>NC_092747.1:19632732-19938116 GCF_047496795.1 Chiloscyllium punctatum | reverse complement strand
CAAATTCATCGCTTGGCAAATTTTACGTTTTTTTTCAGTTACAATCTTCTTTCCTGAGTTGGTGCGATTTGTTCAAGCTGAATATATTTAACTTTCTCATTAAAGATACTGGAGATCCTGCCGTGTTGATGTAAAGTTAATTAAAAGGATATAATTAAACTTATGAGGCAAGTTTTTAATTTGTGATAGTGGTCTAATGAAATCTCTTAGTTTGTATTTATTACGGTTAGTGAAGCATCACATCAACAATAGTCACAGACCAACACTGGAATTATCATGAAGCTTGGCTACAAAATTAAAAATCAAAATAAAATGACTGTTAATAGCAGAGGATCATATTAAGCGAGAGCTCTTGCAAATTAGGATCTAGATAGTACAAAGCAAATAGTGCAATTGTCAGGAACTGTAGTAAAGCAGGTAAGTTACTGGACCAGTAAACCACAAGAGTTCAGATCCTAAGATTTGGGAATTTAAAAATTCAGTTAATTGTACCAAACATGAGATTAGATTATGATTAGATTCCCTAAAGTGTGGAAACAGGCCCTTCAGCCCAACCAGTCCACACCAACCCTCCGAAGAGTAACCCCACCCAGACCCTTTTCCCTCTGACTAACGCACCTAACACTATGGGCAATTTAGCATGGCCAATTCACCTAACCTGCACACCTTTGGACTGTGGGAGGAAACTGGAGCACCCGGAGAAAATCCATGCTGACACTGGGAGAATGTGCAAACTCCATGCAGACAGTCGCCCAAGGCTGGAATTGAACAGGTAAGTAATGTTAATTGTAATTATGCAAATGTCCTAAAACTCCACCTGTTTGCTAATGTTCTTTTGGAGATGAAATCTGCTGATCAGACCCACCTACAACTTCAGAACCAAGCCATACTTCTGTCAGTCAGTTACCAACTTGGTTAATCTCCATCTTCTCTGCCAGCAATACCTAGATCTTATTGTGACGGAATTCAAAGCTTGCATTTTTTTTAAGATAGACCACATTTGAAATGGTAAGGCTGGAAAAGTAAACTGAGAAGGGAAACCAACTCATCTAATTTATCTGGCAACTAAGTCTGAAACTGAGACTGGAAACCAAAGTTTCTGGGGAAATTGAAATTGGTTGAATCATATAAAAGAACCTGGAGCCACCCAAATTCAGTAGGTGATAATTCCAGTGGTGTAGTACAGGCACACAGAAACCATCTGTTCTCCTCAATCATCCTCCACCTCTGTTAAAGGGAAAAACCACCACTTTCCAATCCCTTTCCAATCTGAACCAGTCATACCAAGACTAAAACATTAACTCCATTTCTCTCTCCACAGAAGGTGCGAGACCTGCTGAATTTCTCCAGCATTTTCCATGTTTGCTTCAGAGTTCCAGCGTTTGCAGTATTTTGCTTTTATTTGAAGATAATCCAGGCAGGCTGAAGAAGACGGCTGAAGTTTGATCCAGATGCTCAATTCCATAGTTGCTGCAATTCTTTTTGGTACTTGATTTGAGTTGATTTATTCTTGTCACATGTACCTAGGTACAGTGAAAAGTTTTATTTTGCATGCCATACAATCAGATCATACGATACAAAGTGAATTTGGGTAAGAGAACAGAGTGAGAAGTACAAAGTTAGGGCTGCAGAGAAGGTGCACAAGGAGTGAGGTAAGGCAGCACGGTGGCTCAGTGGTTAGCACTGCTGCCTCACAGCACCAGGGTCCCGGGTTCGATTCCAGACTCGGGCAACTGTCTGTGTGGAGTTTGCAATTCTCCCCGTATCTGCGTGGGTTTGCTCCGGTTTCCTCCCGCAGTCCACCGATGTGCAGGTCAAGTGAATTGGCCATGCTAAATTGCCCATATTGGTAGGTGCATTAGTCAGAGGGAAATGGGTCTGGGTGGGTTGCTCTTCGGAGGGTTGGGTTGGGCTGAAGGGCCTGTTTCCCCGCAGTAGGGAATCTAATTAAAAAAAACAATAAATTTGAGAGGTCCATTCAGAAGTCTAACAACAGCAGGGAAGAATCTGTTCATATGTGTCTACAAGCTTTTATATCTTCTGCCCAATGGAAGAGGATGGAAGAGAGTGCAACTGGAGTGAGAGGGGTCTTTGATGATGTTGGTTGTTTTTCTGAGGCAGTGGGAAGTATAGATGGAGTCAATGGATGGGAGGCTGGCCTGTGTGATGGCCTGGGTTGTGTTCATGACTCTTTGTAGTTTCTTGTGATCTTCAGGATAACATTGGTGGATTTACACCATCCAAATTATCACAAGCTGAGTTGAGCAGATTCTACAGACATATGCCATTTCTGGAGCCCATGGAACTCAGAGTGATTGCGTACTGCTGTCAGATGGGGATTGGACTAAATTGTAAAAGAAAAACCCATAATCATTGATTTGAGTTACAGAAGGTTACCCAAGATAATGATTTGAAGTTTTTTTTTGCGTGGAGTACCAACTCTGCTGCTTAAGCCATGTAACTGTGTGGTTTCAGTTCAGTACTGCAATGTCAGACGGTTCCACGTTTAGAAGATGTTTTGAGTCTCTAAAACAAAAGAAATATTTTTAAGAGGAATCAAAAGGCTGTGGATTTTCAGTCATAAGAACTCAGATGAATAAATTGTTGGGATTCACAAGATTTGGAGTAGTGAAGAGTAGTGAAGTCAATGTAGATGTTCAGTCATGATTTCAATGAACATTAGCTGACCTAAGGAATTATACAATTTACTCCTAACTCTCATTTCTTACATAAGCAGGAAACCTTATCTTCTCCAAATTCACCACGTTCCAATGTTTCTCCCTTCAAAGCAAATTAATTTAAGTTCAGCTTCTTGAATGACAGCAATTGATCCTGATTCCATTCTTGCTCTTCAAAGATCCCACAGCCAATTCGGATTCTGTTGTTTCCTTACATCGTCACGCATACACCTTACACAGGGGTCGCTGAATAGCAATCATGGAGTCTCACATCATTCGCCAAAGAATGATAAGGCTGAGGTTGCGCCTCAGTAAAAGAGCTAACCTTTGGGCTATCTTAAGGCTGAGCCGGGGATGTCAATTTGACAGATTAATGCACATATTACTAATTTTGCATTCAAAAATTCAACATATTTGAGTACCTCCTTCATCACTGTTTTAACTCCTGTTTCAGCCATGATTATTTCAAAGTTAAAAATCACACAAAACCAGGTTATAGTCCAACAGGTTTATTTGGAAGCACTAGCTTTCGGAGCACTGCTCTTTCATCAGGTGGTTGTGGAATATAAGATTGTAAGACACAGAATTTATAGCAAAAGTTTATGGTGTGATGAAACTGAAATTATGTATTGAAAAAAGATCTGGATTAGTTGTTAAGTCTCTCATCTTTTAGAATGACCATGTTGGTTTCAGTTCTTTCATATGTAAATCGCAGAACTTTTTTAAAAGTTGCATTCTCCAGTGAACTTTAACAATTGGTGTTATGTGGCACAGTCTCACACCTTCAATACACAATCTGGGCCGACATGACACCAATTGTTAAAGTTCACTTGAGAATGTAACTTTTAAAATAGTTCTGCGATTTACATATGAAAGAACTGAAACCAACATGGTCATCCTAAAAGATGAGAGACTTAACAAACAATCCACGTCTTTTTCGATATTTAATTTCAGTTACATCACACTGTAAACTTTTTCTATAAATTCTGTGTCTTACAATCTTATTCTCCACAACCACCTGATGAAGGAGCAGCGCTCCGAAAGCTAGTGCTTCCAATTCAACCTGTTGGACTATAACCTGGTGCTGTGTGATTTTTAACTTTGTACACCCCAGTCCAACACCGACATTTCCAAATCATGATTATTTCAAAGACTTTGAATTAGTTGGCTTGTACAATTCAAAATGAACGGACTGCAACATTAACAACTGATCCACTCCTTCTTGTGCTATGCTTTCTAACATATCATACTCATTATATTTTCCAGTTCTACCTTTTTTTAATTAAATTTTGATTCCATGGCTGCACATTTGACACTTGGTAAATCGCAAATTCAAGTCACAACACAGGCTTTGAGCACATAAACGGCTGCAGTTCAATGACGTAATCAGGAAGGGCTAATTTATCAAAGCTGCCTTTTATACAAAACAAATTGACAGAAGATCTTCCTGTCCACCCAAGGAACTCATATACTCATTGAAGAAGAGCAGCAAAGATGGACAGGCCAACATATATATATATTATACAGCCAATGCTGATTAACCAGCCATATGCGTCATTTGCTAATTTTAGGAGCTTGTTCTATACAAATTGGCTGTCAAGTTTGCTTATGTAACTTCATTTCAAAAGAAGTTAAATCATTATGAAGTCTTGGTAGGGTCCTGGGTAGTGTTGGTGAATAGAGAGACCGAGGGGTTCAAGTACACAGTTCCTGGAAAGTTGTGTCATAGAAAGACAGGTTGGTAAAAAAAAACTCTTTGGCACACTTGCCTTCATTGTTCAGAACAATGAGAATAGGAGTTGGAACATTACCATGCGGCTGTACAGAACACTGGTGAGGCCACGTTTGGAGCATTTTTGCCATGCTTTACCTATTACCTATTATCTATGCTACTTAACTATGTGATCTGCTCGCAAAATACAGCTTTTCACTGTGCCTCAGTACACGTGACAATAACTTCAATTCATTCAATTCAATTCAACTGTGTACAGTTCTGGTCACCCTGCTATAGGAAGGATATTATTAAGCTGGAGAGGGTTCAGGAAAGATTTACAGAGATTTTACTGGGACTGGGGGGTTTGAGTTATAAGGAGAGGCTGGATAGGCTGACAGCTCAAGAGGTTTGTAAAATTATGAGGGGCATAATAATGAGGGTAAAGAGCAAAGATCTTTACTCTAGGGTAGGGGAGTTGAAAACTTAGAGGGCATAATTTTAAGGTGGGAGGAGAAAGATTTAAAAGGGATCTGACAGGCAATGTTTTCACACAGAGTGTGGGTCAAAAGTGAAATGAACTGCCAGAGAAATTGGTAGATGCAGGTACAGTTACAACATTTAAAAGACATTTGGACAGGTTCATGAATAGGAAAAGTTTCACAGGATATGGAGAAAGTGAGGACCGCAGATGTTGGAGATCAGAGTCGAGAGTGTGGTGCTGGAAAAGCACAGCAGGTCAGGCAGCATCCAAGGAGCAGGAGGGTTGACATTTCAGGATGAAGGGCTTATGCACGAAATGTCAATTCTCCTGCTCTTCAGAAGCTGCTTGACCTGCTGTGCTTTTCCAGCATCACACTCTTGACTTAGCGGGATATGGGCCAAGCGCAGGCAAATTGGACTGATTCAGCTTGAGAAACCTGGTCATATGGACGAGTTGGACTGAAGGGCCTGCTTCCGTGTTGTATCATGCTATCCTTTTGGATGTCCTGACGTTGAAAGGTGCTGTATAGAAACAAGCTCTTATTTTCATAACTGCCAATAGTTTTGCAGCCATATGCACTGCCATGCAAAGGCAGAAGCTCAGAGGTAATTAAAAATACTACCCTGTGTTAGACACTAATTAATACTGTACTGGTCTGGGTAAACACTTCCAAACAGATGAGAAAGGGCTTGGAGTTGAAAACATAGTACATGTTGAGAAATAATCAGCTATGGCCTCAGTAAAACACTAATGACCTACTGATAGATAGAATCACTCCTACTTGATCATTTCACAGTTCACTGAGAAATATTAATGGGTTTCTTTGAGGAAGCACTTGATTTGTTACAACTTTTTTTATATATAGATCCAGTACACTAATAGAAAGATTAAAAGACATACAAAAAAAAGTAATGATGCATTTTATGTTCAGGGCATTGAACCACAAAAATAGAATCACTTCACTCTGATGACCCAGTGATTGCCTTCTGTGTTGTGTAGTCAATAGATAAATGTTTCTGACCATCCTCTGCCTGAACAATGAGCAAAGGAAAAATATATGGCCAGAATTTCCTTGTTAAGAGGCCCCTCTCCCAATTGCTTCATACAGCCACCAACAGGTCCCAGTGCCAGTCTGTTATAATGTCAGGTTCAGGAATATTTCCTGTTGTTCTGCAGCGGCAAACACAACATTCTCAAAATCCGATGGTCCACTATGACATCTCTTAAGAGACGCTCTTCACCTAATAGGCCAGTGCTATGGACCAGACCAAACCCCCTCAAAACATATTAAAGAGATAGTCTGGACCCTACCTTTTCCTTATTTTAAAGGTAAGAATAAGGCATTGCGTTCCAGATGTAATTTGATTGGTCAAACTACTCAACTTATAGCAAAACACACTTTAGTTTACAGACAAAATAAAAATAAAATAACTGGCTTAACTGTAACTCTATCAAAATGTGAAACAAAATTGTAGTTATTTTAACAACTATTTAATTGTTCCAATACAGTAACATCCCATAAACACATCCTTGGCGAAAGCAAATTCAGTAAAATACAATGTATCACATACAATTCTAGCAGCAGGAAGAGAGCCCAGTTTTTAGCTGTAACAGAGAGAGGAATAAGAGCTTCCACATCCAATTTTCAGACCTCAGTAACTGCTGAAAGCTAAAACTGAAAGTCCTGGTTCTGTGGGAGCTTGAACCCACCCATTCAGGCTGCTTCTATTGTTCCAATTTTTTTTAAAAAAGCCCAGGGCTTCACAAACTTTATATTCTATTGGCTTTGAGTAGGCCACTTCACACCTCTGACTCAACAGTTCTCCATAAAACAAAAGACAAAGTACCCTTCTTAAGGTCGTTGTATCGTCTCAGCAGTTTCATGAAGAATCTTGTTTTCGGGGGCTGGTCAAGAGGAAAGAGAAATAAAAGGCTGGGAATAATGCCTTTCACTCAGTACAGGTGATTACAATGTTGCAGCACCACATTAGGTCCAGATGTATGGGAAAACATCAGAATTTTAAACCTTAGTCTCGGCTAATGTTACTCAAAATACTGAATCCCATTTCTGTGTTTGGAGAGAAGGGATTAATTTTGTATTTTTCTGGGAAATGAAAATAGGGAGGAAATGTTATTAAAAAATCCCAAGGCCTGACTTGCAGTGATTTTAAACATTAGTACAAATTCCTTGCTGCACACTGCATCAATGGCTGAAAAATTGCTTTGCTCGTTTTCAGGTAAATTCACAAATTCTCTCCTGCAGCAGGAGACTGTGAATCAAGAGAGCGAGGATCAAAGGTAGGTTCCCACTGGGAGTGTAAGCTCGATGAACGTACTCTTAATGTCATACATTTTCAGTTAGCTTTTTGCTGGAATGCATGTATAACATGAACGTACACCATGGGAAAGGCAAGTCTTTACTCACGATGATAACCTACAACTTCAGGCTCCCTCTACCACAACTAACAACATCAGAGCAGAAATCAAAGCCAATACACGAGGTTGTCTGACTATTAGAATATACAATAGCATTGGTAATTAGGAAGACAAATATATTGTTGTCATACCTCTCAAGAGGACTAGAACATAAAAGCAGGGCTGTACTTCTGAAGCTTGATAAGGCTCTGGTCAGACCACATTTAGAGCATTTTGAGCAATTTTGGGCCCCATACCTCAGGAAGGATATACTGGCCCTGGAGCAGGTCCAGAGGAGGTTCATGAGAACGATCCCAGGAATGAACATCTTAACACATGAGGAGCATTTAAGGATTCTGGGTTTTTCCTCGATGGAGTTTAGAAGGATGTGGGTGATCTGATTGAAACTTACAGAATACTGAATGGCCTGGACAGAGGGAATGTTGGGAAGATGTTTCCATTGGCAGGAGAGATGAGAACCCGAGGGCACAGCCTTAGAGTAAAGGGAAGAGCCTTTAGAATAGAGATAAGGAGAAACATCTTTAGCCAGAGAATTGGGAATCTGTGGAATTTATTGCCTCAGAGAGCTGTGGAGGTCAATTAATTGAGTATATTTAAAACAGAGGTAGATAGGTTCTTGATTGCCAAGAGGATCAAAGGTTATGGGGAGAAAGCAGGAGAATGGGGTTGAAAAACCTATCAGCCATGATCAAATGGTAAAGCAGACTCAATGGGCTGAATGGCCTAATTTCAGCTCTTATGGTCTCATGATGTTTATTTATCATATGTGATCCTACAGCAGAGAAACCAATTAGTCAGCTGACCAGTCTCTACTCCAGATAAGTCTCATCCCATTTCTTTCCAACTAACCCCATTAGCAGATACTTCCATTTCTTGCCATCTATTGTCCTCACCTAACTTCCCCTTCAATGTATCGATACTGTTTACCTGATGTAGTTCTTGTGATCAGGAGATCCTTGACATAGCCATACTTTGAAAGAAGATATTTCTCTTGAATTCCCTACTTGACTCATTAATGATTGCCTTCTTCTTCTGGTGTCTTGCTTTGATCCATAAGTTGAAGCATCTTGCATCATCCTTGGGAATTTTCTTTGAGCTTTTGCCAATGCCACTACATCCCTTTCTAAAATGAAGGCCAGAACTGTTCACAGCTCTCCAGTATTGTCCAACTAAAGTTCAACTGGGCAGAAGTGGTCCTGCAGATGTTGGAGCTTAGGGTGGTGCTGGAAAAGCACAGCAGGTCAGGCAGCATCCGAGGAGCAGGAAAATTGATGTTTCGGGCAAAAATCCTTCTTCAGGAATGGATGAAGGGCTTTTGCCCGAAATGTCGATTTTCCTGTTCGTTGGATGCTGCTTGACCTGCTGTGCTTTTCCAGCACCACTCTAATCTCAACTAAGGTTCAACACAGGTTTAACATAACATCCCTATTTTTCAATTCTATCCTTCTGGAATTGGAGCCTAAAGCTGAGTTTACATTTTCCATTCATGGACTTATTAGCCTCCGCTGCTGGATACATTGATTTATTAATAGGTATCTTTGGATCCTATGAGATATTGTGTTATATCTTTATTAACTCACTCACCAGCTTGCTATATTCATTAACACCAGGTTCCTATTCATTCATTTATTCATTCATAACCCTTTACTAACCCACTATTTACTATAACACTTTAATTCATTCATTCATAAAACCCCAGTTCTGTAGTATATTTTAATATCCAAATTTAAAAACAACCCTTTCAAACTCATGACTGTATTTTCACACCTTATCAGCCCTTGCTCCGAGCAGTGTTTACCTCTGAATAAGTGCAGCACACAGAACAATACCACTCCCATCAAGTCTCCACAAAATGGTATAATATTAATCAGCCCTTACCAACCATCTCCTGGACCTGAATAGATTCGCCAATTAGAAAGAACCTGTTAAATAAAACTCACGCCAGCAAATAGTAAATAAATCTCATAACCCAGCTGCAGTAATCAGTTTAATATCCTTTATTCTCTTATTAAGTAGATGTACAATTTCTAACTTATTTAGAGCATAGAGTCCTAGCATTTTGACTAATATTTGCTAATTTAAAAGACAAAAGGACTAACACCTCCTAATTATCCAAGCAGACCGGACAGACATCTCATCAGAAGTAGCAGCCAACATTGAGCACATTTTAACCCATCTCCTGTCTCCCAGTACAGAAGCCTGTCAAACCTTTGTGTACTATAGATAAAAGAATGTAACACCATAGTAATGGAATTTTAATATACGCAAGAACCATGTATAAAGGGGCTCTTGTAAGAGCTGTATTTCAGGATTCTATTGCTGCTTTGAACATTTGCTGTGATTGCTAAATAAAAGAGGCTATTTTCGCCACTCACTGATTCCAGTCGTTATTTGAACACGATCCCACAATACTATGCTTCTCTATTCTACTTAGACTCATTTTTGGTGCCATTAATGCTCTTACCACTAAAATGTATCTAAATTGTAATTCGTTCGCAAAACATATGTTCGTTCTAAGAGTGTATTTAGTGTCTTCTTGCATTTAGACAAAGTTTTCAAGACATTTTACCTGAAAAAGGCCATGAAGGAGAAGCCATAGCCATGTTGTTCTGCTATTCCTGCACATACCACATTGGTAGAAGCACCAATCAATGTCCCGTTGCCTGAAATGGGGAAAGGAAATTACACAAAGGTCAGAATAAAATGATATCAACATCAATGATCATGAGAGGCCAAACCCAAGATTAACACAGGAACCTAAATACGTAGACAATGTAAGGTAGATTTAAAAATAAATGCAATTTGTACTTCATGTGAGAGATACAAGCTTTGTAAATGAAGGCTTGGATGGATATGGCAAAATGTATATATATTCAAGCACAAAACTAAAAGGTGATAAGGAGAAGTATCCATTATAATTCCCCAATCTCTTGCAAACTGGTTCTGATAATTGGTCATGATTTGGAGATGCTGGTGTTGGACTGGGGTGTACAAAGATAAAAATCACACAACATGAGGTATAGTCCAACAGGTTTATTTGAAAGCACTAGCTTTCAGAGTGCTGCTCCCTCATCAGGTAGTTGTGGCACACTCCACAACCACCTGATGAAGGAGCGGTGCTCCGAAAGCTAGTGCTTCCAAATAAACCTGTTGGACTATAACCTGGTAATTGGTAACATTCTTCCTTCTGACTGGGAATGCTGTGTTTTAAAAGTCCACTGCGTAGTAAAGTTGAGTTTGTAACAAATATTGATTTTTAATTCATTGGCTGGTAATTGGACATTCAAGAAGGCAGATTATTTTTTAACAGCATAAAGTTGTTTTACCCTACAGCAACATGACCAATTCACATCAACAAATGCAGATGAATTAATAATTCAGTGTATTTGATGAGAACCTGAATTTGTTGCTGAATTTCACAGTGTTGAAGTACTGCCTAACTTTCAAAAGGATTTGTTTGTCTGCAAAGTGTTTTAAGATGTCCTGAAGGTGTGTATGTGCTACATTCCAACCTTGTTGGGAGGAGAAGGAACATCTGCAGAAACTTATCAAATATATATACGCTTACACACACACTTAATCACCTACAGTGTTTAATAATCGAAAGCTATAGGGGAGGTGATGGCCTAATGGCATTATCACTAGGCTACTCACCCAGAAACCCAGGTTCAAACCCCCCCCCCCCTCGGCAGATTGGTGGAATTTGAATTCAATACAAATCTGGAATTAAGATTCTAACAATGACTGTGAAGCTAGTTGCGATTGTCAGGGGAAAAACAATAGGCGAAAGTGAGGACTGCAGATGCTGGAGATTAGAGTGGTGCTGGAAAAGCACAGCAGGTCAGGCAGCATCTGAGGAGCAGATTACTCTGTTATCTGTCTTTGTGTTTGTGAACTACAAGTTCTTCTTCCTGGTTTGAGGAAGGATTGAATTTAGAATTCTGCTCTCATTAGAATTTACTTCAGGAACTCCTGATGAAGGGCTCCTGCCCAAAACATCGATTTTCCTGCTCCTCGGACGCTGCCTGACTGGCTGTGCTTTTCCAGCACCACTCTAATCCTAAGGGGAAAAAGAATGTAACACCATAGTAATGGAATTTTAGAATACCTAAAAACTGTATATAAAGGAGGTCTTGTAAGAGCTTGGGAAAAAAATCTGATTAACTCATGTCCTTTAGGGAAGGAAATGGCCTACATGTGACCTCCAGACCAGCCGCAATGTGGATGACACTTAACTGCCCTTTGTGTAATTAGGAATGGGCAATAAATCCAGCCAGCAATGCCCACAACCCATGAATACATTTTAACCAACACACCATTAAAATTTAACTGCTTGAACAATGAGAACGTATCATTTAAGATAGCTCTTAAATGTTTGCTCTTGCCTGCTACAGAACTGGTTCTGGGGGAGGCCTGGTGGCTCAGTGGTTCGCACTTGCTGCCTCGCAAAACCAGGGACCCGGTTCAATTCCCGCCTCGGGCAACTGTCTGTGTGGAGTTTGCACATTCTCCCATGTCTGCATGGGTTTCTTCCGGGTGCTCTGGTTTCCTCCCACACTCCAAAAATGTGCAGGTCAGGTGAATTGACCATGCCAAATTGCCCGTGGTGTTGGTTGGGGTAAATATAGGCTAGGGGAATGGGCCTGGGTGGGTTACTCTTCGGAGTGTCGGTGTGGACTAGTTGGGTCAAAGGACCTGTTTCCACACTGTACGGAATCTAACCTAATCTATCTCCAGACAAGTTTATTAAGTTCTACTTGGAACACACAATTACTGGCAGTTAGAGCTAGAGATCACATACCAAGCAAAAGTCCTTTGAGTTTTGAAGCATATGTTTGCTCTTGCCTGCTACAGAACTGGTTCAGGCGCTGAGGAGCAAAGTGAGGTCCCTTTTGACTCTCTCTCCCTCCCCAGAAAACTTCTACATTCAGGCCCTGCCAACAATATTGAGGCTATGTGCAGCAAGCAGAAACAACTCATCTCCACAGCTGTCTCTCCTGGGGCAAAAAAACAACTTTGGTGTGTATCTCTTTAAATCAGAAACTTCAAGCCCAAGGTCATCCTTTTACACCAAACCATGGACTTTCTACTCTCCCTACCTTTCCTTTATATGGATTTTACTTTGGTCAATCTATTCTGTCTTACT
This sequence comes from Chiloscyllium punctatum, assembly GCF_047496795.1. NCBI lineage: Eukaryota > Metazoa > Chordata > Chondrichthyes > Orectolobiformes > Hemiscylliidae > Chiloscyllium > Chiloscyllium punctatum. The sequence goes on along the minus strand of NC_092747.1, from coordinate 19,925,661 downwards.
CCGTTATCTGTCTTTGTGTTTGTGAACTACCAGTTCCTCCTTGTTTGGGAAAGGATTGAATTAGAATTCTGCTCTCATTAGAATTTACATCAAACCCTGACCCTGTGTGCGCTTTTTTTGGTAGAAGTAAATTTCTGCTGTCCTCAACAAAATTCACATCAACAAATGCAGATGAATTAATAATTCAGTGTATTTGGTGAGAACCTGAATTGGTTGCTGAATTTCACAGTGTTGGAGTACTGTCTAACTTTCAAAAGGATTTACTTGGCTGCAAAGTGTTTTATCATAGAGTCATAGAGATGTACAGTACGGTAACAGACCCTTCGGTCCAACCTGTCCATGCCGACCAGATATCCCAACCCAATCCAGTTAGGATGTCCTGAGAACATTAAACATATGGGTGCAAAGGAGGATGAACATAAGAACAAGGGAGAGGAGTAGATAATTCAGCCCCTTGAGGCTGCTTCGCCATTTGATACGATCATGATTTATCTCAACAACATTTTCCTGCCCACTTTTCATAACCTTTCAGCCCATTTCTAGTTAAAAAGCTATCTCCTCCTTAAATTCACATAATCACCCAGCATCCATCGCACTCTGGGCGCAGTGAATTCCACATTTCTTCCCATTTCTGTTTTAAATCTGTTACCCCTTATCATAAAATTATGCCTCCTCTAGCTTATCTCTCCACGCTTCAGGCTCACTGCCTTTATTCCTGATGAAGGGCTTTTGCCCGAAATGTCGATTTCAAAGCTCCTTGGATGCTGCCTGAACTGCTTTGCTCTTCCAGCACCACTAATCCAGTATTTGGTTTTCAGCATCTGCAGTCATTGTTTTTACCCTATAAAACTATACCCTGTCATTCTAGGTGTTTCAATAATGCCAACTCATGCCTGCAGGTTTGCTACATGCCAGATATATTGATCAATTTTGCTAAATTGGAAATCTGGGGAAAAAAAACAAGAGATAGCGTTGGTATATCAACACCCAGAACAAAAGTAATATGCTTCAACTGAAGGTGAGATTCTCTGTGGCAGTCTTCAATGGGAGGTATGTTCCTCAAAAAAGGGTTAGTAATGTTCCTAACCGCTTAATTTTCCCTGAACACTTTAAAAAGGGTCTCATGCCAGGATTTTAAGACAATAGGCCCCTGTGAATATGGGCTTAGACCCACATCAAAGACTAACCAGAAACTGGTTTTGGTGAGTGGAAGGATGGTCATTGGCCGTGACACAAACCTCCCACATTTTTCTGCAGCCAGTGCTGCAGCACTTTGTTTATCAAACTGAGTGACTGAACAGGGCCTCAATTAAAAATATAGAATGGCAAATAGGAGCAGGAGGCAGCTATTCAACATGGTCAAGGCTAACCACCAGTTATTCCCTGTTTCTGGTTGATCACTTTAGCTCTCAGAACTATATTGAGCTCCTTAAAAACACTCATTATTTCAGCCTCAACCACTTTCTATGTCAGAGAATTTCACAAGTTCATCCCTCCCTGGTGAAGAAATTTCTCATTTCAGTCCAAAATGGCCTACTACATATCCTGAGGCTTTGACCCCTAGTTCTGGTCTCCCTGTTACTGGGAACACCTCTCCTGATCTTAGCTTATCTCGCCTTGCTAGAATTTTCTTGGTTTTGATGAGTTCCTCATTCATTCTTCAGAATTCCAATGGATATGGTCCCAACTAATCTAAGGTAGCTCAGTGGTTAGCTCTGTTGCCTCACAGCGCCAGGGACCTGGGTTTGATTCCACCTTTGGGTGACTGTATGGAGTTTGCACGTTCTCCTCATGTCTGTGTGGGATTCCTCCTACAGTCCAAAGATTAGGTGGATTGGCCATGCTAAATTGTCTGTAGTGTCCAGGGTTGGCCATTAGGATTGGGGGTGGGATGTTCTTCACAGGGTTGGTGTGGACTGAATGGCCTGCTTCCACAATGTAGGGATTCTATGATTGTAAATTTCTTTATCATTGCCATCACAGGAATCAGTCTGGTAAATCTTTTCTGCACTCTCTCCTTAGCCAGAATGTCCTTCCACAGTTTAGGACTGCACATAGTATTCCAGGTGCAATCTCACTAAGGCCCTGTACAATTGCAGTCCTGTATTCACATCCTCTTGCTATGAAGCCCAACATACCATTTGTCTTCATCACTACCTGCTGCACCTGTGTGCTTGCTTTCACCCACTGGTGTACAAAGATACGCAACTCTTCTTACGCCTCAGTTAACGAGCATTTATTCCACAAGACAGTACCCCAACTGGCGCAACACTTTCACGGTACTGCAGTGAAATGGCAGCCTTGAATATGTAAAAGATGCTGATAATTCAGTGAAGGGAATGGATTGCTAAATCAGCCCTGGCACACTGTTGATAAAATGCCAATATGTTTTGAGAGCTGTCAATTAACATGCTTACTCTAGATTGGAGTTTAAATTCACTAACGTTACTGTATGAATCTATATTGGATTTACAGCAAATTCCTCTAACCTGCTTATGTTAAGTAATGCCTCTATTAAAATAGAGAGGAAGAGCAAGTTGATACAAGTAGCTATTTCTTATTCATACAGTAATGTCGTTTACAGTGATTTCCACCAAGAGCACCATTTCAATTTTAAAATGGGCCCTCAATCACACGTTCAGCACATTTCAATTTCAGCTTCACCTCCAAGTTTGTGTGTTTCTCAGTGATGGTCATAAAATGGTGCTTCAATTGTGATTTCCTGTTATCCTGTCCAATTAACAACAGATTCCTCACTGCTTGTTGACTGGGCTCTCATTTTCCAAACACTGATTAACTTTTGTTTTCAAGAGAGGCATGTTCCTGTTCATGCAGCACAGCCTGCATCTCCTGGAAGACTGTGTACCTGCTTCCTCAAGTAAACTCAATCAACGTGTGGCTGCTGAAGCAGGTATCAGTCTGATGCACTTTATCCCTGTGTTACTGGGGGGGAAGAAAAACAATCAGCACTGATAGCATCAGGCCTCCAATCAATAGAAGCTGACATAATTCAGGTGATTAGGCCTTGATGTTGTCACTAGTTTCTTGTTTTCTCCATTCATGGTGCCAATTTTCAGCCAGCCTGCACATCTCATCCTTGTTTTAGGACAGAAAATCTCTAATTAAAAATCTCATACTGCCTCAAGAACACAGACAAAAGTTCCCCTTGCTTCAAAAGCCTTCAAATCTTTAAGGAATAATTTTTGAATAGGTCAATATTTCATTGGTGTGCAGCAAGGGCTTTAGATTAGATTCAATTCCCTACAGTATGGAAACAGGCCCTTCGGCCCAACAAGTCCACACCAACCCTCTGATGAGTAACCCACCCAGACCCATTTCCTTCTGACTAATGCACCTAACACTATGGGCAATTTAGCATGGCCAACTCACCTGACCTGCACATCTTTGGACTGTGGGAGGAAACCAGAGCAAACCCACACAGACAGCCACCCAAGGCTGGAATTGAACCTGGGACCCTGGCACTGTGAGGCAGCAGTGCTAACCACTGAGCCATCGTGCCACATTTCTCAAAATGCGATGCATCTTTCCCACCAATGTTCTTCCTTACTATCTTATTTCTTTCAAACCCACCACTATCTAGAAGGTCAGAGGTAGCAGCTACAGATAAGAGGAGCTGATAGTTTAGTGGTATTATCACCAGACTCTTAGTCTGGGAGGTCCAGGCAATGTCCTGGGGATCTGGGTTCAAATCCTATTATGGCAGATGGTGAATTTGATTAAAAGTTTGGGATTTTGAGTCTGATGATAACTACAAAACTATTGTTGTTTGTTGGAGAAAAAAACCCATCTGGTTCACTAATGACCTTTAAGGAAGGAAATCTGCTGTCCTTACCTGGTCTGCCCACTGTGTGACTTCAGACCCATTGCAATATGGTTGACTGTCAACTGGCCTCTGGGCAATTAGGGATTTCCGATAAATACTGGTCTGGCCAGTGACATCCATGTCCCATGAATGAATTTTAAAACTAACCTACCATCTATAAGTCCTCCTCTGAGCCATTCACCATCCTTACTTGGAAATATATCGCTGTCACAATTCAGGAATTGCCTCCCTATTTGCACAGTGGGTCTACCCATGATACATCGACTGCAGAGGTTAAGGCAACCCACTTCCTCAAGGGTAATTCGGGATGGATATTTAATACCAGCCCAGCTAGTGACACTCATGCCCTATGAGTGATGTCTTAAAAATGTGCAAGGTATAAAATTGTGCATCAGTAGATGGTTTTACCACAGGATGAATCACTCCCTATCTTCGATAAATACTGGGAGTTACAGAGGGCCATTGGAAGCACTGGTACTATCCTCCTAGATAGTTCAGCATAGACTGATAATCCAACTTTAGACTTTCCTAGTCTATATAACTCAACCGCTCACTGAATGACTTCTTTATCCATCCTAAAGAGTTGATGGAACACACATCCTAGTGATTGCTGAAGCTTGGAAACATGAACTTTCTCTATACTCCTGGTAGCTGTATATTTACAAACATTTAATTATATTTATTGATAAGGTGTAGGCATCGCTGGTTAAGCTGGCATTTATTAACAATTCCGATTGCCCTTGAGAAGGTGATGATGAGCTAACTTTTTCAACAGCTGCAGCTCTTGGGGTGTGGAAACACCCATAGTACTGTTACGGAAGGAGACCCAGGATTTTGACCCAGTGACAGTGAAGAAACAATGACACAGTTCCAAGTTAGGATGGTGTGGGTCTATCAAAAGTTGAGAGGCGATTATGTTGCCAGGGTTGGAGGATCTGAGCTACAGGGAGAGGCTGAACAGGCTGGGGCTGTTTTCCCTGGAGCATAGGAGAGTGAGGGGTGACCTTATAGAGGTTTACAAAATTATGAGGGGCATGGATAGGGTAAATAGACAAAGTCTTTTCCCTGGGGTCGGGGAGTCCAGAACTAGAGGGCATAGGTTTAGGGTGAGAGGGGAAAGATATAAAAGAGACCGAAGGGGCAACTTTTTCACGCAGAGGGTGATACGTGTATGGAATGAGCTGCCAGAGGATGTGGTGGAGGCTGGTACAATTGCAACATTTAAGAGGCATTTGGATGGGTATATGAATAGGAAGGGTTTGGAGGAATATGGGCCGGGTGCTGGCAGGTGGGGCTAGATTGGGTTGGGATATCTGGTCGGCATGGACGGGTTGGAACAAAGGGTCTGTTTCCCTGCTGTATGACTCTATGACTATAATGCCACTTTTGAGTCCATTATGATAATCAAAGACCAAAATGTTACCTTGAACTCGTTTTTCAATTATTTTGTTTCTTTTGCAAGTTAAATGTCAACTTGGTTGTTGGGCTGGGTGTCCTTGACTCCATAAACTCTGCTACAATTTCTGAACTCTATATTTGCAAAGTGAGTTCACATGATGTGAATTGACTTCATTTGGGATACGGTATATTGGAGAGAAGGAGGAAGAGAGGAGACCTGATTGAGGTGTACAAGATAATGAGAGGAATAGATAGGGTCAATAGCCAGGGACTTTTCCCCAGGCAGGATTGACTGGTACAAGAAGTCATAGTTTGAAGATATTAGGAGGAAGGTATAAAGGAGATGTCAGAGGTAGGTTCTTGACGCAGAGAGTTGTGAATGCATGGAATGTTTTGCCAGCTGTGGTGGTAGAAGCAGAGTCATTGGGGACATTTAAGTGACTGCTGGACATGCACATGGATAGCAAGGTAAAAACAATGACTGCAGATGCTGAAAATCAAATACTGGATTAGTGGTGCTGGAAGAGCACAGCAGTTCAGGCAGCATCCAACGAGCAGCGAAATCAACGTTTCGGGCAAAAGCCCTTCATCAGGAATAAAGGCAGTGAGCCTGAAGCATGGAGAGATAAGCTAGAGGAGGGTGGGGGTGGGGAGAGAGTAGCATAGAGTACAATGGGTGAGTGGGGGAGGAGATGAAGGTGATAGGTCAAGGAGGAGAGGGTGGAGTGGATAGGTGGAAAAGAAGATAGGCAGGTCGGACAAGTCAAGGAGACAGTAACTGAGCTGGAAGTTTGAAACTAGGATGAGGTGGGGGAAGGGGAAATGAGGAAGCTGTTGAAGTCCACATTGATGCCCTGGGGTTGAAGTGTTCTGAGGCGGAAGATGAGGCGTTCTTCCTCCAGGCGTCTGGTGGTGAGGGAGCAGCGGTGAAGGAGGCCCAGGACCTCCCTAGTCCAGGAACTCCCCACATACGTTCGAGACACCACCCACGCCCTCCACCTCCTCCAAGACTTCCGTTTCCCTGGCCCCCAACACCTTATCTTCACCATGGATATCCAATCCCTCTACACCTCCATTCGCCATGACCAGGGCCTCCAAGCCCTCCGTTTCTTCCTCTCCAGACGTCCCCAACAGTACCCTTCCACTGACACTCTCATTCGTTTGGCCGAACTGGTCCTCACCCTTAACAATTTCTCCTTTGAATCCTCCCACTTCCTCCAGACCAAAGGGGTAGCCATGGGCACATGTATGGGCCCCAGCTATGCCTGTCTCTTTGTTGGCTATGTAGAACAGTTGATCTTCCGTAATTACACCGGCACCACTCCCCACCTCTTCCTCCGCTACATTGATGACTGCATTGGCGCCACCTCGTGCTCCCGCGAGGAGGTTGAGCAATTCATCAACTTCACCAACACTTTCCACCCTGACCTTAAATTTACCTGGACTATCTCTGACACCTTGCTCCCCTTCCTGGACCTCTCCATCTCCATTAGTGACGACCGACTTGACACTGACATTTTTTACAAACCCACCGACTTCCATAGCTACCTGGATTACACCTCTTTCCACCCTATCTCTTGCAAAAATGCCATCCCGTATTCCCAATTTCTCCGCCTCCGCCGTATCTGCTCCCAGGAGGACCAGTTCCACCATCGGACACACCAGATGGCCTCCTTCTTTAGAGACCGCAATTTCCCTTCCCACGTGGTTAAAGATGCCCTCTAACGCATCTCGTCCACATCCCGCACCTCCGCCCTCAGACCCCACCCCTCCAACCGTAACAAGGACAGAACGCCCCTGGTGCTCATCTTCCACCCTACAAACCTTTGCATCAACCAAATCATCCACCGACATTTCCGCCACCTCCAAAAAGACCCCACCACCAGGGATATATTTCCCTCCCCACCCCTTTCCGCCTTCCGCAAAGACCGTTCCCTCTGTGACTACCTGGTCAGGTCCACACCCCCCTACGACCCACCCTCCCATTCTGGCACTTTCCCCTGCCACCGCAGGAACTGTAAAACCTGTGCCCACATCTCCTCCCTCACCTCTATCCAAGGCCCTAAAGGAGCCTTTCACATCCATCAAAGTGTCACCTGCACATCCACCAATATCATTTATTGTATCCGTTGCTCCCGATGTGGTCTCCTCTACATTGGGGAGACTGGGCGCCTCCTAGCAGAGCGCTTTAGGAAACATCTCCGAGACACCCGCACCAATCAACCAAACCGCCCCGTGGCCCAAAATTTCAACTCCCCCTCCCACTCTGCCGAGGACATGGAGGTCCTGGGCCTCCTTCACCGCCGCTCCCTCACCACCAGACGCCTGGAGGAAGAACGCCTCATCTTCCGCCTCGGAACACTTCAACCCCAGGGCATCAATGTGGACTTCAACAGCTTCCTCATTTCCCCTTCCCCCACCTCATCCTAGTTTCAAACTTCCAGCTCAGTTACTGTCTCCTTGACTTGTCCGACCTGCCTATCTTCTTTTCCACCTATCCACTCCACCCTCTCCTCCTTGACCTATCACCTTCATCTCCTCCCCCACTCACCCATTGTACTCTATGCTACTCTCTCCCCACCCCCACCCTCCTCTAGTTTATCTCTCCATGCTTCAGGCTCACTGCCTTTATTCCAGATGAAGGGCTTTTGCCCGAAACGTTGATTTCGCTGCTCGTTGGATGCTGCCTGAACTGCTGTGCTCTTCCAGCACCACTAATCCAGTTTATGCACATGGATAGCAATGAGTTGAGCGGTGCATAGGTTAAATTACTATATTTTACATTCGGATTAAATCTTGGCACAACATTGAGGGCCAAAGGGCCTTTTCTGTGCTGTAATTTTCTATGTTCTATGTTCTAAATGCTACATGGCAAAAAATAGATCAAACCCAAATTAGAAATTGAAAATCCCAAAGCTTTTCAAGAGAAATGTTCTGACCTGAGCCTTTGGCTGATGTGCTTTAACACACAGTTACATTTAAACTCTTGATATCAAAGAAACTCATTAGAATTTTTTTTAAAAGCAAAGGAATTCTCAATTTTTGCCATGGAATTTTCAAATTTATTCTTTCACAGGCTGTCAGCAACACTCGCAAGGACAATACATTATCCACCCCAACTATTCTTGAAATGAGTGGCTTCCTAGGCCATTTCAGAGTGAAGTTACGACTATCCACATCCATATACATTGTAAATCGCACATTGGCCAGATTCGATAAGAGTGGCAGATTTCCTTCGTAAAGGACACAAATGAAACAGATGGGTTCTGCTAAAGTGCTTTGTGTTTCCATTAGCTTGTTCTACTCGTTATTTCCTCTTAGGATCCCTACAGTGCAGAAGCAAGCCATTCGGCCCATCAAGTCCACATCAACCGTCTGAACAGCATCACACCCAGACCCACCACCATATCCCTCTAATTCTGCCTTTTGACTAATCCACGTAGCCTGCGCACTATGGGCAATTTAGCATGGCCAAGACACTTAGCTTGCACATCTTTGGTCCATGGGAGGAAACCAGAGCACCTGGAATAAAACTACGCAGACACAGGGAGAATATGCTAACTCCACATGGTCAGTCGCCTCAGGCTGGAATTGAACCTGTGCCCCTAGTGCTGCGAGGCAGCAGAAGACTGGAGGATGGCAAATGTGGTGCCATTGTTTAAGAAGGGCAGCAAAGACAAGCCAGGGAACTAACGACCGGCAAGCCTGACCTCGGTGGTGGGCAAGTTGTTGAATGGAATCCTTAAGGGACAGGATGTACATGTATTTGGAAAGTCAAGGACTAATTAGGGATAGTCAACATGGCTTTGTGCGTGGGAAATCATGTCTCACAAACTTGATTGAGTTTTTTGAAGAAGTAACAAAGAAGATTGATGGGGGCAGAGCAGGAGATGTAATCTATATGGACTTCAGTAAGGCGTTCGATGAGGTTCCCCATGGGAGATTGATTAGCAAGGTTAGATCTTATGGAATACAGGGAGAACTAGCCATTGGATACAGAACTGGCTCAAAGGTAGAAGACAGAGGGTGGTGGTGGAGGGTTGTTTTTCAGCTTGGAGGCCTGTGACCAGTGGAGTGCCACAAGGATCGGTGCTGGGCCCTCTACTTTTTGTCATTTACATAAATGATTTGGATGCGAGCATTAGAGGTACAGTTAGTGAGTTTGCAGATGACACCAAAATTGGAGGTGTAGTGGACAGTGAAGCGGGTTACCTCAGATTACAACAAGATCTTGACCAGATGGGCCAATGGACTGAGAAGTGGCAGATGGAGTTTAATTCAGATAAATGCGAGGTGCTGCATTTTGGGAAATCAAATCTTAGCAGGACTTATACACTTAATGGTAAGGTCCTAGGGAGTGTTGCTGAACAAAGAGACCTTGGAGTGCAGGTTCATAGCTCCTTGAAAGTGGAGTCGCAGGTAGATAGGATAGTGAAGAAGGCGTTTGGTATGCTTTCCTTTACTGGTCAGAGTATTGAGTACAGGAGTTGGGAGGTCATGTTGCAGCTAAACAGGACATTGGTTAGGCCACTGTTGGAATATTGCGTGCAATACTGATCTCCTTCCTATTGGAAAGATGTTGTGAAACTTGAAAGGGTTCAGAAAAGATTTACAAGGATGTTGTCAGGGTTGAAGGATCTGAGCTACAGGGAGAGGCTGAACAGGATGGGGCTGTTTTCCCTGGAGCTTTGGAGACTGAGAGGTGACCTTATAGAAGTTTACAAAATTATGAGGGGCATGGATAGGATAAATAGACAAAGTCTTTTCCCTGGGGTGGGGGAGTCCAGAACTAGAGGGCATAGGTTTAGAGTGAGAGGGGAAAGATATAAAAGAGACCGAAGGGGCAACTTTTTCACGCAGAGGGTGGTACGTGTATGGAATGAGCTGCCAGAGGATGTGGTGGAGGCTGGTACAATTGCAACATTTAAGAGACATTTGGATGGGTATATGAATAGGAAGGGTTTGGAGGGATATGGGCCGGGTGCTGGCAGGTGGGACTAGATTGAGTTGAGATATCTGGTCGGCATGCATGGGTTGGACCGAAGGGTCTGTTTCCATGCTGTACATCTCTCTGACTCTACTAACCACTGAGCCACACGCCATTGCATGAGGTGATGTACCAGGCTGAACTTCAGACTTTTGAATCTCTGGTGGCTTTGTTGTACTTTGTCAAGAGAAGTTCTATCAATCAGTCAACTTTTTGTACTGATTGGTCTTTCTCAGACTGCAGCTTGCTTGCAACATCAAAAGACAGAATATCACTCAGCCAGGCACTCAATCACCTTTGATATCTTGTGCTGTCAGTTCTAAATATGTAGCTTTGAATCAACAGGTCCTTACTGTCCCTTGCCTTGTATTGTACTGTCAATCTATATTTAAGCAGTTTAAACACAATGCGCTACTATCTTGTGTGGCATTTCATACAGTGATCCATTCATACCTCTCCCCGCCGCATTACTGTGTGCCTACAAAAATTGGCGGAATTTGTAACCTTCAAATACTGCAACTGTCACTTCTCTCTCTAATTGGGCACGTTTACACTCTGTTAGTAGATATTTGTGTGTTGCATTCAGAAAAGGCTTCATTCTCATCAAATAACCCCTCAGCTTCCAATGTCAAGTTGATGGCATTGCACCTCATCCAGAATGGTTTGCTCACCTCACACTCTATTACTGTCACCGTTTCATTTACATTACAGGATATACCATGCCCATGAGGGCAGAGAGATGCTGGGTCTATTTCAGATTGTTTTCAGACTCCTTTGTGACTGCACATTCCGAACTCTCAGCCATTCTCGCCTGGAAGTGCATGGGCAGCTGATGCTTTGTAACACTACCACCTGCAAGCCACTCACTATCTTGACTTCCTTCACTGTCGCTAGGTGAAAATCCTGGATCTCCCTCTCTAACAGCACTGTGGATGTCCTGCACCTAAAGGACTAGTGCTTTAAGAATTTAATTCACCACCATCTTCCTGAGGGCAATTAGGGTTAGGGAGTATGTGCTTGCCTAGCCAATGATGCCACCATCCCATGAACAACTTTTTTTGAAAAACCTCTGTACCAATTGACAATTTGACCTACTAAATCACCATTAAAGATACCATTGCAACTTGTTTTCAACTATCTAATTCCTTCCTCTGTTTCCAATTATTGTACTAACTCTTCTCTTTGACTGATGCAGTGCAATTTGACACAGTTGCTACTATCTAAGATCCATTATTGACAAAGCTAGTTCGAATTTTTTGAGTTGATTGAATGAAGTAGAATTTTAGGTTCTTTCCCATTGCTACTTTACTGTCTTCTGTTTCTCTGCAAGTATCAACTATTTACTGGAGAGTTACATTTGTCTCAGAACTGGCTATTTATTAGGGGAGAAAGTGAGGACTGCAGATGCTGGAGTTCAGAGCTGAAAATGTGTTGCTGGAAAAGCGCATCAGGTCAGGCAGCATCCAAGGAGCAGGAGAATCGACGTTTCGAGCATGAGCCCTTCTCCTGCTCCTTGGATACTGCCTGACCTGCTGCGCTTTTCCAGCAACACATTATCAGCTCTGGCTATTTATTACTCTGACTACAGTTGTATTTTTAATGAGGTTGTGTATAGGGATTCACAAGACTAGACGCATTTTTCTACAAATCTATTACATGTTAATCAATACTTCCTGCCTCAGCTTGAAGCCTGGTTTAAAAACATCTTTCATCAGTAATCTTCTTCTGAGATGCAATACATTCCTCAAATTTGTCCATTTATCCTTTCCTTTACTGTGCATGTACTAAGTTAAAAATCACACAACACTGTTATTGTCACAACCATGTGATGAAGGAGCAGTGGTCCGAAAGCTAGTGATTCCAAATAAACCTGTTGGACTATAATCTGGTGCTGTGTGATTTTTAATTTTGTACACCCCTCCAAAACTGGCATCTCCAAATCATGTAGGTACGGGCAGCACAGTGGGTCAGTAGTCAGCACTACAGCCTCACAGCTCCAGGGTCCCAGGTTTGATTCCAGCCTTGGGGAACTGTCTGTTAGGAGTTTGCACATTCTCCCCGTGTCTGCGTGGGTTTCCTCTGGGTGCTCTGGTTTCCTCCCACAGTCCAAAGATGTGCAGGCCAAGTGAATTGGCAATGCTAAATTGCCCACAGTGCTAGGTCCATTAGTCAGAGAGAAGTAGGTCTGGGTGGGTTACTCTTCAGAGTGTCGGTGTAGTCTTGTTGGGCTGAATGGCCTGAAGGGAATCCAATCTGATCTGAAGGTCCTGAGTTCAATCCTCAGAGAAGGCAAGACTGTGGCCTTTGTCACCTTACGCGGTATCTCTTTGATGTCTGGCAGCGGCAAGTGTTGCATCTACCTAGGATTGTTTGTACCGTGAGTCTTCATGTAGTTGAACAGGCTGCTTTTTCACCTGCAGATTTTTGGGTAAATTGAGCACAATGTCGCAGGAGGTAATGGGATCTACAGCCACCACCCTGTGAATAGAGAGATGTGTCCTCATCGCCTAAATGAGTGATTCTTACCATGAAGTTACGCATATATGCTCTGGGCATCACCTCTCAGTGTCTACCCTGTCAACCCCCTTCAGAATTTTGCATGTCTCAACAACATCAAAGAAGCACCAAGTGTCAACATTTCTCAACATATAAAATCATTTTACAAAACAAAATTATGCAACCTAGTGTTACATTATTAAGGAATAATATTAAAGAATTGAACTCCTATGTATGTATAATGCTGACATTGCCTTTTAAGTAAAAATTCTAAAACCTATCTGTATGAAAGCTGGAGGATAAATAATGAATGATGATATTAGACCTGATTAACATGGCGAATGCATTTCATTATACCTTACTGGATTTGAAAATGAATGTCAAGTCTGTTGGAAACATGTTGAAGCTGACCTTAGATCCAATGCTAAGAGCCATGTGCTCCAACACATCAAAACTAAAACCCAAATAAGCTTTCATAAGGAGTGGAATTCCATTTTTATCGTTTCAACTTCCCGTTCTCGCAGCAGAGGCAAGTGGGAGTGGGTGGTTAATAGGGAAAATGGGTTGAATTAAACTCAATAGTGACACCCATTGTACAAATAGCAAATTGACCCCCATTGTACAGTTCCTATAATCCTTCAGTCATTGGAATGTAGGACTTAGATCAGTTGGCCTTTTGAGCCGATGTCATAATTCAATAAGAACATTAATGAATTGTACATTACACTGCTGACATTACCTGTTAAGTAAAAATTCTAAAACCTATCTGCATGGAAGTTTAAGTATAAATAATGAATGATGATATTAGACCTGATTAACATAGCGAATGCATTTAATTATACTTACAGTAATTCAAAACCCAATGTCAAATCTGTTGGGAACATATCAAACCTCTGGCTTGGTCTTAACTCTACCTTCCTGACCCCACTCACCCACCCCAACCTCTGACACCACTAATCTTGTGCACACTCTCTGTGACAATAAATCTAAATCAAAGCTAATCTAATCTAAATTGTGATCCCACTGGTCACAGCTTGGCTGTAATTCTCTCTCCTCGCAGGGTGTAATTTCTACCTTCATGACTTTGGAGCACCTGGAGGAACCCACACAGACATGTGGAGAAATTCCACACAGACAGTCAGCCAAGGCTGGAATCGAACCCAGGTCCCTGGTGCTGTGAGGCAGCAGTATTAACCATGGAGAAAAGGTTTGAACCCCACCCTGGTGCATGGTGAAACGTAAATATAATCAAATTTAAAACGAAAAGCCTCCATAGTGGTGACCATTGCTGATCATGGTAAAAGCCCATCTGGCTCACTCATGTCCTTTAGGAAAGGAAATCTGCCATTGTCATCTGCTCTGTGATTCCATTCCTACGGCAATGTGACTGACTCTTCACTGACTCCTGGGCATAAGAGATAGATGATAAACGGTGAGCTAGCCACTGATGCCCACATCCCATGAACACAGTTTTAAAAAAAAGTTGAGAATTTAACTTTTTGGGGAGTAACAATGAGGATTGAGGAGTGCAGTGCATTACCTTTCTTTTATTCCCTCATGGGACATGGGAGTCATTATCTGGTCAGCATTTATGGCCTGTCCCTAGTTGTTTTTGAACTGAGTGACTTGCTAGACTGCTTCAGAGGGCATTTAAGAGTCAATCACCATTGCTGTGGCTCTAGAGTCACATGTTGACCAGACCAAGTGAGGCCACTAGATTTCCTTCCCTGAAGGGGTTTCGTGAGCCAGATGGATTTGTTTTTAACAATCAACAAGGTTTCATGGTTATCGGTGATTCTTAATTCCAGTTTTTTTAATTGAATTGAAATCTCTTCACCTGCTGTGATGATATTTGAACCTGCGTTCCCAAAGCTTTAGCGGAGTTAATAATTGAACGGTAATACCACTAGGCTATCACCTCTCCCTAAAGGTGAGGTCACTGTAGTCGTGACAGGCCATAGAGCTGACCTATCATTAGAGAGAGATGACTGATGGTGGTTTCACTTGAGGGTGGCCAAGTCTCAGGCAGAGGGAGAGGTTGAAGAGGAGAGTCTTTCATGGTAACCTCACCCAGTGCAGAAACTGATCCCATGCTATTGGGGTCACCTGCGTACCAACTATACAGCCAACTGAATTGTGCATATAGATTTTAGTAAGGCCTTTGACAGGGTTCCACCTGGCAGACCAGTAAACAAAACTAAAGCCTCTTAGGACACAGGAGAAAGTGGCGAGTTGCTTAGTGACAGGAAATAGGGTAATGGTCTGCAGATATTTTTGCAAATGAAAAGTGGTTTCCAATGGTGTTCCACAGGCCTTAGTGAAGCTTCCCTTGTTGTTTGTTGTACACATGTGACGTTGAATTAAACATATGAAGGATGATAGACAGTGAAAGTATTTTTCCTAGGGTGATGACGCCAGATTGTATGAAGGGGCATAACTACAAATTGAGGGGTGATAGATTTAAGACAGATATCAGAGGCAGGTTATTTACTCAGAGAGTGGTAAGGGCGTGGAATGCCCTACCTGCCAATGTAGTCAACTCAGCCATATTAGGGAGATTTAAACAAAGCTTGGATAAGCACATGGATGATGATGGGATAGTGTAGGGGGACAAGCTGAGAATAGTTCACAGATCGGTGCAACATCGATGGCCAAAGGGCCTGTTCTGCGCTGTATTGTTCTATGTTCTATGTTCTATGATTGGGAAACTTGCAGACAAAACAAGAATTATTTGGTCGTTTTCAGCGAACTGAACGGCTCGTCAAAAAGTGTAATGCTGGAAAAAGCACAGCAGGTCAGGCAGCATCCGAGGAGAAGGTGAGTCAATGTTTCAGGCATAAGCCCTTCAACTGAATAATAGTCAACTGTAGATTGGTACCAATTGCTTGTTTGAATAGGCAGAGAGGTGGCAATGGAATTCAGTCCAAAGAACTTTGAGGGCATGCATTTGGGGAGGGCAAACAAAGTATGGCAATATACATTAGACAAGTATATTGAGTGGATTAGATGAAGTAAGAGACCTTGGAATGCACATCCATGAAAGTGGCAGGACAGGTAGATAAAGTGGTGAAAGAAAGCATTCCATTTGCCTTCTTCACTGGGAAAGCTATTGAGTACAAAAATAGGGGTGCAATGCCGGAACAGTATAACATACCAATTAGGCTATAGTTTGGTGTGCAATTCTAGTTGCCAAATTACTCCAGAGAGAGCACAGAGGAGCAGCACAGTGGCTCAGTGGTTAGCATGGCTGCCTCAACAACACCAGGAACCCGGTTCAATTTCATCCTCGGGCGATTGGCTGTGTGGAGTTGGCAGCTTCTCCTCGTGGAGAAAGTGAGGACTGCTGGGGATCAGGGTTGAGCGTGTGGTGCTGGAAAAGCACAGCAGGGGGAGCATCCAAGGAACAGGGTGTATGCATGGGTTTCCTCCGGGTGCCCCCTGTTTTCTCCCGCAGTCCAGGTTAGGTGGATTGGCAATGCTAAATTGCCCATAGCATCCAGGGATGTGTAGGTTAGGTGGATTAGCCATGGGAAATGCAGGGTTACAGGAGTAGTGTGGGTTGCTCTTCGGAGGATTAGTACTGACTTGCTGGGCCGAATGACCTGCAGGGATTCCGTGGTTCAATGAGGGCAGATTTACTACAGTGTTGCATGGTTTGAAAATTACCTCAATGCGAAGAGATTTGATAGGCTACAGTTGTTTTAATGGAACAAATGAGGCTGAGGAATGATGTAATCAAAGGGTTAAAAAATAATGAGGGCCTGGATGGGAGGAGGGGACGACGTGTTTCTGGTAGTGAATGATCAGTGGATGTAGTACACAGATTGAAGGGGACCAGTGGAAGGACTGAAGGGGACCATATGGAAAAATATTTTGCCCACTTTGGTGAATAATGTGGAAACCCTGAACTCATTTTAAAGGAGATTTTTCGTAAACCCCTTATCACCGGCAAATAAATGTTTAGATTCCTAGATTTTAAAGGTATAAAGGGGTGTGGAGAGAAATTGAGAATATATTCTTGAATTGGAGGGTCAGCCATGATCCTATTGAATGGTGGAGCAGCCTCAAATGGCCAAATGGCCAACTACTGTTCCTAGTTTTTATGGGCCTGCACCTGAAACACTGTAACCTATAGGGCTACAGACCAGGGGCTGGAGAGTGGCATCAGACTGGGAAGCTGGTTTATTTAGCTAGGGTAGACACAATGGGCAGAAATAGTTTGATGATCTTCTATGAAATCAATTTTGTCTCATGCAGCAAGTTGTTTGATCTTGAATGTAATGCCTGAAAAGCTGTTCACATTGCAGCGACCTACACGAATTAGTGGTTCAAAGGTAAACTTCATCACGGTGTAAATAGACTTTCCTGCAGGCAGCCCATAGATTTAGAACCAGTGAATCACACAGCATGTCTCATTGGCAAAATCAATATTTTTAAAGTTAGGGGCAGTAGGCCAGAGAAATGAGGACTGTTAAAAAAGCTCTTTTAACAAAGGTAGTTACATTTAATCAACCTGTGTAGAAACCTTGTGACACACCGCTGGGGCAGATGGGACTTGAACTTGAATCTTCTGGTTCACAGGTAGGGACACTACCAACTGCACCACAAGAGGCCTCTTTTCAACAAACGTATAACGGACCAATTAGCTGCCTCCGGTGCTGTGATCATCTCTGATTCCATTGGCCAAAAGAGAAAATGCTGGAAAATCTCAGCAGGTCTGGCTGCATCTGTAAGGAGAGAAAAGAGCTGACGTTTCGAGTCTAACTGACCCTTTGTCAAAGCTGATCTGATTGCTTTCATCTGATTCCATTGGAACTGGCTTTCATTATGTCCATGATAGAATTTTCCATGACACATAGCCATAAAGTTCAGAGTTTGGTGCTGGAAAAGCACAGCAGGTCAGGCAGCATCGAGGAACAGGAGAATCAGCATTTTGGGCATAAACCCTTCATCAGGAATGAGGCTGGGAGTTGAGGCGGTGGACAGATAAATGGTTGGGGGGGGGGGGGGGGAGGGGAAGGTAGCTGAGAATGCGATAGGTGGATGGAGGCGGGGGTAATGTGATAGGTCAGAGAGGAGGGTGGAGCAGATAGGTGGGAAGGAAGATGGACAGGTGGGACAGGTCATGAGGGCAGTGCCGAGTTGGAAAGTTGGAATTGGGGGGGGGGGGAGATGAGGAAACTGTTGAAATCCACATTGATGCCATGGCACAGCCATTAAAGTCAGGCCATATACCTTATTTTGTCCCCAGTCTTTGTTGTGGTCATTCATTTCAATTATGACTGCAGAGACATTATAGTTGATATTAGTTTCCAAATTGGAGAGAGAAAAATTCTATCAGGGTTCATTCTATTGATTTGTTGAATTCTGCAATGTGTGAGTGTGTGCTGTTGCTGTGTGTAAATTATTAACAAGGTATAGACAAAGCTGGCTGGAGAAGAGAGAGGAGAACCCCTTATCCTGAATTTAATTGATTGGCTTGCAAGGTTATTTCAGAAGGAAGCGACCACATTGCTGTGGGTCACATATAGGCCAGACCCACTGACAATGGCAGATTTCCTTCCCTGAAGGACACAAGTGAAGCAATTTGGTTTTGTTTATTACAATCCAGTTATTTGGGTGACTACTATTGATAATGGGTTCTTAATTCTAGATTTATTTAATTTAAATTCTAAAACTGTCATAGTGAAACTTGAACTTGGATCCACAGATCATTAATCCAAACCTGTGGATGACTAATCCAGTAACAGAACCACTACATCACTGTTAACCAGTATTGAGGATGGTCATCTGCCTGTCCATGAAGAGATAGTTGAAATTCAGTTTCAGATGAGGACAGTGTCCTTTGGACACCTACAGGGGAGGCAGCAATAAATTGGTGAGATATTAAAAAACACGATATGCTGATAGCAACACTGCATTCCTCTTCACTCTTTTTTCTGTAAAGATTCACTGCTTCATGGAAAGAGCTAAAAAGAAAAAGCCAGCATCCAGGGGAGAAAACAAAACCTCATAATTCATGTTCTCAAAGGCATTTCATTGATGATGAGGTTCCTTTGTAGAAATCATCATCTCCAGCTGTCAGATGTGCTGACTATGATGAAGGATTGGGAGGGAGAGAAACATCTATGTGCACCGGGCTGCATTTTCACAAATTCATCCACAGCACAGTTTGATGGAACAGCTTCATTGTCTCTTGTTACTGAAACAGATCACCCTTCAGCCTGCCGTAATACAGCCCTGTCACTCACCTCCCAGGCAGGCTCCCATTGCCAGTGCGAAAATCAAAGGTTTCACCGGCAGGTTTACATCTGCGTCCTGGCTCAAATTTAACAGCACGGGAATCTGTTAGAACATAGGGCAACACATTAGAAGCCTTTTTATTTTCATCGGGTGGCATTCGATCTATTTTAATGATGAACAGCAACTAAGATTTGCCAGCGTCTGTTTTTCAAATGCAGATCACATCCCCGTGTACCATACTCTAAATGAAATAATTTCTCATGAAAAGCAACTGTCTAGTAATTCTTTTGAGAATTTTTGAGCATTTATTGAGAATTTGTGCTTTCTTTATTCGTAGTTTCTTTGAAAAAAGTCACTTTCGGTTTGTTTTCCTCCAGTGGTCAAGCGCAATTGTCTGCTTTATAATTGCAACAGCGTCTCTGAAATTACCTTTTCCACAGATGTATATGTGTATAGATAAAAGTGAGTTTTGGCTGAAGGCATTTTCCTCTGTAATTGAGGAAAGGTACTGCTACTGCAGCCCCGACACAAAGAGTTCAATCCATTCACCAGCACAATCCTATTTTTGGGGTCTGCCGACAAACCAGCAAAGAGCTGTCAGCCTCCAGTGACTTTCTGAGTGGAGTTTGCACACTTTCCCCGTATCTGCGTGTGTTTCCTCCAGGTGCTCCAGTTTCCTCCCACAGTCCAAAGATGTGCATGGCAGGTGAATTGGCCATGCTAAATTGCCCATAGTGTTAGCTGCATTAGTCAGAGGGAAATGGGTTCTGGGTGGGTTACTCTTCGAAGAGTCGGTGTGGACTAGTTGGGCCGAAGGGCCTGTTTCCACACTGTAGGGAATCTAATCTAATCTAATATCTGTATAGGCTGTGGAATCAGCTACCACACACAGGTCTTCACTAGATGGGCTGCAAAACCAAATAGATGGAGAAATAATTGGGGGCTTAATTTATCTCAATTACTTTACAAATTCTGTCAAAAAGAACTTTTACATAACGCACAAAAGCTGAACCTTATTAAGAACTGGTTAGCATTCAGGGAGGTCATTGTAAAAGTGAAAGGAGGTATTTATTACTGAAAGGACATAATTGAACAAGTGATGCAAGGTAATTTATTCGTGAAAGAAGGTGAATACAGATAATGTACTAGTCCAAGGATGTAATGAGAAGTTATTAAGTAGTTAAAAGAGGTTAGCTGCACACTAAATGTAACAAAATCATATTTTTTCTAACAAATGTGTTTAGAATTTTATCACACGAAGGAAGTTAGGATAGTTACAGCACAGCAGGGGTGGCACAGTGGCTCAGTGGTTAGCACTGCCGCCTCACAGCACCAGGGTCCCAGGTTTGATTCCAGCTCGGGTGATTATGTGTGGAGTTTGCACATTCTCCCCGTGTCTGCGTGGGTTTCCTCCGGGTGCTCCGGTTTCCTCCCACAGTCCAAAGATGTGCAGGTCAAGTGAATTGGCCATGTCAAATTGCCCATAGTGCTAGGTGCATTAGTCAGAGGGAAATGGGTCTGGGTGGGTTACTCTTGTTGCGCCGAAGGGCTGTTTCTACACTGTAGGTAATCTAATCTCAGCATTGTCTTGCAGCTCACCATCTTTCTACAAGAGCAACTCAGCTGGTCTAACTCCTTTGTCTTTCTCCCCATAACCCTGCAAATTATGTCCTTCCAGATAGTCCTCCAAATTCTCAGGGAAGTTGTGGTGTGGTGGTAATATAGCTGGACTAGAATCCCAAGCAAACGTTCTAGGGACACGGTCTCAAATTTCACCAAGGCAGATGTTGGATGTGAATTCAATGAAACATCTAAAACAAAAGGTCTAATGGTGAATTAACCATTGCCAATTATTGCATAAACCTGAAGAAGGGTCACTGGGCCTGAAACGTTAACTCTGATTTCTCTTCATAGGTGCTGCCAGAACTGCTGAGATTTTTTTGTTTTAATGCCCTTACGTGGGAACGAAGCTGCCATCCTTACCTGGCCTGGTCTATAGCAATATGGCTGCAGTGATTGGAACCAGGTGGATCTCATTGACTATAAGATCCTTGATTGGGGTTGTTAACTTGGGCCAATCAGGGAACCCTGGCTAAATTAGATCCCAACAATGTGGAAACAGGCCCTCCAGCCCAACAAGTCCACACTGACCCTCTGAAGAGTAAACCCACCCCCTCTCTGACTAATGCCTAACACTATGGACAAATTTGTTTGGCCAATTCACCTGACATGCACATCTTTGCACTGTGGGAGGAAACCCACGCAGAGACAGGGAGAATGTGCAAACTTCACACAGACAGTCACCCGAGGCTAGAATCAAACCTGGGACCCTGGCACTGTGAGGCAGCAGTGCTAACCCTGTGGCTGACCAATATAAACAAGGCAAATGTTTTATTTCCCCCTCCACTCTATTTTAATTTAACCCCTGTCCTCCCCTTCACTATTGGATCACACAGCATTGCCCTCTGAGAAGGGCACTGCTTGTCACTGCCCCCCTGGTGTTTCCTTCCTTCCTGGTGGTGGGAATTGAATAAAGATTTGTACACCTGTGTCTTTCACTGTGTCCTACACCTGCACACATACCACATGGGTGCTGGGGAAAAATAAGCACTACCGCTGGTAGGTGGAAATGTGGGGGGTAAGAAAAAACAAATAGGAGATTTAGCGTCTCCTCAGTTTAGGGCACTGACTCTGTGCTGACTGGGCCACAGTCAGTGTGTTCCTGCTACTGTTAAAAGAATATATATATAAAAAGGGATTCAGAATCTCCTCAGGAACTGACTCTGAGCTGATTGGCCGCAGTCAGTGTACTGTGCACACATCAATAAAGGGTGACTTGGTGACAGGATACCGGCCTCTGTGCAGTTATCTAAATGGTTGACTCTTAACAGCCTTCTGAGCAATCAGAATGAATGCTGGCCAGGCCCGAGATGCCTGTGTCCAACAGTCACATCACAATAAATTGAATCTGCCATCATCAAACTCTCAGTCAGTGCTTTCCAGACCTCACTGAGTAATGGGAAACATTCTGGTCTCACTGATGGGCAGAGCAGCTAGTTTGTCCCAATTTATTTTTAAAGTATTTCAAATATTCCACAGTGCTTGAAAGGGGCAGAAGCAGAAGCAGATGAAAGCTTCCCTGTGTCGGAAGTAAACGTGGAGAGATAAATAGGAGCGCTGATTGAATGGCTATGTCAATGTTGCCCATGCTGGACGGTTCACTTTGGAACTTGTATGCTTGTATTATCCATCACTCTCGAACTGACTTACCATAGTGGCTGTGAAAGGGATATTATCTATCAGGGACGAGGCCAGAGAAGAAACCCAAATGACTAGGATTAAAGCGACGGAAAGCCGTTGTTCTTCCGGAACAGACTGTTTGGAGAGAAAATTTTAACAAAGGGAATGTTAGCAGAGAAAAGTTACACTACATAATCATAACATATCCTTGAATGTAAATGAGCTGATTGGGTGTCGACCTCTCCTGCTGTCCAATCAGAGTTATCGTGTGGCTACAGATGGTGAGAGAGCTACCTGCCTGGCAAATGCAAACAGCAACTGTTGGGGGCACTGTGGCCTTGGCACGGAGAGCTGGTAACTCAGCAGCAGGTGAGGAGACAAGAGATGGCACTGCGTGGTCATGGTTTCCAAGTTAAGTCGCAGTGCTCCACCCAGCGCTGGTTGAACGCACAAATTCCACCAATTCTATGTTGTCCTGTGGTAACTGCGCACTGACATGCACTAGATTGGCTTCATCTGTTAAAATACTGCAAACCCCAGTCTGTTCTGCACAGGGCTCCTTAACAAGCTTAAGGGGTCTGTGATTGGTAACAAGCAGGTCCCCTATCCCTTTGTCACTGTGTTGCAATTTACACTGTCCCTACCTCTGAGCCAGGATGCCCAGGGTCAAGTCTTACCCATTCCAGCAATGTGTCATAACATCTCTTAAAAGTTTGATTCGGAAAATATCTGTATATTGCGAACTGCCCTGGAACCAGCAGGTTATTTTGCCAACCCTCAGGCAATGCAATTTTTAAATCACACCCACACCCATTGCCACTTCAATCAGCAATTGAAAATCGAGCCCAGTCTTTCAGATAGATTACTTTTCATCACAACTCTATTGGATTAAGGTATTTGACCTGATGTGCTGGGAGTTCTCCCTTACTTCAGGTTTCCAGTATCTGCAAAACTTTACTGTACTCTGGAAAGATTAAGGTGCTGTTACATTAATGTAGTGGAATCCAAAGTTAGATCTGGGCGTGAAATGTATGAAGAGTACATTCAGTTGATAAGAAGAGTTTAAGTAAAAATAATCCTGCACTATATAGAACTATAACTGAAAAAATTGAGAATTGATATGCAATAATAAACTTGACTGGAAATATAAGTGACAAGCTGCATCATAAGTACATTTTTCTAGCCCTTAACATTTTGTGGGACTCGAAAACAAAACTAATAAGCCTTTATTGGAGCATTTTAGTGTTTATTAAATATCAGTGGTGTTAAAAATTCAACTTTTTAAAACAATCTGGCTTTATTGACTTCTTAGTTATGAAAACATGGACAATGCAGGTCAAAATATCTGTGGAATACAAAGGACCTTGGGTCATAGGATGTAAGTTAATGCTGCCATTTTAACGACATACCAGGAAGGACTTAAACGAAGGCCTCACATTTCTCTCACAGCCAAACAGATGCTCTCAAAGGCAGAGAAAATGCCAAGAGCTCTCCTTAAATATTTTAATTAATCTGATCCCAGCTGACCACAATTATTTTTCACCAGCCACAGGAATGCTGGCAAGAAACTTCTCTTGCTTTTAATTTGCAAAGAAAATGACCTTTATAAAATGCATGTGGCAAGAAGTTTAAAGATTCAATGTCATAACCTCCGTGCTGTACATCACACTGTTTGTGACTCAGCCATCCTTGTCCAAGCGTTAATTATTGCCCTGAGACCGCTTACTGATGTTCAATGTTGCTACCAGGTACACAAAGATCATCAAACTTGTGAAATTGACCTGAAATTAACAAGCAAGTGCAAAGGAAATTGCACATTGGAATGGTGTTAATTTATGAAGGTTCTCTAGCATCGCTGTTGCAATATGCCATCTGGAGAGCTGATTTACGCAAGCACTGATGTGTCAAAGATTGGTGCATTCTACAGAAGCTAATCTTCTCCTTCAGAAGCAGACCCTCTAGCTCGAGGATTACTTGCTCTCACTTTGAATAGATGCATTCTCAAATGGGTGGTAAGTCCACAACAAGATCTGCAGCCTATGCCACAGATGGGACAGGTGATACTTGATGGGTAAATGGTGTATTTAGGAGTTTGTGTCCTCCTTCTGATGTCTCAACCTCACCTCTGCTCATTTCCAATGAAGCCTTATCTTACTTCCCATTTATGCAGTACCTTAATGAACACTTTCTGGAAATCCAGATATAATCTAAGGATTCGTGGAAGGTTATTACACTGCATCCTCTACCTCGGTAACTACTTCCTTCAAAAGCCGAGGGTGGAACCCATCAATTCCAGGAGATTTACAGACCTTTAACCCGACTAATAACCCTTGCATGTTTTTGCCTGCAATGATAGTTATTGTGTTTAGTTCCTCCCCCTTTTAGCCCCTTGATTATTTAGTAATTCTGGAATGCTATGAGCTACCTTTGATACAAAGCATTTATTCAACTCCTCTGCCATTTCCTGCATTTCCATTACTAATTTTCCCACCCTGGTCTCAGAGTTGCCTCTGTTCACTCTGACCTTTTTTGTCCTTTTTAGATAATTAAAGAATTTTTTATTGTCGGTTTTCCATTATTTGCCAGTTAGCCCTCATCGTTTATTTTGTCCCTCAATTTACTTTAAGACAAATTTTATTGGCTTTTAAAATTTTCCTGATCCCTACAGTTTGCCAGTAATCCTTGCCACATTCTTGTTTTCCTTTCAATCTGATACTGCCCTCAATATTTTGGGGGGAGGTCAGTGTCCATTGTGGATCACCTTCACATCCAGCAGCTCCCACATGCTGTAACTGCAACACATCACCTGACCAATGTGACGATGCAGGGGCTTTAAGATTTTATTTTGTCCTTTTTTTTGAAGCAAGGTTGTAAGACAGAGGCAGTCTGCCAGAACCACTATAGTAAACAGCTTGGGAGGCCTTGGGTTTTTTTTTAAAAACAGCCTGAATGGGTGTGGCCAACTCCTACAGGTCAGGAATCCTGGGTCTTCAGGTCGAACTTTAAGCAGAAGCAATTGAGGTCTCAACAGAGTTGGGAGCTTCCTGGCTGCTACTCTCTCTGAATCTTCTCTTGGTGTTTTTTCTTTCTCCTGGATTGGAGAACTATATGTGAGAATCTATGTCTGATTTTTTCTTTATATCAAGGGGTGTGTTTATGGGATGTTACTACATTGGAACCGGTTGATTAGATTAGATTCCCTACAGTGTGGAAACAGGTCCTTCGGCGACAACAAGTCCACACCAAAGAGTTAACCCCCCTGCAGACCCATTTCCCTCTGACTAATGCACCTAACACTATGGGCAATTTCGCATGGCCAATTCACCTGACCTGCACATCTCTGGATTGTGGGAGGAAACCCACACAGACACAGGGAGAATGTGCAAACTTCATACAGACAGTATCCCGAGGCTGGAATTGAACTCGGGTCCCTGGCACTCTGAGGCAGCAGTGCTAATCACTGAGCCACCATAATTAGTAATAATTACTGCACCTATTATTCTGTAAAGTTTTCTTTAGAGTTAAGTTATTCTAAATTCCTCTTTCTTTGGTTGTCAACTGTTTGCAACGACAGTGTTTAAATATATTGTATTTTGCTTAATGTCGAGTAGTTTGACCAGTCACATTCCATGAGGAACAGACATTCATATTTGCCTTTAAAGATAGAAAAATGTTCGAGTCTAGGCTACCTTCTTAGAATATTTTGTTGGGGTCTGGTCTGGTCCATAGCACCAAAGTTGATTCAAGCTTCTGCTGACATTCACCCTGACATTTCCCAGCAGCCAATGGACTGAATGATGTTTTGACTTTGAGCACTGCCAATGTTTTTAAGTGCCTCCTCTCAATCTGTTTATTTCTAATCCAATATCTTTACTAACCTACCCTACACTGCCACTGGCAGCATCCTTGTCTTTAGCAAAGACAGATGTAACACTCAGTTAATAACTCCTGCTCCATTAGAAGATCACGCTGTTCTCATACACTCTTCATTTAGCTTCAGTTTTTCTCTGCCATCTTTGTATTTATCCAAATTCTCAACTGAATAATGAACCTGGAATTTATCCTGGGTCTAGATTTTCTGTTTCGTTTTAATGTCCACATCGTTCCATCATCCAGGGAGCTCGGGTTTTGGATGCCAATCCATTCTCTCTTGTGGGCATAAGATGCACAAGCGATACCAATTGAGACACAGCTGGCATAGCTAGTAGGCATTCTCACAGATGTTGGGGATAACTGCTGCTTACAACTGTTACAAACTCATTCTCCACAAATGGGATCTATAAGTAATAGTAACCATCAGGTAAATCAGCCTTTGGATTGTGAAGGTAAGAAGCAGCAAATGGGTTCCTCTGTGCTCCTTCCCAAGGTTACCTTTATCAATGTGGCTGTTTGCTCTCCAATGTAGTCAATCAATTGCAAGTTAGCCAGTGCCTGGAAGAGAAATGTTAAAATGAGAGAAAAGTCAAGTCACACGCAGATCAAGAGAAGATGAAAAACAAATATGATAGCTCACAACAGTTCAGCAAAGAAGTACTCATATATCAGGAAGAGTTGTTCCATTTAATGACATATTTCTACTGATACTTGAACACAAACACAGTTGGATAACAGGTATCCCATTCAGAACAGATATAACAGCTTCCTGACTTTTGATTTAAGAGGCCTCCTTCAAAATTATTATCTTTTTTAGATTTTGATTCTTATTTGGTTTTATAAGCTTCTGGCAGCTTGCATGGAATTAGAAGCTTCTTGGTACAAGCATTATTTCAGAGTTTCAGCTGAAACAATCTATAATAAACAGTGTTAAAACAGCTCAGATTTCAGCAATAGCTCTCTTGCCATGTTATGAATTGTGAAAGTAGAGATTTAAAATGGTTTCAGCAGAATGGAAGCACATTTTTTTTGCCAGCCTTTTCACCCCATTCTCAATCTATTTGTATTGTATCAATACTATTTAACTTAATTTTTAATGGACCAAATTCTAAATTTCTCCAGAATGTACTTTAATGAGATGTGAACATTTTGTCGTAATTTTGCTATGACCCAGCTAAGGTTATCACTGGTCAACTCAGGTCTCCATCATGATAAATTTTATATTTTTTATTTAATTGTAAGTGTAGTGGACAGCGAAGAAGGTTACCTCAGATTACAACAGGATCTCGATCAGATGGGTCAATGGGCTGAGAAGTGGCAGATGGAGATTAATTTAGATATATGCGAGGTGCTGCATTTTGGGAAAGCAAATCTTAGCAGGACTTATACACTAAATGGTAAGGTCCTAGGTAGTGCTGCTGAACAAAGAGACCTTGAAGTATAGGTTCATAGCTCCTTGAAAGTGGAGTCACAGGTAGATAGGATAGTGAAGGCGGCGTTTGGTATGCTTTCCTTTATTGGTCAGAGTATTGAGTACAGGAGTTGGAAGGTCATTTGCAGCTGTACAGGACACTGGTTAGGCCATTGTTGGAATATTGTGTGCAATTCTGGTCTCCTTCCTATCGGAAAGATGTTGTGAAACTTGAAAGGGTTCAGAAAAGATGTACAAGGATGTTGCCAGGGTTGGAGGAGTTCAGCTATATGAAGAGGTTGAATAGGCTAGGGCTGTTTTCCCAGGAGCTCTGGAGGCTGAGGGGTGACCATACAGAGATTTAGAAAATCACAAGGGCCATGGATAGGGTAAATAGACAAAGTATTTTCCCTGGGGTGGGGGAGTCCAGAACTAGAGGGCATAGGTTTAGGGTGAGAGGGAAAAGATATAAAAGAAACCTAAGGAGCAACCTTTTCACACAGAGGGTGGTACGTGTATGGAATGAGCTGCCAGAGGAAGTGGTGGAGGCTAATACAATTGCAACATTTAAAAGGCATTTAAATGAATAGAAAGGGTTTGGAGGGATATGGGCTGGGTGCTGGCAGGTGGGACTAGATTGGGTTGGGATATCTGGTCAGCATGGACAAGTTGGATTGAAGGGTCTGTTTCCGTGCTGTATATCTCTATGACTCTATGACTCTAATATAATGTAGCAGTCCTTTGTTGAAACATCAGGCTACAATGGTGCAGGTTAGGTTTTAACAATAAAATAGAAGTTTGTTACACATTTAAAGAAAAATAATAAACTAAATCAAACAATGTAAACAGGAGGCACTTCTGTCGTGGTAATGTTTCTGGATGAGTAATCTCGAACACTAGGCTACCGTTCTGGGGGCAGAGGTTCAATTCCTTCAGATGGTGAAATTTAAACTCATTAAAAACCCAGGAATTAAAAACTAGCCTAACAGCAACATTGCAACTATTATAGACTCATAGAGATGTACAGCACAGAAACAGACCCTTCGGTCCAACTCATCTACGCTGACCAGATATCCCAATGCAATCTAGCCCCATTTGCCAGCACTTGGCCCATATCCCTCTGAACCCTTCCTATTCATTTACCCATCCAGATGCCTTTTAAATGCTGTAATCGTACCAGCCTCCACCACTTCCTCGGGTAACTCATTCTAGACATGTACCACCCTCTGCGTGAAAATGTTGCCCCTTAGGTCCCTTTTATATCCTTCCCCTCTCACCCTAAGCCTATGATCTCTAGTTCTGAACTCCCCCAACCCAAAGAAAAGAACTAGAGGGAATAGGTTTAGGGCAAGAGTCTTATAGAAATACTTGAAGTGATATGCTTGCATTTAGGAGGAACTAAATAGGTGATTGTGGTATACAAATAATGAGTGTATG
This sequence comes from Chiloscyllium punctatum, assembly GCF_047496795.1. NCBI lineage: Eukaryota > Metazoa > Chordata > Chondrichthyes > Orectolobiformes > Hemiscylliidae > Chiloscyllium > Chiloscyllium punctatum. The sequence continues at coordinate 19,896,732 of NC_092747.1, read as the reverse complement.
CTGGTAACATACTCCTGCAGTGTCCATTATAACAGAAACATATGAGATGGAGTGGAGTCTATGTCAGATGCCAGCCACTGTACAGGTGATATTCCAGCAAGTTCCCAAGATCTACTTCAGCCCTAATTCCAGGCACTCTATTCTCTCACACCTCTTATCAGATACTTCATGTTTCTCATTGCCACATTCCCTTTCATGAGCCAATTCTTGTCTAGTTAAAATTGTCTCCTCGAGCAATGCTTGCTGGCATGGTCAGTTCTTCCTAAGGGACAACAGCATCAACTTCCAATATTATCATTATCCTTCTTCCTTAAATATTCTATTTCTCACACCCCATGGGATAGACAAGGTGCCTTGCAAGTTGCACCAGCTAATTCTGTGCTCATTTCTTCCAATTGTTTCTGTTGCCCACAGGTTTTCCAACACTGCACTCCATCTGCCATAGTTTTGCCTGTTCACTTCATCTTCCCATGTCCCTTTGCAAATCCATCTTCTCAAGCTCGCATCTTAACTGTTTGCCCTAATTTAGGATAAAAACACAAAAATCTAATGGCAGGCCGTTGGCAGAATCAAACATTCTGAAGTCGTCAGCTTAAGTTCCTGCATCACCTGACACAGTGCTAGAAACTCTGGTCAGTACATTATCTAGAATAGGCATGACATGAAGATGCTGGTGTTGGACTGGAGTGGACAAAGTTAAAAATCACACAACACCAGGTTATAGTCCAACAGGTTTAATTGGAAGCACTAGCTTTCGGAGCACTGCTCCTTCAACTGGAGGTTGATGAAGGAGTGGCGCTCCGAAAGCTAGTGCTTCCAATTAAACCTGTCAGACTATAACCTGGTGTTGTGTGAGTTTTAACTTTGTCTGGAATAAGCTCCACAAAGATCCGCAACCCATTGAGAAATTCCTCCTCACCCCAATCCCAGATGATTGGCCCCTTGTGGCCCAGATGATTGTGCTCCTGTGTTTGAGAGTGGAGAACTGAGCTCTTAACCTTACTAAAAACGAGGTTCGTAACAAATATAAAGTACCTCCATGAGGATAAAGAGTGCAGCAAAGAAAAGGAGGGTTGCCCATTCAACTCTGTGCAGTATAATCTCAAAGTCATGGATGTCAGCCAGGACCAGAAGCCATATTGCACCCAACATTGCGATCCAACCTATTGAAAATGCACATCTATGGTTAATACAAGAACAATGCTTCAGACAAAATATGTAACATCAATATAACAGAATAACACAAAATCAATCAAAGCAATCTCTAGGAGCTTCATTTGAAATGATTTTCCTTGCAGTTTTGGCTATCAAACTGTGTGTGATAAATATGAAACAGCAGCTCACTTTGTGCATGCAAAAGCGCTGCCAAAAGCTAATGACTGATGCAAATTAAAACAATTAATGATTTCGAATTTCCAGGTGGTGGCTTGGTTTTCAGTCCGACAGAACCAATTGTGTATTCTTGTTATATTTCAGCTGTAGTTCCATATCGCAATTAGAGCTGCAAGTGTTATTTAGCGTTTGTCTTGAAAAGACAAAAATAAAGGAGAAATGAACAGCCTGCCTTTATATAACACTTTAGCAGGTCCTCAGAAATGCCCAATGGATTTCACAATCAAACGATTATTTTTGAACCAGACTCACTGCTTAAGAGCCAGATGTTGCAGTCAATTTGAACACAGTAAAGCCGAAAAAAGAGAAAGTTGCTTGAACAGGACAAGGAATGAGTGGGCAACATTACTAAAAACGAGGTTCGTAACAAATATAAAGTACCTCCATGAGGATAAAGAAAAGGAGCAGCAAAGAAAAGGAGGGCTGCCCATTCAACTCTGTGCAGTATAATCTCAAAGTCATGGATGTCAGCCAGGACCAGAAGCCATATTGGTTTGGGTTACCAGCACAGAGGCAAGCGGTTCTGTAAGTTACCAGCCCCTCAATAACTGGGGTTGAGTGGCCTTAGACAGTCAACTTTCCCCATGGCATCTCTGAGGGAGCTATCTCAAGCTTGAGTGCATCTTTCATCATGGAGCTTGGAATGTGCCAGTCTGGACCAGTCAGTCGAGGACAACTCTTTGCACATCTGATTTCAGAGCTCCTTTCACTGAGTTGATGTTTCTCGGGGCCCAGTTCACATAAAATGGAACTGTTGTTGAACTGGGAGTCAATGTAGATCAGTGAGCTGAATGAGATTTCGGACTGTAGAGTAGTTGTTTTTCAATTGAATTTAAATCGATAACATTGAAAAATCAAATCTGACATATAACACGTAAAGGTTCTGCATGTTGGCAGGAATGCTTTTTTATAAGAAAACAAACAATCTTACTTTCTCAATGTCACCAAAGAATTTCACATTTTCTACCAGTACATTTATGCTGTTTTCTCTTTCAGGCCTTGACATACATTCCTGATGAAGGCCTTATGCCTGAAACGTCGACTCACCTGCTCCTCGGATGCTGTGCTTGTCCAGCACCACACTTTTCAACAATAAAACCTAAAGTGTTGTTCTGTCAGTTGGATGGAGTGCCCCCAGAGTGAAATCAAAGCAACTTTTATAACTTCCTTCCTTCTGTATGGTGGACGGTGATGCTAACAGCATGGGTTCAACTCCCGCACTGGCTGACATAACCGTGAAGAACTCTCCTTCTCAAACTCTTCCCTTGCTTGAGGTGTGGTGACCCTCAGGTTCAACCACCACCATGAGAGAGCAGCCCCGTGGTCTGGTCGAACTATGGTGATTTTACCTTTTACTTTCTGCTTCTGTTGACGAGGCTAAGGTTCCCATCAGCCTTTTAACAGCTTTCTCCACTGTTCAGCTATCTTCAGTCACTTGATTACCTGGACCCCCAGGTACATGTGTCTCAGGAGATGGGAGGATTTATTTTTCTTCCTTTTATTCATTCACAGGATGAGGGCACTCCTGTCTGGGCTGGCATTTATTGCCCATCCCTAATTGCCCAGAGTCAACTCCATTGCTGTGGGTCTGGGGTCACATGTAGGCCAGACGAGGTAAGGATGGTAGATTTCCTTCTCTAAAGGACAGTAGTGAACCAGATGGGTTTTACAGTCATTCAACTGTGGATTTTCATGGTCATCGATTCCAGATTTCCATTGAATTCAAACTCCCCCATCTGCCTCAGTGGGATTCAAACCTGGGTCCTCAGAACACTACCCAGACTCCGGATTAATCGTCTAGCGCTCAAGAGCTTTTAGCACTCCCTTCCTTCAATGACAGCAGAAACAACATTTTTGGCTACCTTTAACACAGAGATAGTTAAATTTTGGAGAAATAAGGAGATGAAAGGTATACGGGTAAGAAGCGATGTAAAATAATCATGGATTTATTGAATGGCAGAGTGGGATCAAGGGCTGAGTACGCTAATCTTGATCCTAGTTCTTATGTTCTTATTATGTTGTTTCTTTACTGAATGTGGGTTCTCTAAGAGATTATTTTACCCTTTATTTGTATTTGTTTTCTACCTAATTAGTTTCTGCCAAGATATTGTGCTAATGGGATGAGCAGACAATCTGCTCCAAGGCCTGTGTAATATTAATCCATCTGTCGGAGATAGAACAAACAGACGGAAAAGGAAGTCATAAAATGTGCAAAGAAAATTAGAATTGGATGAAGAGTGATGACTAAAAGTAAAAGGTGAATTTTTGTTTTGAGAGTAGGGCTTTAAAGAATGTAATTTTTTTTGACATTTTACAGTTATGCTTTTGCTTCTAGGTATGATAAAATCAGACATTATGACAATGAACAAGCAACAATTTGGCAGATAGTTGTTAGGTAGTAATTTTATTGAGTTAGCCGAATGGCATAAAACGCTGAAACTGGAAACTTACGCAATTAACAATGGAACAATGAGAAAGGGCACAGGTTCCAAAGTTTGCAGGAAAGCCAATTTCTTCAGCTGTATGGCACAGTACTGACATTCCGAGTGGGCATTGCTGAGGTACACTGGCTGGCACAGCGAGCCCACTTCAGCCTTACTTTCTCGGTCTCTTTCCCCGTGTTCATTATCCACCCCCACACGCCCACCTCCTGCTCAGTATGGGATGGTCCCAGCACAGCTAACCCATTTACAATGACTCACACTTCCCATTAGACCCACTCAGCGTTCAGCGTTCTCCCAGATTATCCTCAGCAATACCTCTGTCTGCTTCTCCTCTTCCTTCTCTCACTAGGCACTGTCTGCAGCTAGAGAGTGCGTGGTGCTGGAAAAACACAGCAGGACATGCAGCATTGGAGGAGCAGGAGAATCGACGTTTCGGGTAGGACCCTTCATCAGGAATTACCCTCAAACCCAAACCCTTCCCGCCATCAGCACCAATACCACCAGGTCCTAGCTGCTTTCAGTTCTGATGAAAGGCATAAAATATAAGTCTGCTTCTCTGTCCACAAATGCTGCCAACCCTGCTAAGTTTCTCCAGCACTTTTGGTTTCTCACTTTGTCCCAAGGACTTGGTCAACAGAGTAGACAGGAAAAGCTCTTTTGCCCGAAATGTTGATTTTCCTGCTTCTCGGATGCAACCTGACCTGCTGTGCTTTTCCAGCACCACTCTAATCTAGACTCTGATCTCCAGCATCTGCAGCCCTCAACAGAGTAGGCAGCACATGGAACGGCAAGATCATATTGCATGACCACCTACAGCACTCACAGTGAGGCTTGGGGATACACTTAAACCTGGGAGCACTGAAGGCTGAAATGAGATACAAAGTGTTGTTTACGATAATCAGTTGTGAGGAAACTACCTGACCACATTTTAGCAGCATGCTTTGCCAGACCAAAGGAGAAAGCTCATGGTGAAATGCTGCAAGCTGCCTGTTCCCAGCTAAGAGCAATCAAGATTCTCCAAGTAGAAACATTTGCATGATGACCCTCCAGCTCAGCGAGCTAACCTTCAACCCGAGCTACAAATCTCCACAAGAACCTCATGGAATACTTGCCTGTGAGGCCCACTGTTACAACAGGGATCTGGAGAAAAAAGATGGAAACTGTGTTCAATCATACTCAGAATCACCATCATACAGCATGGAAACAGACCCTCAGTCCAACTCATTCATGCCGCCTAAATTTCCCAAACTAAACTAGCCCCATTTGCCTGTGTTTGGCCCATATCTCTTTAAACCTTTCCCATTCATGTACCTGTTCAAATGTCTTTTAAATGTTGTCACTGTATTTGCAACTACCACTTCCTCTGGCAGTTCATCCCACACACAATCCACTATCTTTCTCCTCCCACCTTAAAAGTATGTCCCTACTTTTGATCTCTCCAATCCTAGGGAAAAGACCAAGGGAACCCCCTACACTCCAGTGAGAAAAAGCTTATCCAGTCTCTCCTTATAACTCAGACCCTTGAGTCCCCCAGTAACATCTTGTATATCTTGTTTTAAGATAGAGAGATGGTTGTGATTGGTCAAGGTGAGTCATCTCAGCTCCAAGACATCTCTGCAGGAGTTGCTCAGGGTGGTATCCTCGATCCAATCAAATTCAGCTGTTTCATCAATGGCCTTCCCTCCACTGTAAGGTTAGAAGTGGGGACAGTTGCTGATCTTTGCACAACATTCAGCCCCATTTGCGACTCCTCAGGTATTGAATAATGCTACAAGATCTGAACAATATCCAGGCTTGGGCTGACAAGTCGCAAGTAACACTCGTGCCACACAAATGCCAGGCAATGACCACTCCAATAAGAGATGATTTAATCACATTCGATGGTGTTGCTGTCACTGATTCCCCCACTATCAACATCCTGGGGGTTATCATTGACCAGAAACTCAATTGGACTCTCCAAATAAATACACTGGGTATAAGAGCTGGTCAGAGGATGGGAACACTGTGGCAATCAACTCACCTGCTCACTCCCCAAAGCCTGTCCACCATCTACAAGACAGAAGTCAGGAGTGTGATGGAATACTCCCCACACACCTGAATGGGTGCAGCTCCGACAACAAAGAAGAAGCTTGGCACCAATCAGGATAAGGCAGCCCACTTGATTGGCAAAACATCCACAATCATCCACTTCCTCCACTATCGATGCTCATTAGCAGCAGTGTGTACCATCTACAAGATGCACTACAGAAGTTCACCAAAGATCCTCAGACAGCACCTTCTAAACCAATGACCACTTCCAACTAGAAGGACAAGGGCAGCAAATACATGGGAACACCACCAACTTAAAGTTCTCCTCGAAGCCACACATCATCCAGAGACTTGGAAAAATAGTTTTTCATTCCTTCAGTACTGCTGAATCAAAACCCTAAGGGTCAACCCATAGTAAGTGGACTGCAGTGGTTCAAGAAGGCAGCTCACCACCACCTTCTCAGGGGCAAATGGGGAGAGGCAATAAATGCTGGCCAGCCAGCTACACCCACTCCGCCTGAGTGAATTAAAAAAACCACTTGTGCAGCCTTCTTGATTAATATTTCATGGGCGGTTAAGCTCTTTACAGGTCATTCTGTAATGTTCATGTTTCCTCTCCTTTACCTTTGTTCTATTCCTTTTAAATTCTGCTCATCTGCAATTTTCTTTTCAATTTCTGAAGGGTTATATGCCTGAACTATTCACTTCCATTCAGATAAACAAAAGAACTAGGAGCAGGAATAGGCAATTTAGCCCCTTGAGCCTGCTCTGCCATTTTAGTTGACCATGGCTGATCTCATCTCAGCCTCAACTCCATTTTACCCATGAGCCTTCAACCCATTACCAATTAAAGATTCATCTATTTCCTCCTCAAATGTATTCAGTGTCCCAGCATTCACCATTCTCCACAGGAGTGAGTTCCACAGATTTATGAACATTTGAGAGAAGTACTTCTTCTTCATCTCAGTTTTAAATCTGCCTCTTAGCCTCGTATATTTGTCAGAGTATTGAGTACAGGAGTTGGAAGGTCATGTTGCAACTGCACAGGACATTGGTTAGGCCCCTGTTGGAATATTGTGTGCAGTTCTGGTCTCCTTCCGATCGGAAAGATGTTGTGAAACTTGAAAGGGTTCAGAAAAGATTTACAAGGATGCTGCCACAGTTGGAGGATTTGAGCTATGAGGAGAGGCTGAACAGGCTAGGGCTGTTTTCCCTGGAGCGTCAGAGGCTGAGGGGTGACCGTACAGAGGTTTACAAAATTATGAGGGGCATGGATAGGGTAAATAGGCAAAGTCATTTCCCTGGGGTCGGGTAGTCCAGAACTAGAGGGCATAGGTTTAGGGTGAGAGGGGAAAGATATAAAAGAGACCTAAGGAGCAACTTTTTCACACAGAGGGTGGTACATGTGTGGAATGAGCTACCAGAGGAAGTGGTGGAGGCTGGTACAATTGCAACATTTAAGAGGCATTTGGATGTGTATATGAATAGGAAGGGTTTGGAGGGATATGGGCTGGGTGCTGGCAGGTGGGACTAAATTGAATTGGGATATCTGGTCGGCATGGACAGGTTGGACCGAAGAGTCTGTTTCCATGCTGTACATCTCTATGACTCTATGACTCTTAAGTGGAAACATCTGCCTTATTAATCCCTTTTAGCATCTGATATTCCTCAAGTACGTTTCCTCCCATCCTTCGAAACGCTAGCATGTATTGGGCTAAACTGCTTAATCTTTCCTCATAAAATAAGCCTTTCATCTCTGGAATTAATCTAGTGGGCCTCCTCTGAGCTGCCTCCAATGCAGTTACATCCTTCCTCAAGAAAGAAGGCCAAACTGCAGACAGTCATCCGGTATCAAACTAAAGTACTGCAGATACCGAAAAATGGAAATAAAAACAGAAAGTGGCGGAGAACCTCCACAGCATTTGTGGAAAGTGAAACAGATTTAACGTGCAGTTCAAAATGACTCACTGAACCTTTTCACTTCCATTCAAACGTTGAAAGAGCAGCACTTGGTGTCTTTTTCTTGTCACCTCCAGTTTATTTTATTTGTCTCTGCCTAATTTGTAATTAGTGAACAATCCCAATTGAATTCTCATTTAGTTATAATTAATGAATAAGGAGCTACAACTCTACATTCCCATCTGGGTTTCAATTGTGTAACTTCACCAATGATAAATGCAACACGTGTACCAAAAGCAATCACATACAATTGTGGCACTGCAGCTACAGATTTGTCCTGGATGATTTCTGGCAATGGGGACAAGCATTAAAATTAACACTTTTTCATATTAGACACCAATGCATAACTACTGGGTTCAAAACACACTGAGCAAACATTCAATGGGCATTTTTGGCAGGGCATAAATTTAACACAATGTTCTTGAGGTGATGCCAGTAGTTTTGCAAAAAGTTCCACCATGCTGAGCTCTTAAAGAAATCCAGAAGGTGGCACTTAAATCTTGTTACGTACAATAAAACCTTTAAATTTAATGGAGCAACAAGTATACTCTTGAGGATACCTTTATAGGTTGGGATGGGTTTCACGAAATGCTGCATGGAATACAAAATGCGATGAAAGAGGAAATCCTTCAGAAACTTGTTAGCTTGTCACCCCAAATTTGATGTTAATGGAATTACAACTTAGCATCCTGGGAAATAGGTACTGATCCCATCATATTCTTTTCCAAAAATAAAGAAGAAGACCAGTTCTTTCATAAATGAACCGGTGAGTAGCGTCTTTGGGGCAGACTGGCTGACTCTGATGCCATGTTCTCCCACAGTGATCCTGGTTATAGGCTGCTGACCACAAAGCGGTGCATTGATTTGCCCTTGTCTGCCATGTCTGAGACAATTGCCTTGGACAATAGCTCCAGACTGAGTGGATGGACAAAAGCTGAAAATGTGTTGCTGGAAAAGCGCAGCAGGTCAGGCAGCATCCAAGGAACAGGAGAATCGACGTTTCGGGCATCAGCCCTTCTTCAGGAATGAGGAAAGTGTGTCCAGCAGGCTAAGATAAAAGGTAGGGAGGAGGGACTTGGGGTAGGGGCATTGGGAATGCGATAGGTGGAGGGAGATCAAGGTGAGGGTGATAGGCCGGAGTGGGGTAGGGTGGGGGCGGAGAGGTCAGGAAGAAGATTGCAGGTTAGGAAGGCGGTGCTGAGTTCGAGGGATTTGACTGAGACAAGGTGGGGGGAGGGGAAATGAGGAAACTGGAGAAATCTGAGTTCATCCCTTGTGGTTGGAGGGTTCCCAGGCGGAAGATGAGGCGTTCTTCCTCCAACCGTCATGTTGCCATGGTCTGGCGATGGAGGAGTCCAAGGACCTGCATGCCCTTGGTGGAGTGGGACGGGGAGTTGAAGTGTTGAGCCACAGGGTGATTGGGTTGGTTGGTCCGGGTGTCCCAGAGGTGTTCTCTGAAGCGTTCCGCAAGTAGGCGGCCTGTCTCCCCAATATAGAGTAGGCCACATCGGGTGCAGCGGATGCAATAGATGATGTGTGTGGAGGTGCAGGTGAATTTGTGGCGGATATGGAAGTGTCCTTTGGGGCCTTGGAGGGAGGTAACGGGGGAGGTATGGGCGCAAGTTTTGCATTTCTTGCGGTTGCAGGGGAAGGTGCCGGGAGTGGAGGTTGGGTTGGTGGGGGGTGTGGACCTGACGAGGGAGTCACGGAGGGAGTGGTCTTTTTGGAACGCTGATAGGGGAGGGGAGGGAAATATGTCCCTGGTGGTGGGGTCCGTTTGGAGGTGGCGGAAATGACGGCGGATGATACGCTGGACATGAAGGTTGGTGGGGTGGTAGGTGAGGACCAGTGGGGTTCTGTCCTGGTGGCGGTTAGAGGGGTGGGGCTCAAGGGCGGAGGAGCGGGAAGTGGAGGAGATGCAGTGGAGGGCATCGTCGATTATGTCTGGGGGGAAATTGCGGTCCTTGAAGAAGGAGGCCATCTGGGTGGTACGGTTTTGGAACTGGTCCTCCTGGGAGCAGATGCGGTGGAGACGAAGGAATTGGGAATATGGGATGGCGTTTTTACAGGGGGCAGGGTGGGAGGAGGTGTAGTCTAGGTAGCTGTGGGAGTCGGTCGGTTTATAGTAAATGTCCGTGTCGATTCGGTCACCCGAGATGGAAATGGAAAGGTCTAGGAAGGGGAGGGAGGAGTCTGAGACGGTCCAGGTGAATTTGAGGTCGGGGTGGAAAGTGTTGGTAAAGTGGATGAACTGTTCAACCTCCTCTTGGGAGCACGAGGCAGCGCCGATACAGTCATCGATGTCATGGATGGACAAAAGGCCTTTTAAAGATGGAACCAGGAGGTCCTTGGATCTTCTGACAGTGGTGAGTACATCTGTCTACAGAGGGTGCATCAGACAAGGTGGGGTGGTGTGTCGTGGTGGCTGGTTAACAAAGCAAGTTTGGAATGATAGTGCAAAACAACCTACTAGGCCTCAGAGACAGAAACCCTCCATGAAACTCGACAAAAAATAACTCTAAAGCTGATTTCCTGTAAAATTCGATCCATGATCTTTTATTTTCACCTTAAAGGGCAGACGCTGCCTCTGAGTTGCATTTCATCTTAAAACAGTGAGCCTTCAGCATTCTGCTCACCATGATCCAACAAACTGCCGACTCAAAGGGGAGAGACCTGGAATAACTATTTACAGAGGAATCTTGATTATCCGAAGGACACGGCAGGGAGTATTTCATGCGGTTAATCGAATGCTGGATAATCAAATGCAGCAATTCATAGTTTAGCCAAGCGTCGGGATCTTGCGGTCTTGCCGGATAATCTGAAATTCAGACAATCGAATACCGGATAATCGAGGTTTTTTTTTAAGAAAGATACAAATTGATCAGCGGAGAGATACAGGGGCCAAATAACAACTTCAGGCAGCAGAGAAAGTGGTTGAGGCTAAAACATTGAATGTTTTTGAGAAGGAGCTAGATATAGTTCTTAGGGCCAAAGAGACCAAAGGGTATGGGAAGACAGCAGAAACAGGGTACTGAGTTAGACAATCCACAATGATTATATTGAAAGGTGCAGCAGATTGGAAGGGCTGAATGGCCTATTCCTCCTTCCATTTTCTCTGTCTCTGAGAACCAAGAAGCAGTCATTAGAGACATAAAATCTGATCCCATGTGCTTCTATCCTAAACTACTCCTAATTTGTCTATGCTAAGAGAAATGGACGAGAAATGGCTCCTTCGCCAAAACAGAATTGAATGAAATATGCAACACAGTTTCAGCAAGTCTCTAGTATCCCCAAATCCCAATTGTATAATTTAGATCAGAGTCCTCCCTTGGTGACACCAGTACTTCCATCACAGCAGTAAAGAAATCATTGTGTTCAACTCAATCTTTGATCAGCTTTATCCCATAACATCAAGATGCTTATTCTGCTTCTTATTTAAACCAAGGCTTTCATGATATAAGTGATTGCATCTAATCTAATTTCATATCCTCTTGAGCAGTAGAATTGTAGAGGTTGGGTTAGTTCCAGTTTTGAAGACAATGCCACTGATTTGATTATCTCCTACCTTTGCAACTTCAAACAATGGAGTAAAGTTCCTAATAAATCTATCCAATCATTGCGACAGTAATTGGCTTTCACAGAACAGTAACACGTCTGAAATACTCACTGAGAACAAGTGGTTCTGAATTTCAATTCAGCTCTTCACACTCCTTTTGCAAAAGGATTTCGCTGCTCTGACAGGTTTTCCCTCTGCATGTAAGTTTTGGTTGACTTCAAGCAATTTAAAAAAAAGAGCATGTTTCAAAACTACTGAGTACTTTTGTATTTTCAATTCCTTTGTGAATTAAGTCTTAAAAGTATCAGTCTAAATGGTTGCAACAGAGCAGGCAGCTGCATAAAAGATCCAGGTTGGAATTATTCAGTGCGATTCTTTTTATAATGCAGTTCATATTCCTTTGAAGTTGAGAAGATAGGTGAACAGCCACAGTAAAAGGCTGAAACAAGTGTAAAAAAGACAACAAAACAAAGCTGAATCAATCAGTTGCAAATGTACAATTCACTTGTGTTTTAATTTTCTACTCAACCTGTTAATCTGCTGCAGTTAGGAGAGATTGCTTAAGTCTCTCCCTCCCTATAGAGCTGACCATGGCATTGTGGTACAGGAGGTCATTCAAGAAAGGGGGAGAAAACCACAAGTGATAGTTGTAGGGGATTCTATAACTAGGGGAATAGATAGCATCCTTTTTAAGCAGGAGTGAGAGTCCCACAGGGTATGTTGCCTGCCCGGTGCCAGGGTGAGGGGTACCTCTGACTGACTTGAAAGGATATTGGAGAGGGAGGAGGCGGACCCAGTTATTGTGGTCCACATTGAGACAAACAGGACAGGCAAGATAAGAGAGAGGACCTGTTTATGTTAGATTCCCTACAGGCCCAACAAGTCCACACCAACCCTCCGAAGAGTAACCCACCCATACCCATTCCCCTCCTCTATATTTATCCCTGCCTAATCCACCTAACACTATGGGTAATTTAGCATGGCCAGTTCACCTGGCCTTCCCCGGGAAACCAAAGTACCTGGAGGAAACTCACGGGGAGAATGTGCAAACTCCACACAGACAGTCACCTGAGGTAGGAATTGAACCCGGGTCCCTGGTGCTGTGAGGCAGCAGTGCTAACCACTGAGCCACCGTGCCACCTGTTTATGGGGTTATGAGGAACTGAGAGTTAAATTAAAGATTATCATTTTCAATTAATTTCTGACCCCTGGGCAAATTGATAAGGGAAGTAAACACATGATTAAAAGAGTAGTCTAGGAAAAAGGGACACTGACATCAGTATTGAAACAGGAGGGATTTGTAACATTGGGATGGTCTCCACCTGAATGAGCTAGGACCAGTGTTCTAACAAAAAGAGGAAATAGGGTGGTCAACAGGACTTTAAATGAGAAAGTGGGGGGGGTAAGGGAAGAGTAAAACTCCACAAACTATAATGGCCAGTGGGCAACAAAGCAGCAGGTTAACATCTGTAGGGGTGGATTCAACTGTATGGAAAAATATGAAAAAATGAAAAGAAAGGAGAACTCAGGAGCAATTATTAAAGTCTCAAGAACACAAAATAGGACAGAATGTTTGGAAATTGTAAGGAGTCAAATTTCAAGCACACTGGATAAAGGGAGGAGATTGAGAAGGGGGATGGTAAATACAGAACTGAGGATGTTATATCTGAGTGCACACAGTATACAAAACAAGGAAAATGAGCTGGTGGCACAGATTGAAATTGGCAGGTCTGACGTGGTGGGCATACCGGAGACATGGCTGCAAGGGGAGCAGAACTGGGAGCTACATATCCAAGGACATACATCATATCAAAAAGACAGGCAGGTGGGCACAGGGGGTGTGGTTGCCTCATTGGTAAGAAAAGAAATTAAATCAATAGTAAGAAATAAAGTAGAGTCCGCTGATATCGAATCTGTGTGGGTAAAGTTGAAGAACCGCAAAGGCAAAAGAAACGGTAATGGGAGTTACGTACAGGCCTCCAAACAGTCGTCAGGATGTGGGGCACAAGATACGCCAGGAGACAGAAAACACGTGTAGGAAAGTCAAGGTTACAGTGATCATGGGGGAGTTTCAACATGCAGGTGGACTGGGACAATCAGGTTGGTAGGGGATTGCAAGGAAAGGAATTTGTGAAATGTCTATGAGATGGCTTTTTGGAGCAGCTTCTAGGGAACTAGGGAACAGGCAATACTGGATTTAGTGTTGTGCAATGAGGCAGACTTGATAAGGGAGCTTAAGGTGAAGGAACCCTGAGGAGACAGTGACCATGGAAAAAGTGAGGACTGCAGATGCTGGAGATCAGAGCTGAAAAATGTGTTGCTGGAAAAGTGCAGCAGGTCAGGCAGCATCCAAGGAACAGGAGAATCGACATTTCAGGCATAAGCCCTTCTTCAGGAAGACAGTGACCATAACATGATCGCAGTTTGAGAGGGAAAAGCTGGAATCAGAGGTGACGGTGTTACAGTTGAATAAAGGAAACTACAGAGGCATGAGGGAGGAGCTGACCAGAATTGACTGGGAGAGAAACCTAATAGGAAAGGCAGTGGAACAGCAATGGCAGGAGTCTTTGGGAGTAATTTGGAAGGCACAGCAAAAACGCATCCCTCGGGAAAAAAACATACTAAAGGGAGGATGAGGCAACCATGGCTGACAAGGGAAGTCAGAGACACAGCATAAAAGAAAGAGAAAGCATATAATACAATGAAGGGCAGCAGGAAAGCAGAGGATTGGGAAGCCTACAAAGACCAACAGAGGATAACGAGAACAGAAATAAGAAGATTAAATATGATGGTAAGTTAGCCAGTAATATGAAAGAAGATTGCAAGAGTTTCTTTAGATATATAAACGGTAAAAGAGAGTCAAAAGTGGACATTGGGTCACTGTAAAATGATGCTGGAGAAGTAGTAATGGGGAGCAAAGAATTGGAAGAGGAACTTAACAAGTGTTTTGTTTCAGTCTTCACGGTGGATGACATGAGTAATATCCCAAAGATTCCAGAGAGTTGGGGGGCAGGAGTGATTATGGCGGCCATCACCAAGGAAAAGGTGCTAGAAAAACTGAATGGGCAAAAGGTGGTTAAATCACCTGGACCAGATGGAATACACCTCAGAGTTTTAAGGGAGATAGCTGAAAAGATAGTGAAGGCATTAGTGGTGATCTTTCAGGAATCACTGCAGTCAGGGAGGGTCCCAGAGGACCTGAAAATCACTTGTGTAACCCCCCCCTCACTTTTAAAAAGGGAGTAAGACAAAAGATGGGAAATGACAGGCCAATTAGCCTGACCTCAGTCGTAGATAAGATTATAGAGACGACTGTGAAAGATGAGATTTCTGAAGACTTGAAAGTGGCAGATGGAATAATACATGGGAAAATGTGAGGTTATGTGTTTTGGTCAGAAGAATAGAAACATTGACTATTTTCTAAATGGGGAGAAAATTCAGAAATCTGAAGAGCAAAGGGATTTGGGAGTCCTAGTCCAGATAAAACAAAGAACAAAGTACATTACAGCACAGGAACAGGCCCTTCGGTCCTCCAAGCTGTGCCGATCCATATCCTCTATCGAAATTTGCCACCTATTGTCTAAGGATCTGTATCCCTCTGCTCCCTGCCCATTCATACATCTGCCTAGATACACCTTAAATGATGCCAATGTTCCCGCCCCTACCACCTCCACTGGCAACATAATCCAGGCCCCCACCACCCTCTGCGTGAAGAACTTTCCACGTATATCTCCCCTAATCTTTTCCCCTCTCACCTTGAACTGGTGACCCCTAGCAATTGAGACCCCCACTCTGGGGAAAAGCTTCCTGCTATCCACCCTGTCTACACCTCTCATGATTTTGTAGGCCTCAATCAGGGTCCCCCTCAGCTCCCTTCTTTCCAATGAAAATAATCCTGATCTACTCAACCTCTCCTCATAGCTAGAGCCCTCCGTACCAGGCAACATCCTCCTCTGCACCCTCTCCAAAGCATCCACACCCTTTTGGCAATTCAGCGACCAGAACTGTATGCAGTTTTCCAAATGTGGTTGAACCAAAGTCCTATACAACTGTAATATGATCAGCCAATTGTTGTAATCAATACCCTGTCCAATGAAGGAAAGCATGCCGTATGCCATCTTGACCACTCTGTTGCCACCTTCTGAAAACCCAGATCTCTCAAACTAACAGATTGAGGTGGTAATTAGTAGAAAGTGAGGACTGCAGATGCTGGAGATCAGAATCGAAAGTGTGTTGCTGGAAAAGCTCAGCAGGTCAGGCAGCATCCGAGGAGCAGGAGAATCGATGTTTCGGGCATAAGCCCTTCATCAGGCATGAGGCTTGTGGGCCGGGGGCTGAGAGATAAATGGGAGGGGAGTGGGGGGAAGGTAGCTGGGAATGTAATAAGTAGATGAAGGTGGGGGAGAAGGTGATGGGTCGGAGAGGAGGGTGGAGCGGATGGTTGGGAAAGATGATGGACAGGTCAGGAGGGCAGTGGAGGCTTGGGATTGGGGCAATGTGGGGGGAGGTGAAATGAGAGAACTGTTGAAATCCACACTGACCCCGTGTGGTTGCAAGGAACCAAAGCGGAATATGAGGTGTTCTTCCTCTAGGTATCGGGAGGTAGGGGTTTGACAATGGAGGCAGCCCAGCACCTGCATATCCTTGACAGAGTGGGAAGGAGAGTTGAAGTGTTCAGCCACAGGTAGGTGGGGTTGGTGGGTGCAGGTGTCCCAGAGATGTTCTCTGAAGGAGGTGTCCTGTCTCCCCGATGTAGAGGAGACCACACCGGGTGATATTGGTGGAGGTCCAGGTAAATTTCTGTTGGATGTGGAAGGATCCCTTGGAGTCTTGGACAGAGGTGAAGGGGAGTGGTGTGGGCACAGGTTTTGTACTTCTTTCAGTGGCAGGGAAGGTGCTGGGAGTTGGATGTGAGACGAGGAAGTCGCAGAGGGAATGGTCTCTCTGGAGCACTGGTAGGGGTGGGGAGGGAAATATATCTCTGGTGGTGGGGTCCATTTGGAGGTAGCAGAAGTGGTGGAGGATATTGGGGTGGAAGGTAAGGAGGGGGTTCTGTCGCTGTTGCGTTAGGAGGAGTGGGGTTCTAGGACGGCACTGCGTGAAGTGGAGGAGATGCACTGTAGGGCATCATTGACCATGTGGGAAGGGAAATTGCGATCTTGGAAGAAGGAGGCAATCTGGGATTTTCGAAGGTGGAATTGGTCATCCTGGGAGCAGATGCGGCACAGGCGGAGGAATTGGGAATAAAGGATGGCGGTTTTACAGGAGGTAGATTAGATTCCCTACAGTGTGGAAACAAGCCCTTCGGCCCAACAAGTCCACACCGACCCTCCCAGACCCATTTCTCTCTGACTAATGCACCTAACACTATGGGCAATTTAGAATGGCCAATTCACCTGACCTGCACATCTTTGGACTGTAGGAGGAAACCGGAGCACCCGGAGGAAACCCACGCAGACACGGGGAGAATGTACAAACCCCACACAGTCAGTCGACCGAAGGGGGAATTGAACCTGGGACCCTGGTGTTATGAGGCAGCAGTGCTAACCGCTGAGGCAACATGCCGTAAGGTGGGGGGAGATGTAGTCTCAGCAGCCATGGGAATCGGTGGGCTTGTAACAGATGTCCGTGGTTAGTCGCTCATCGGAGACAGTAATGGAGAGGTCCAGGAAGGGGAGGGAGATGTCTGAGATGGTCCAGGTAGAAGGTGTTGATAAAGTTGATGAACTGTTTGATTCCCTCATGGGAGCACGCTGCAGCACCAATCCAGTCACTGATGTAGCAAGGAACAGGTGGAGGATGGTGCCAGTGTAACTGTGGAAGATGGATTGTTCCACATAGCCAACAAACAGGCAGGCATAGCTGGGTCCCCTGCAGGTGCCCATGGCTACCCCTTTGGTTTGGAGGAAGTGGGAGGATTAGAAGGAGAAATTGTTGAGGGTGAGCACCCATTCAGCCAGGCGGATGAGGGTATCGGTGGAGGAGTACTGGTGGGGATGTCGGGAAAGGAAGAAACAGAGGGCTTGGAGGCCTTTGTCATGGATGCGTACAGGGCCTGGATGTCCATGGTGAGGATGAGCCATTGGGGGCTGGGGAAATGAAACCCTTGGAGGAGGTGAAGGGCATGGGTGGTGTCCTGAACGTAGGTGGGGAGTTCATGGACTAAGGGGGACAGGACGGTGTCGAGGTAGGAAAAGATGAGTTCAGTGGGACAGGGGCAGTCTGAGACAATGGGTCAGTCAGGTTTGTGAATCTTCGGTAGAAGGTAGAACCGGGCAGTGGGGGTCCCAGACTATGAAGTTGGAGGGTGTGGGTGGGAGATCTCCTGAGGTGATGAGGTTCTGGATGGTCTGGGAGATGATGGTTTGGTGATAGGAGGTGGGGTCGTGTCCGAGAGGGGACTGTAGGAGGAGGTGTCTGCGAGTTGGCGCCTGGCTTTAGTGGTGTAGAGGTCGGTGCGTCAAACAAGGCGCTCCCGAACCCCCCTCTCCACTGACTGTGGCAACTCTTCTAACGGCCACCGTAACATCAACCACCTCAACCTGTCCACCCCTCTCACCTACTCCAACTGCCGCCCTCACAACTTGCTGTCCGCCACTCCAACCCTAACCTCAAAACCAAACCCGCAGACAAGGATGGCGCAGCAGTGGTTTAGCGCACTGACCTCTACACTGCTGAAGCCTGGACCACTCAGTATGACTATGTATTTAGTGAAAGAGACTGGGCATAGTGTTCCAATCACCAGAGAAGAACCCTGTCTCCCTTAACTAACTTCCCAATGGTTTAATGTCCCAGCGACATTTTCTCTAGACTCCTGCACATAATATCTTCACTTGCAGAACACTCCAGTACAATTCCTGATGGGGAGTAGCTCTATTTTTAAATAAAAGGATGACAAAAAGAATGGGTTCCTTCACTTTAAGGTTCTGATGGGAATGGGTTAAAACTAAGAGGAATTACTTTGACACTGTGAGGCTGATGGGAAGTGGATGGAGGTGTTGAACAAAACGTGACAGAAATTAGATTGAAAATGTATTTTTCTATTAAACGATGCTCTGTGGGAAAGAAACATCAGTCGCACACTTGAATGCATCTGTGATCTTTGCCACCCTTTTTCATGATAAACCTCTCTTTGATATTGACTGTTGTGGTTACCATGACAGCAGCAGCTTGCCTTTGGAAAGTCTGGATGCCCCAAATCACTGAGTTAATGAGACCTGCTGATTTACTATTATCCCAAAGTCAACAAAACATCAACAGCAAAACCTTCTGGTATCAACTTAAAGTGAGAACTGCTTGACTTTATTCCAATTATCCACTATGAAAGGGAATTTGAGCAGTTCTTGTGCTGCAGTAGTAGTGTCCGAACCTCTGAACCAGGAAGCTCGAATTCAAGTCCCATCTACTCCAGAAGGTGTGTCATAACATCGCTGAACAGGTTGATGGTAAATAACTATGCACGATCAAGGATTCCAAGAATAGTGAAAATCTATAAAGCTGAACTCCTTCAGTTTTGATGAGGCTTGAAGTGTCAAAATACCCAGCAAGGAAAACTCTTCTGGCAATCATGTACTGTTAAAGGACCACTCCAACGCTCCTATTCCAACTTATTCTGAGCTTTCTCATACCTCTGAGGGTGTCCTGCATCTAATTTACATATGGTCTCCTGTCAGCTAGAGGTGCTGCAGATTTAAACTTCCCTAATTTCCTCATATGATGTTGCTTAAAAGAGAGATTTTTCTTCTCACCGAGAGTTGAAATCATTATCCTTTGTGAACGTTCTTGATTATATTTCATTACAGCACACAGCAAGAACACTGCAGAAAGAAATCAGGCACTGATTTGGATTAGGTTCGCTACAGTATGGAAACAGGCCCTTCGGCCCAACAAGTCCACATTGACCCTCTGAAGAGTAACCCACCCACACCCGTCCCCCTATCCTACCCTATATTTACCCCTGACTAATGCACCAAGCACTATGGGCATGGCCAATCCACCCGACCTAGGTGAAAGTGAGGACTACAGATGCCGGAGATCAGATTCAAGATCAGAGTGGTGCTGGAAAAACACAGCAGGTCAGGCAGCATCCGAGGAGTAGGAAAATTGATGATTCAGGCAAAAGCCCCTCATCAGAAACGATGGGCTTTTGATTGAAATGTCGACTTTCCTGTTCCTCGGATGCTGCCTGACCTGCTGTGCTTTTCCAGCACCACTCTGATCTTGAATCCACCTGATCTGCACATCTTTGGACTGTGGGAGGAAACTGGAGCAAATCCACACAGACACAGGGAGAACGTGCAAATTCTATATAGACAGTCACCCGAGGCAGGGATCGAACCTGGGTCCGTGGCACTGTGAGGCAGCAGTGCTAACCACTGAGCCACCCTGCCACCCCACTTTACTCTTTAATATCTAATACACAAGTTCATATAACTGTATCATGGTTTGACATTACCAGATTACATTCCAGAGGATCATGGAAACAATACACAACTCCCCCTGATTACTGCAAGACTGTCACACAAATGATGTCTCCTACCCAGTCTCAATATAATTGAGATGTCAAAAACAGGAAAAAAACCAGTAATTTACCACAAAAAAAAGTGCGACACAGTACAGAACTGTGCACAAGATGTGGTCTAGCCTGGGTTTTCCATAAATGTAGGATTTTTTTTTCTCCACTTTATCTAACAGCCTTCCAGTTATAATGTGAATTTCCAAGAAAGGGTGCCTACTCTCACCACTGATTGTAATGATCCAGTGGGAAGTAACTTTGAGCAACTTCTGACGACTGGTTAGTGCATCAGCTCAAAAGAAAAACTCATTTCTAACTGAACACTGAACAGTCTATCTTAGTCAAGATTTGGAGGAGCCGGTGTTGGACTGGGGTGTACAAAGCTAAAAATCAGACTACACCAAGTTATAGTCCAACAGGTTTATTTGGAAGCACTAGCTTTCGGAGTGTGACTTCTCATCAGGTGGCTGTAGAGGATAAGATTGTAAAACACAGCATTTACAGCACAAGTTTACAGTGTGATGCAACTGAAATTATATATTGAAAAAGACCTGGATTGTTTGTTAAGTCTCTCATCTTTTACAATGATCATGTTGGTTTCAGTTCTTTCATATGTAAGTCACAGAACATTTAAAAAAAGTTACATTCTCAAGTGAACTTTAACAATTTGTCTCATGTCAGCCCAGATAATGCATTGAAGGTGAGGTGCCCTGTGTGAGACTGCCTGTGCCACAATGTTCAGATGGATTCTAATCTTAAAAATGGATTGACAGAATCTTACATGGATTCATGCAGTTTTTGAGCAAAATAAAGTGTAATTCAGCAAGTACAAATTCACCCCACAAACCTTTGCATGGGGGTGTGTCCGTGGGGGGGGGGGAGGAGGAGGTTTGAGTGTATGTGAGAGTGTGCATGTATACGTGAGTGAGTGTAAAGAGATATATGTCTGTGAGAGGGTGTGTGTGTGAGTGCATGAGAGAGAGCTTGTGAATGAGAGGGCCTGCGTGAGTGTGTGGGTCTGTAGGAGTGCGTGTGTGAGTGTGAGTGATTTGTGTGTGTGTGTGTATTGTGCAATGGGGTCACCTGTAGTGTGACATGAACCCAAGGTCCCTGGTTGAGTCCATCCCCATGTGTACCGAACTTGGCTTTGTTCTTGCAGAATTACATTTTATTTTGCTTCCTTACTCAAGGGTGTGTTCATCGAGGACAAGTGATGTAAATCGCAGATTTTAAAAAAAGTTACACCTGTGCTTTTTCGGTCAAAATACATGAGAAGATTCCCCAATCCCTATCATTCACAACATTAACAGAAGATCCAAACTAAAGGTGGAAATGGCTGTTTTTAGTATGGTCATGGGGTCTCCTCTGATCTTCTGTCAAAGTTGTGGATGGCTGGGGGATGCCAGGGATCGCCAGGGAAGCAGAACGATGATTTAGTGGGAATTTAATCCACTGAACCGGGAGTGTGTTCGATGCTGACACTACAGACCAAGCTACTGCAGTCACATCCTTGACTGTGTATAACTGGGTCACATAGAAAGTCAGTTTGTGCTCTGAGTTGTGAATGCATGGAATGCACTGCCAGCTGTGGTGGTGGAAGCAGAGTCATTGGGGACATTTAAGCAACTGCTGGACATACACATGGATAGCTGTGAGTTGAGGTGTGCGTAGATTAAGTTACTATAATTTATTTTAGGATTAAATCTCAGCACAACATTGTGGGCCAAAGGGCCTGTTCTGTGCTGTACTTTTCTATGTTCTATGTTCTATGTCAGAGCCCGGAATTCCCTATTTGAAAAGGACATTATAATTTCCATAATTAATTTTCAAAATATTTGAAGGTGAGCACCCTGCAGTGTTAAAGATGACAAGCAGGATGTGAGATTAACCACAACCACCCTTCGACATCGCTACATAAGGCTGACTTTCCTCCTTTGTTGCAGTACATTTCAGTGAATACGTCTAACAGAATCGACCAGGGAACTTCCCTTGGCCTGTTTGTTGGAGCTAAATGTGCGCTGTTTTTAGAGATTGTCTTTCGTTGCACAGAGAGCAGGCAGCACAGAAGGCAGCAAAGTGCTATAAATTGTACTGAAGTTGACCAAACTGCAAGGAAGGCGTCTGAGAAGTGCTCCCTTGATAGCTCATGAGATTGCCTAGCCGTTGGCTAAATCACAAAAATCATCAGAATCAAAAGGTCAACCTTCAATCACCACAGCACTGGAGCTCAGTGGTTAGCACTGCTGCCTCACAGCACCAGGGTCCCAGGTTCGATTCCCACCTCGGGTTACTCCCTGTGTAGAGTTTGCACATTCTCCCCGCGTCTGCATCGGTTTCCTCTGGGTGCTCCGGTTTCCTCCCACAATCCAATTAGGTGAATTGGCCATGCTAAAATTGCCCATGGTGTTCAGGGATGTATAGGTTAGGTGCATTAATCAGGGGTAAATGTAGGGGAATGGGTTTGGGTGAGTTGCTCTTTGGAGGGTTGATGTGGACTTGTTGGGACAAAGGGCCTGTTTCCACACTATAGAGATTCTGTGAATTCAATCTCCACTCAGTTGAGTAACCTGATTTATTCCACTCCAGAAAAGGGTCCAGGTTAGTGTAGGGTGTAATATAAATAGTCTCAGCAGCTCTGAGTCTGGGGAATTACAATGAGGCTGAGAAGCATCATTCTATCCAGTGTCAGGTTAGAGACGTGTAGTCAATAGGAGACAGAGGAGATCATTTGGCTCTTTCATCTTGCTCCATCATGTTCATGGTTGATCATCCAACTCAGGACTCAGGTCCCATTCTCTCCCCATACCTTTTGGTGCCTTTAGACTCAAAAGCTCTTCTTGAAAACATTCAACATTTGGGTCTCAAAGGCTTTCTGTGGCTGAGAGTTCCATGGACTCACCACTCTCTGGGGGAAACTCCTCCTCATCTCAATCCAAAATGGCCTATCCTGAATCCTTAGACTTTTACATTTGGTTCTGGACACCCCAGTCATCAGGAACATTCTTCCTGCATTTATCCTGTCTAGTTCTACTAGAATTTTGTAGATATCAAATGGATCCCTCTCCTGATTCTTCTAAACCAGTGAATATGGTCCTAATGGATTCAGTCTTTCTTCATATTTCAATTCTACCAAGCAAGGACTCAGCCTGGGAAACCTTTGTTGCTCTCCACCCAGAGCCAGAACATCCTCCCTCCGATAAGATAGCCAAAACTGAACACTATTCTCCAGGTATGGTCTCACCAAGACCTTGTACATTCTTGCTCCTGTGGAGAAAGTGAGGACTGCAGATGCTGGAGATCAGAGTTGAGAGTGCGGTGCTGGAAAAGCACAGCAGGTCAGGCAGCATCCAAGGAGCAGGAGAGTCAATGTTTCGGGCAAAAGCGCTTATGAGCCAAGGGGATGGAGAGATAAATGGGAGGAGGGTGGGGCTGGGGGGAAGGTAGCTGAGTAGCACCTATCACACTCTCAGCCATCTTCCCCCCCAGCCCCACCCCTCTCCCATTTACCTCCCCACACCCTAGGCTCCCAGCCTCAATCCTGATGAAGGACTTTTGCCAATAATGTCGATTCTCCTGCTCCTTGGATGCTTCCAGCACCACACTCTTGATTCTGGCTCCTGTACGTGAATCTCCTCGCTTTGAAAACCAACACACCATTTGCCTTGTTCACCGCCGGCTGCACCTGCATGCTTATTTTCAGCAACCGACAGACAAGGACACCCAGGTCTTGTTGCACCTCTCCCCTTCCCAATCTATTATCACTGAGACAATAAACTGTGGTTTTGATTTCTGATTTTGTGACTGAAGTGGATAATCTGATACTTACCCACATCCTGCTTCACCTGCCACACGTTCACCCATTAACTCAACTTGTGGAGATCACAGTGAAAGACCATCACTGCATCCTCCTCACAGGTCAACCTAGCCGCCTCCCCCCTCCACACCCGCCCCCCACGCCCAGCTTTGTCTCAGCTCCCAACTTGGAGATATTACTTTGGTAGCCTCAGTTAAAGCATGAATATATCTTACGGTTAGGCAGGTTCCAAGGATTGCTCCCTGCTGTACGCTGTTTATTCCTACTCTGTCACTTGTCTACCATCAATTCCCAATCCTAGTCAATACATCACCACCAACACCACCAGTACATTACCACCCAACCCCGTCAGTACATCACCGCCCAACCCCGTCAGTACATCACCGCCCAACACCGTCAGTACATCACCACCAACCCCGTCAGTACATCACCGCCCAACACCGTCAGTACATCACCACCAACACCACCAGTACATCACCACCCAACCCCGTCAGTACATCACCGCCCAACCCCGTCAGTACATCACCGCCCAACCCCGTCAGTACATCACCACCAACCCCGTCAGTACATCACCACCAACACCACCAGTACATCACCACCCAACCCCGTCAGTACATCACCGCCCAACCCTGTCAGTACATCACCGCCCAACACCGTCAGTACATCACCGCCCAACCCCGTCAGTACATCACCACCAACACCACCAGTACATCACCACCCAACCCCGTCAGTACATCACTGCCCAACCCCGTCAGTACATCACCACCAACCCCGTCAGTACATCACCGCCCAACCCCGTCAGTACATCACCACCAACACCACCAGTACATCACCACCCAACCCCGTCAGTACATCACTGCCCAACCCCGTCAGTACATCACCGCCCAACACCGTCAGTACATCACCACCAACCCCGTCAGTACATCACCGCCCAACACCGTCAGTACATCACCACCCAACCCCGTCAGTACATCACCACCCAACCCCGTCAGTACATCACCGCCCAACCCCGTCAGTACATCACCGCCCAACCCCGTCAGTACATCACCACCCAACCCTGTCAGTACATCACCACACAACCCTGTCAGTACATCACCACCCAACCCCGTCAGTACATCACCACCCAACCCTGTCAGTACATCACCACCCAACACCGTCAGTACATCACCACACAACCCCGTCAGTACATCACCACCCAAACCCATCAGTACATCACCATCAACCCCGTCAGTACATAACCACCAACCCCGTCAGTACATCACCACCCAACACCGTCAGTACATCACCACCCAACCCCGTCAGTACATCACCACCCAAACCCATCAGTACATCACCATCAACCCCGTCAGTACATCACCACCAACCCCGTCAGTACATCACCACCAACCCCGTCAGTACATCACCACCAACCCCATCAGTACATCACCATCAACCCCATCAGTACATCACCATTAACCCCGTCAGTACATCACCGCCCAACCCCGTCAGTACATCACCGCCCAACACCGTCAGTACATCACCACCCAACCCTGTCAGTACATCACCACCCAACACCGTCAGTACATCACCACCCAACCCCATCAGTACATCACCACCCAACACCGTCAGTACATCACCACCCAACCCCGTCAGTACATCACCACCCAAACCCATCAGTACATCACCATCAACCCCGTCAGTACATCACCACCAACCCCGTCAGTACATCACCACCAACCCCGTCAGTACATCACCACCAACCCCATCAGTACATCACCATCAACCCCATCAGTACATCACCATCAACCCCGTCAGTACATCACCATCAACCCCGTCAGTACATCACCACCCAACATCGTCAGTACATCACTGTCAACCCCGTCAGTACATCACCGCCAAACACCATCAGTACATTACCACCCAACCCCGTCAGTACATCACCACCCAACACCGTCAGTACATCACCACCCAACATCGTCAGTACATCACTGTGAACCCGTCAGTATATCACCGCCCAACACCATCAGTACATTACCACCCAACCCCGTCAGTACATCACCACCCAACCCCGTCAGTACATCACTGTCAACCCCGTCAGTACATCACTGTCAACCCCGTCAGTACATCACCACCCAACACCGTCAGTACATCACCACCCAACACCGTCAGTACATTACCACCCAACCCCGTCAGTACATCACCACCCAACACCGTCAGTACATCACCACCCAACACCGTCAGTACATCACTGTCAACCACGTCAGTACATCACCGCCCAACCCCATCAGTACATCACTACCCAACCCTGTCAGTACATCACCACCCAACCCCGACAGTACATCACCACCCAACACCGTCAGTACATCACCACCCAACCCCGTCAGTACATCACCACCCAACACCGTCAGTACATCACCGCCCAACACCGTCAGTACATCACCACCCAACCCCGTCAGTACATCACCACCCAACACGGTCAGTACATCACCACCAAACCCCGTCAGTACATCACCACCCAACCTCGTCGGTACATCACCACCCAACACCGTCAGTACATCACCACCCAACCCCGTCAGTACATCACCACCAACCCCATCAGTACATCACCACCAACACCATCAGTACATCACCACCCAACCCTGTCAGTACATCACCACCCAACCTCGTCAGTACATCACCGCCCAACCCCGTCAGTACATCACCACCCAACCCCGTCAGTACATCACCACCCAACCCCGTCAGTCCATCACCGCCAATCCTGTCAGTACATCACCACCAAAACCGTCGCTACATCACCACCCTCCCCTTCAGTACATCACCACCCACCCCCTCAGTACATCACCGCCCAACACCATCAGTACATCACCACCAACACCATCCGTACATCACCACCCACCCCGTCAGTACATCACCGCCCAACACCATCAGTACATCACCACCCACCCCGTTAGTGCATCACCGCCCAACACCATCAGTACATCACCACCCAACCTCGTCAGTACATCACCGCCCAACCCCGTCAGTACATCACCACCCAACCCCGTCAGTACATCACCACCCAACCCCGTCAGTCCATCACCGCCAATCCTGTCAGTACATCACCACCAAAACCGTCGCTACATCACCACCCTCCCCTTCAGTACATCACCACCCACCCCCTCAGTACATCACCGCCCAACACCATCAGTACATCACCGCCCAACACCATCAGTACATCACCACCCACCCCGTCAGTGCATCACCGCCCAACACCATCAGTACATCACCACCAACACCATCAGTACATCACTGTCAACCCCGTCAGTACATCACCACCAACCCCGTCAGTACATCACCACCAACCCCGTCAGTACATCACCGCCCAACACCATCAGTACATCACCACCAACACCATCAGTACATCACCATCCAACCCCGTCAGTACAACACCACCCACCCCCTCAGTACATCACCACCAACACCATCAGTACATCACCATCCAACCCCGTCAGTGCATCACCGCCCAACACCATCAGTACATCACCACCAACACCATCAGTACATCACCACCAACACCATCAGTACATCACCACCCAACCCCGTCAGTGCATCACCGCCCAACACCATCAGTACATCACCACCAACACCATCAGTACATCACCACCAACACCATCAGTACATCACCACCAACACCATCAGTACATCACCACCAACACCATCAGTACATCACCACCAACACCATCAGTACATCACCACCCAACCCCGTCAGTGCATCACCGCCCAACACCATCAGTACATCACCACCAACACCATCAGTACATCACCACCAACACCATCAGTACATCACCACCAACACCATCAGTACATCACCACCAACACCATCAGTACATCACCACCCACCCCGTCAGTACATCACCGCCCAACACCATCAGTACATCACCACCAACACCATTAGTACATCACCTCCCACCCCGTCAGTACATCACCGCCCAACACCATCAGTACATCACCGCCCAACACCATCAGTACATCACCGCCCAACACCATCAGTACATCACCACCAACACCATTAGTACATCACCTCCCACCCCGTCAGTACATCACCGCCCAACACCATCAGTACATCACCGCCCAACACCATCAGTACATCACCACCCAACACCGTCAGTACATCACCGCCCAACCCCGTCAGTACATCACCGCCCAACCCCGTCAGTACATCACCACCCAACCCCATCAGTACATCACCACCAAACCCCTTCAGTACATCACCACCCAACACGGTCAGTACATCACCACCAAACCCCGTCAGTACATCACCACCCAACCCCATCAGTACATCACTGTCAACCCCGTCAGTACAACACCGCCCAACCCCATCAGTACATCACCACCAAACCGTCAGTACATCACCGCCCAACACCGTCAGTACATCACCACCCAACCCCATCAGTACATCACTGTCAACCCCGTCAGTACAACACCGCCCAACCCCGTCAGTACATCACCACCCACCCCGTCAGTACATCACCGCCCAACACCATCAGTACATCACCACCAACACCATCAGTACATCACCGCCCAACCCCGTCAGTACATCACCACCCACCCCGTCAGTACATCACCACCAACCCCATCAGTACATCACCACCAACACCATCAGTACATCACCACCCAACCCCGTCAGTCCATCACCGCCAATCCCGTCAGTACATCACCACCAAAACCGTCGCTACATCACCACCCTCCCCTTCAGTACATCACCACCCAACGCCATTAGTACATCACCACCAACCCCGTCAGTACATCACCACCAACCCCGTCAGTACATCACCACCAACACCATCAGTACATCACCACCCAACCCCGTCAGTACATCACCACCAACACCATTAGTACATCACCACCAACCCCGTCAGTACATCACCACCAACACCATCAGTACATCACCACCCAACACCGTCAGTACATCACCACCACCATTAGTACATCACCACCAACCCCGTCAGTACATCACCACCAACACCATCAGTACATCACCACCCAACCCCGTCAGTACATCACCACCAACACCATTAGTACATCACCACCAACCCCGACAGTACATCACCACCAACACCATTAGTACATCACCACCAACCCCGTCAGTACATCACCACCAACACCATCAGTACATCATCACCAACACCATCAGTACATTACCGCCCAATCCCGTCAGTACATCACCACCAACACCATCAGTACATCACCACCAACCCCGTCAGTACATCACCACCAACACCATCAGTACATCACCACCAACACCATTAGTACATCACCGCCCAACCCCGTCAGTACATCACCACCAACCCCGTCAGTACATCACCACCCACCCCCTCAGTACATCACCGCCCAACACCGTCAGTACATCACTGTCAACCCCGTCAGTATATCACCACCCACCCCGTCAGTACATCACCGCCCAACACCATCAGTACATCACCACCAACACCATCAGTACATCACCACCAACCCCGTCAGTATATCACCACCCACCCCCTCAGTACATCACCGCCCAACACCGTCAGTACATCACCACCAACCCCGTCAGTACATCACCACCCAACCTCATTAGTACATCACCACCCAACCTCGTTAATACATCACCACCCAACCTCGTTAGTACATCACCGCCCAACACCATCAGTACATCACCACCCAACCCCGTCAGTACATCACCACGCAACCTCATTAGTACATCACCACCCAACCTCGTTAGTACATCACCGCCCAACACCGTCAGTACATCACCACCCAACCTCGTCAGTAGATTGCCGCCAACCCCGTCAGTACATCACCACCCAACCTCGTTAGTACATCACCACCCAACCTCGTTAGTACATCACCACAAACCCCATCAGTACATCACCACCCAACCCCGTCAGTACATCAACACCCAACCCTGTCAGTAGATTGCCGCCAACCCCATGCACTCTAATTTTTTAATGTAAATTTCTTACGTGTGACCTCAGAGCATCCAAGATCCTGTCAAGTCCAGCAGTGAGCATCCATTCACCCCAAGTCCTGATGACGTGCTGCATTGTTGTGAGGAAGAGGGAGGTGGGAGATGGATATCGAATAACCCTGGGTACAGCTGTGCTCCAACACATCGCCATCATCAGCAAGGGAAGTATTTTGCTCTAATTGAACTGGATTCCCTACCTACCCTCCTATCGTGACCTCAAACTGGTAAGGAATACCCTTGATCAACTCTCATGAAAAGAAATGAAACAAAAACAAATCAAAACACTAAAGGAACTGAATGACTTTAATTAAAATTTGCTAATAATACATCCTGCATTAATGTGGTGCATGGGACTGAGGATAGTGCACTGATACAGAACTGCTTGGCAGACAGGAAACAAAGTCTAGATCTGAGTGGTGCTGGAAAAGCACAGCAGGTCAGGCAGCATCTGAGGAGCAGTAAAATCAATGTATCAGGCAAAAGCCCTGAATCAGGAAACAAAACCTAAGGATAAATGGGTCTTTGAGTGGCAGGTAGTGCTTAGTGGGGTACCACAGGGCCCAGATCCCACTGTTGAAAGAATCTGGCATTTTTCCTGATCAGTGGACCCCATGCTCCCTCTCCAGGGACATCTGGATGCAAACATAACCATGTTAGGCAGCCCAAAAGTGAGGCCAAATGACCCCTGGAACACCCACTGTCTGGACATTTTATTGACAATCTTGCCGATGTAATCTTGCCTGCGGCCACCAGTATCTATTTTCAGCTTGTTATTACTGTGTGTCAGCCAAATATTGCAGTTATTGTTTCACGAATATCACAGAAGCAATCTGAGCCATTTGCTCCACATCGCATGTGAATTATTGTTAAACAAATACAATTTATTACAAGTCACTCAGTGTCAAAAGGATATTGCATTATTTTAGAAAAAAAAAGTATTTCTAAATCAATAACAATCAGAATGACTGATAAGGATGGTAGTTATTACAAAGTAAAATTACTTTATCAAATGTCAATGCCACAATACTTTATGGTATCTCTCATGCAATAATATGAGAGCAATCTGATCAGTGGACCATAATATCATTGCTTTATTGTAAATCCTAATAAATCCTAGAAAAGGAACAATCTCAGGGACTGAGGTTATGGCTTCCTCAGTTTGAAATAATTAGGTTCCCAAGTATTAAAACAAAAGCAACAAAATCCCTCATCTGTTTTTACATCAAGGTATTTGGGCAGCTGACCGATTCCTCAGTTGGTAAAACCATTGTTCACGCCACAGCCAGAATTAGATTAGAATCCCTACAGTGTGGAAACAGGTCCTTCAGCCCAACCAGTCCACACCAACCCTCCCAGACCCATTTCCCTCTGACTAAATGCACCAAGTACTATGGACAATTTAGCATGGCCAATTCACCAGACCTGCACATTTTTGATCGTGGGAGGAAACCTGAGCACCCAGTGAAAACCCACGCAGACACAGGGAGAATATGCAAACTCCACACAGTCACCTGAGGGTGGAATTGAACTTGGGACCCTGGTGCTGTGAGACAGCAGTGCTAACCACTGAGCCACCGTGCCTGTCATTAGTACATTTCATATGGGAGGAAGTGTGTGTTTTCTAATTAAATAATTCAGTCTCAAGCTTTTGTGAGTTTAAAAATAGAGGAGGTTATTTATTCTTACATATTTGCCCCAAATGAAAGAATCATAAAATACTCAGCCATATGCAGGGGTGCGTGTGTACACACTGACACAAACAGATACATGCACAGAAAGACTGAACACAGAAAATAGATTGCAACAAATTCATCCTCTGAATTAAGGTTTCTCATGTTGAGAACCAGATTAGAACGATGGACAAAAACTCTGTTCTGCACTGGGTTAACCCAGTATCCTGAGATATGCAGAGGGAAGATCAGACACAATGCCACACACAGTTCTGGTATATTCCACATTCTCCGTCCCAGATACAGGAGTTTCCCTCCCCTCTGACTTTACACTGGCTTAGATTTATGCCTTGCTGGGAAGTGTATGTTGGTATCGGTGTTAGGATAGGATGGGGTTATAGTTATTTAGTTTTGATACTACTCCAAGGTCACATATGTTGCTGACATATTACTGAAAATCCAACTAACTTAAGTACACCCACATTATCTTCACAAAAGTCATAGTAGCTTATGTGGTTCAATTCAATATCTAATACATATGTAGGCAACATTGACAACAGTAATATTAATTAATCAGTAAATACAATAAATACAATGATAGTATGATGAAGACTCCTATGTTATTACAATTGGACAGCTCATGTTCTAGGGTGGAGGAAAATAGAATTTAGTTTACAGCTTTGTGAAGACCTAATCTGTCTTCTTTTTGGAAAAAGCGAGAAAGCAATTTTGAACAGCATTTCCAAGTAAGCATATGATCTTAGCTAAACGACCAGCACAGTCTCCGGGAGATAATTGCCAAGGTTTTAGCTGACTTGAGTTTTACAGAAGAGGAGGTGCCCAGACACAAAGTTTATAACAAGAGAGGGGCCATTACACCTCTTCCCACCCTACCTCCTGCAAAAATGCCATCCCGTATTCCCAATTTCTCCGCCTCCACCGTATCTGCTCCCAGGAGGACTAGTTCCACCATAGAACACACCAGATGGCCTCCTTCTTTAGAGACCGCAATTTCCCTTCCCACGTGGTTAAAGATGCCCTCCAACGCATCTCGTCTACATCCCACACCTCCGCCCTCAGACCCCACCCCTCCAACCGTAACAAGGACAGAACGCCCCTGGTGCTCACCTTCCACCCTACAAACCTTTGCATCAACCAAATCATCCACCGACATTTCCGCCACCTCCAAAAAGACCCCACCACCAGGGATATATTTCCCTCCCCACCCCTTTCCACCTTCCGCAAAGACCGTTCCCTCCGTGACTACCTGGTCAGGTCCACACCCCACAACGACCCACCCTCCCATTCTGGCACTTTCCCCTGCCACCGCAGGAACTGTAAAACCTGTGCCCACACCTCCTCCCTCACCTCTATCCAAGGCCCTAAAGGAGCCTTCCACATCCATCAAAGTTTCACCTGCACATCCACCAATATCATTTATTGTATCCGTTGCTCCCGATGTGGTCTCCTCTACATTGGGGAGACCGGGCGCCTCCTAGCAGAGCGCTTTAGGGAACATCTCCGAGACACCCGCACCAATCAACCAAACCGCCCCGTGGCCCAACATTTCAACTCCCCCTCCCACTCTGCCGAGGACATGGAGGTCCTGGGCCTCCTTCACCGCCGCTCCCTCACTACCAGACGCCTGGAGGAAGAACGCCTCATCTTCCGCCTCGGAACACTTCAACCCCAGGGCATCAATGTGGACTTCAACAGTTTCCTCATTTCCCCTTCCCTCACCTCATCCTAGTTTCAAACTTCCAGCTCAGTTACTGTCTCCTTGACTTGTCCGACCTGCCTATCTTCTTTTCCACCTATCCACTCCACCCTCTCCTCCTTGACCTATCACCTTCATCTCCTCCCCCACTCACCCATTTTACTCTATGCTACTCTCTCCCCACCTCCACCCTCCTCTAGTTTATCTCTCCATGCTTCAGGCTCACTGCCTTTATTCCTGATGAAGGGCTTTTGCCCGAAACGTTGATTTCGCTGCTCGTTGGATGCTGCCTGAACTGCTGTGCTCTTCCAGCACCACTAATCCAGTATTTGGTTCCCAGCATCTGCAGTCATTGTTTTTACCTTGGTCTCTGAAACAGTCAGGGCAGAAAAGGAGAAGCTCCAAGTTGCTGAGAACACAGCTCCAGAAGCAGAAGATTGGAAGTGTCAGAAAGGAAGTGATTGTATAACGGTGCTGAGTGCGGTATTAGGGCTGAGGAGGAGTGAGGGCGGTCTCGGCTACTTGGGTTCCACCTCAGCAATAGATTTCCGAATAACCCATTTGTTTGATCTTAGAGTAGGATAAAAGGCTAGCACAACATCAAGGGCTGAAGGGCCTATACTGTGCTGTACTGTTCTATGTTCTATGACCTAATACAGCCTGTTGGAGCTCGATTGGAATTGTCTCATATTGCTCCTCTAGCTTCGAGAGCCTGATATTTGGACAATGAGCCCAATCTCCAGCTATTAGTTTGGGGAAAATCTCAATTCCCCACAAGCATGGCTATTTGATCCCTATTTGTGTCTGATGTGTATGTCTTGAAGACCCTGACCTAAGCGTCAATTCACTTGATGGAGAATTAATCCAATCTAAACTCTGAGTGCACATTCCCTCTACTGTAGCTTGATATCGTGTTCACTTATTTAAGAATCTGTGGTCATTGCAGACATTTTATTGGTGGCCAATTCTTGTACTGTCTGATATTGAAACATAGGATTGGATTCTCCAAGGAGATGCAATCACACTCAGATTATTTTGCTCCTTCTTCTTCACAATAAGAAAGGGCTCCTTCAGACATGTGGAACATACAATATATCATGGAGCCATTGGCCATGTTTCCTAAACCGAACAAATCCCATTTTCCTGCATTTCCAGCCTTTTCTTACAACTCAAACCATCCCGTTTCGGTAACATCCTTATATACTGTTTTTGCATCCTTTCCAGTTTAACAATGTCAGGTGGCCTGGAGGAAGAACACCTCATCTTCTGCATTAGGACCCTCTAACCCCAGGGCATCAATGTGGATTTCACCAGTTTGCTCATTTCCCCTCTCCCCACCTCATCTCAGATCCAACCCTCCAACTCGGCACCGCTCTCTTGACCTGTCCTACCTGTCCATGTTCCTTCCCACCTACCCGCTCCACCCTCCCCTCCGACCTATCACCTTTACCCCCCACGTGCATCTACCTATTGCCTTCCCAGCTACCTTTCCCCAGCCCCATCCCCAACCTCCTATTTCTCTCTCAGCAACCCCCACCCCCCAACATTCCTGATGGAGGTCTCAGCTCTTGTCCTCAATACTCTGCCAGATCTTCTCTGTGCAGGATGGTCAGGGGAAAAGGAAAACCAGATCTTGGTTTTTCCCACATTAGTCAGTAGCTGTATTCTGCGCTTTAGGTTTCCAGCATCATATACTACCACTGTTACACCTCATGTGAATAGGTAAGTCCACAAGGTAAGTGTGAGGGTTAGGGTAGCAGAAGGGTAGGTTGCTGGGTAAACAGGGTATGCAAACACAGATCGTGTGGGATATCTTGGGGCTGGTGGGTGGCCAGTGGAGTTGGGTCTTGGGGCAGCAGGGAGATGGGGTGTTGAGTCCAGCAGCAGGGGAGAGCAGTGGTATCAAGTAATGGATGCAGAGGGGATTTCGCCTCCTAGTGGGGGAATAGGCAGTGATTTCAGGTCATGGGATGGTGTCAAATCCTGTGGGGGGTTTTGGGGGTGGGTGGGTGCGGAACTCCCATCATGAGCTGAGAGGACTTTGTGTCAGGTCCCTGAAGCACAGGGGCTTTGCTCGATCTCGAGCAGAGATGGTAGTTGCCAGTTCCCAATTTGCATGGCAGGTATCGTGCCCCAGGGCAGGTGAGGGTGGTTAGGTCCAGGGTGAGATGTGCAGATCGTGGTGGGAATGTGGCTTCCAAGCTCCAGATCAGGGAAGTGGAGCAAGTTGCCAATCCTGGGGGTTGGGTCTCCAGGGGCGAGAGAGAGATCTTGGGCATGAGGTGGTGTTTGGTCTCAGGAATGGAAGAGGTAGAGTGGGCAAGGGCAGTTCTCAGGCAGTCTTAGGTGCTGGGTGCCAGGCGGACATGGGCTTTCAGCTCCATATGGAAGAAGGAGATTTCCATGGGAGGAGTGTGGTATCCGATCCTGGAGAGGTGATAAGTCTTGTGAGGGCCAAGGGGTGGCATGTCCCATGCACAGAGAGCGTTTGTTGGGTTTTGGGCTAAGAGGGGTATTCGGGTCCTGGGATAAAAGGGACATGTGTTGTCTTGTCCCCAGCAGAGAGTAGTTGTGGGGTCCCAAGGGAGGGGGAGGTATCAGGAGGAGAGGTGAGGAGATCATTGGATCCCACAGCAAGAGTTGTCATAGAGGAGTGGTTCAGGTTCCTGGGGAGACAGGGCTAGGATTGAGATCATGGGGTGGGTTGGGTAGATATAGGATCTGGGGAGAGAGGGGTGTATTAGGTCCCAGCGAGTAAGAGTGGTTTCATGTCCAAGGAGGTGGGGGTTGTTGGGTGTGGGCTCCTGGGTGGAGTGGATGGTGTCATCCAGTAACAAGGAGGGGGTGCTGTCAGGTCCCAGAAGGAGCCAGAGTATCGGTTCTGGTGCCAGGGTGAGGTGCTGGGTCCCTGGGAGAGAGGTGTTTTTACTCAGAGTCTGGGGAGGTACAGTTAAAGGTGTCCATTGGAGCTATAGTTGGAGGGGTCTCTGATAAACTATAGGGACAGGTTAGAAAGGAGCTTTAAGCAGTAAATTGCTAGTTACTCAGGCATTAGACTAAGTATTTAATACTCTAACTTTTCCTGAGTAACTGTTAACCTAACTGCAGCTCTCAACTCTCGGATTTAAGTGGATTCTTTCAGAGAGAAATTACACAGCAGAATTTTCACTTTCCCAAGCCATTCTTTCAGAGTCTGCTACATCATAGATTCTGTACAGGCCCCATCTCAATTCTGATCTACCCTGCAAAAATAACTAAGTGGCCATCAGAAAATCCAGGTTGTAGCGAATAGGAGCAACGTAGGCCATTCAGCCCAACAAGACTAAAGCACCATTCAACATATCATGGTGGATCCTCTATCTTAATGCCACATTCTTGCGAGTGCTCTCTCTCTCTCTCCAAAACCCTTGACACCTTTAACCTTTACAAATTTATCTATTTTTTTCTTAAATATATTCACTGATGTCTTCTCCACAGCCTTCCATGGTAGAGCACTCCAAAAGCCCACCACCTTCTGAGTGAAAACATTTCTCCTGATCTCAATCTAAAATGGCCGTGACCTCTGGTTCTGGAACCCATTGCCCGGGGAAACATTGGCCCTGCAGCCAATCTGTCCTGCCTCCTCAGCACTTTGGGCTTTATAACATGATCCCCTTTCATTCTTCAAAGCTCCAGCGAGTGCCGAAAATGAGTCTCTTCCAGAGTCAAAGGTTGCAATATCCACCTCACAACTCAGCTGCTTTAGCTTCAGGACCAGTCTGATGGAGGTTGTCCACATCACCACCAGTATCTGAACATCCCTGCTTTGGTATAAAGAGCAGAGTTGTACCTAATACACTCGGTCTGGCAATAAAGATGCGACACCAAACATGAACAGAAACATGTCAAGATTAGAGTGGTGTTGGAAAAGCACAGCAAGTCAGGCAGCATCCGAGGAGCAGGAAAATCGATGTTTCGGGCAAAAGCTCTTCATCAGGAAACTGATGAAGGGCTTTTGCCCGAAACATCGATTTTCCTGCTCCTCGGATGTTGCCTGACCTGCAGTGCTTTTCCAGCACCACTCTAATCTTGACTCTGATCTCCAGCATCTGCAGTCCTCACTTTCGCCTATGAGCAGAAATATGGGAACTAA
Source organism: Chiloscyllium punctatum (assembly GCF_047496795.1). NCBI lineage: Eukaryota > Metazoa > Chordata > Chondrichthyes > Orectolobiformes > Hemiscylliidae > Chiloscyllium > Chiloscyllium punctatum. The sequence goes on along the minus strand of NC_092747.1, from coordinate 19,859,543 downwards.
AACCCTTCAAAGACACACCATAAGATTAAAAAATACTGTAAGTGTGTTATCATATTATAAAGGTGTTACGTGGCATACATGTAAATGTAAATTCGACAACAGATGAGAAAAATATAGACCATCTAAACGGTAGCTTGTCTGTTGTCAAATTAGTTTTAAAAAAATGCTCCACAGCATGAAATATCAAATTAGGTTAATACTATAATTACCCCTTTAAATCAAGTGTACCATATAATGAAATGGAATTGCAATTTTAAAGGGATCAACCTTTAATTAAAGTAAATGTAATTCATCAGGTGCTGCATCGTAGTGAGGAATAATAAAGCCCTATAGATGCATGACTCATCTCACATTTATTTTCGAAAGAGAGCCATTACAATATCCATCGGCAGCACACAGTACGAGGCAGTTCCAATTCAACGTAGCTGACAAGTTTTAGGACTGTAAAGGCTGAGAGAAGAACCTGCAATGCTCCACCTAATGATGTCCACTCCTTACAAAGCAAAGTGATTTGTGTGCTAGTTACCTTATTCTGTCTGAACGTCTCTGATTCTCGATCAGCAGCAGCCTCACATGCAGATCATTACTTGAATGAGGACAATCAGAGTAATGACTTGGGAAGCAGCACTCATGTGCATCGCATTGTCGCATTGTCAAAATGCCTCAAAGATTCTCACTGACAAAGCTTTTCACTGTGCTTCGGTACACGTGACAATAAATTCAAATCAAAATTTTCACCTGCTGAAATTTTTTGCTGATAATATCTGAGCAAAATGTACGACCAATTTTACACAATCTGATGACCATCCTGGATACAAAATCAGTTGAACAAGGAAATGTTACTTTTGACAAAAAAATGCATGAATTCATGTAAGATTCTGTAAATCTGCTTTTTAGATTAGAGTCAGTCTGACTGTTGTGGCGCATGATTTTGCAGATGCTGGTGTTGGACTGGGGTGTACAAAGTTAAAAGTGACACAACACCACGTTATAGTCCAACAGGTTTAATTGGAAGCAGGGTCTAGATTAGAGTGATGCTGGAAAAGCACAGCAGATCAGGCAGCATCCGAGGAGCAGGAAAATCGACATTTCGGGCAAAAGCCCTTCATCAGGAATAGAGGTTGGAAGCACACTAGCTTTCGGAGCGCCACTCCTTCATCAGGTGAAAGATGAACAGATGAAAGACTCAACAAACAATCAAGGTTTTTTTCAATGTATAATTTCAGTTACATCACACTGTAAACTTTTGCTACAAATTCTGTGTCTTACAATCTTATACTCCACAACCACTTGATGAAGGACCGGCGCTCTGAAAGCCAGTGTGCTTCCAATTAAACCTATAATGTGGTGTTGTGTGGCACAGACAGCCTCACACAGGGAAACTCACACCTTCAATACACTATCTGGGCCGACATGACACCAATTGTTAAAGTTCACTTGAGAATGCAACTTCTAAAAAAAGTTTTGTGATTTACATATGAAAGAACACAAACCATCATGGTCATTCTAAAAGATGAGAGACTTAACAAACAATCCAGATTCTTTTTCAATATATAATTTCAGTTACATCATACCGTAAACTTCTGCAATAAATTCTGTGTCTTATAATTTTATCCTCCACAACCACCTGATGAAGAAGGAACGCTCCGAAAGCCAGTGCTTCCAAATAAGCCTGTTGAACTATAACCTAATGAGGTACAGTGAAAACTGTTGCCTCACATGTTTTACAGGCAGATCATACTCTACAGGTACATTAGGATAACAGCAGAGTGCAGGATATAATGGTACAGCTGTCAAGAAGGTGAAGAGTGAGATTAACATTAACATTAAAGAAGTCCATTCAAAAGTCTGACAACAGACTTTTTGTTTATCAGTTTCTTTGGACTCAAAGGTCTTCACACAAAAAAAAAACCTTTGTTTTTAAATTCATTCATGGGATATGAGCACCAGCATTTATTGCCCATTCCTAATTTTCCAGAGAGCAGTTAACAGTCATCCACAGTGCTGTGGGTCTGGAGTCACATGTAAGCCAGACCAGGTAAGGATGGCAGATTTCTTTCCCTAAGAGATAAAGGAGAACCAGATGGGTCAACCTTGGGTAAATAGTTACCATTTGGATCGGCTTTTAAATCGGGAGTTCTGTTTTTAATTTAAGCTTTACTACCTGCCACGGTCAGATGTTAGTTCATGTCAACAGAATATCAGCCTGAGTTTTTGAATTATTAATGACATGACCCCAATGCCACCCTTCACCTTTGCCACCTAGCATGTTAGTTGGGGTCCATGCCACATGACTGAAACAGGCAAAAGTGAGGACTGCAGATGCTGGATATCAGAGTCTAGATTAGAGTGGTGCTGGAAAAGCACAGCCGGTCAGGCAACATCCGAGGAGCAGGAAAATCGATGTTTGGGACAAAAGCCCTTCATCAGGACTGAAGGCAGGGAGACTCCAAGGTGGAGAGATAAATGGGAGGGGGGTGGGGCTGGGGAGAAGGTAGCAAAAAGTATAATAGGTGAATGGGGATGGGGTTGAAAGTGATAGGTCAGAGAGGAAGGTGGGGGGAAGACTGAAACAGATTAACGTTCAAAATGATAAGTCACTGATGGCTTTCCAGTTGGTAGTAACATGAGCAATTTAACTTGTTTGGTATCATTCCCTCATTACTTCTCTATTCACTGCAAAACAAGGCCACTCTTGCCAGTAGAAATTCTTTGCTTTCTGGCTTTTCATCGCCTGTTAAAATCAGCAAGACGCTTGTGTCACACTAAAAGCAAAGCAGCAAGGTCATCAACCTGAAACATTCAGTCTGTTTCTCGTTCCGCAGATGCTGAGTATTTCCAGCAATATTTATTTCAAGTTTCCAGCATCTGCAATATTGTGCTTTCTGCTGAAAAGAGAGAGGAATTATAGAATCATAGATTCCCTACCGTGTGGAAACAGGCCCTTCGGCCCAACAAGTCCACACCGACCCTCCGACGAGTAACCCAGCCAAACCCATAAATTGTTTTTTTGTTGTTAGCTTGCACTCCTCAGGACAACTGCAAGGATGCCAAACTTCAAATGATCACAACAATTTATACTGCAGGTGTTGAACAGCGGATACATGGAACTTTTGAACGCTGATTTGCTTCCAAGGTTTAGACCACAACATTGACTGGCAGTGATGTGAAATGAAAGACCAAATGACTCTAACCCAGACAGATTCTAACCTCACACCTTTAATGCATTGTCTAAGCTGAGATGTCACCTTTTTTTAAATATAAAACCTTAAGTTAACTTGAGAATGTGACTTAAAATAAATTCTGGGCCTTATATATGAATGAACCAAAACCTGCAACCCATTCTAAAAGATGAAAGACTTAACAGCAATTTAGGTTTGTTCAATATATCATTTTAATTGCATGACACTGTGATCTTTTGCTATAAATTCTGTGTCTTATGATCCTGCTCCATTAACTATCTAATGAAGGAGCAGTGTTCCAAAATAGAGTAACTTCTAAATACAGTGAACCTGTTGGACTATAACCTGGTGTTGTGTGATTTTTAACTTTGCGAAAGTGAGTACTGCAGATGCTGGAGATCAGAGTCAAGATTAGAGTGGGTGCTGGAAAAGCACAGCAGGTCAGGCAGCATCGGGCCATGCTTTGCCAGCACCCACTCTAACCTCGACTCTGATTTTTAACTTTGCCTAGGGTAGCCACAGTTCAAGCATGATTATGGAGAGAGTTAAAAAGCAGCCACTTCAGATCACTAAGGAGTGATCTGCGTGAAATGCAGTTTCCCATTTATTAGTATTGAGCTGAGCTGTGATGCTGCCTTTTGTCGGTAGTTCTGCTGACATATACTGTTTCACACATTCAGGAAAACGTGACACTTGGGTGAAGTGCCGGTTGGAACTATACTTCAGTCAGAGTAGAAAGAGGGGAAAAAAATGTGTTGCTTATTGAAACCTGCTCTCTTGACATAAGTTACAATTCAAAGAATAGAAACACCAGTTTCAAAGAATTCAACCTGAATGAAATGGAGTAACATTAGATGGACAATGTAAATAGCTGGTTTGAAAGACACAAGATGTAATTCGTCTCTGTATCTGTTCTATTGCAATAAGCTAGAGGGTGAAATGAAATCGTACTTATTGAACACAATCTGATGAACAGCTTCTGAATACATGATGCACGCTAAATCTACCCTGAAGAATATCCTCCATTCATCTCAAATAAAGCAAAAGTAAAACTCACTGCGAACTGTCAACCATGACTATATAAATCTGAATGGACAATGCCCTCTGTAAATAATAGCACAATGTTCCATTTCAATACCTTCATTCAAGACCAGCATTGCTTTGCTCCCCTTGAAAATCCAATGGTAAAAACAATGACTGCAGATGCTGGAAACCAGAGTTTAGATTGGAGCGGTGCTGGAAAAGCACAGCAGTTCAGGCAGCATCCAGGGAGCAGTAAAATCAACGTTTCGGGCAAAAGCCCTTCATCAGAAAATCCAATCCTCTATCTGGTGGGACTTGGTCCAAAGCAATATTTTTTGATGTTCACATTAAATTCAGGTTGTTTTATAAAACGGACAACATGGATTCAGATGGCCATTGTACATCTATCCCAGCTTTTCATAAAAAGGACAGCTGAATCGATAGTGTCTGTTTACGCAATTAACATGAGATACAGCATGTCAGCCTGAATTGTGACAACTGGTGGGTTATTTTTTCCAGAGCACCCCGTCTTTGCTGTGACTCTGCGTCCTCACTTTCCCATTGTGTCCCCGAAACCCGCCTGCTCCATGTTAGTAAGGCACCGTCACACTGATTCCACGGCATTCTGGTGGGATTGTTCTGCATTTTGCAGGTACATTGACAATCAGCTGAAATTTCACTCAAACAGAGAGAAACAGAGGTCAGACCCAGTGTCCAGGAGTTCTCACTCCTATCTCAGGTTGTGGGAAAGCCTTTACTCTTGGATTTTCACAGAGGTGCTCTCGCAGCTGGCGTGATGACAGGTTTGCTTTCCCAGATAAGGGGCAGTGAGCAGGCTCTTGAAGCTCTTTCCCAGATAAGGGGCAGTGAGCAGGCTCTTGAAGCTCTTTCCCAGATAAGGGGCAGTGAGCAGGCTCTTGAAGCTCTTTCCCAGATAAGGGGCAGTGAGCAGGCTCTTGAAGCTGCGGAGGCCTTTCTGGCAATGAGGAAAGGTGAACTAAGTCAGTAACAGAGAAGTCACCTCAGCATGGAGGTCCCCTTGTACAAACTTTGTTGAAACTGCAAATACAAGCTGCTTCCTGCAACTAGGTCACCACTATGAGGGATGGAGACCCAGGGAGCCCAGTGGCAGGGAAGGAAAGAATCTAGGCCTGGCACGAGCACTATCTCTACTCCAAATCTCCAGGTAATGTATTCCGGGCCCAAACAACTCGCCGCGTAAAGTTCTTTTCCACTCCACATTTGCTTCTTCTGCAACTTACATTAAATCTGTGCTGCCTCATTCTTAATCCTTTTATAGCTGGGACAATTTCTACTCTATCCAGACTCCTCGTAATTTTGAAACCTTGCGTCGGATCTTCTCTCAGCCAACAGTCTCATCTCTCCAAACTTTCCTCACAACTAAAATTTCTCATCCATGGAACCATTTTTGTAAATCTCTTTTGTACTCTCAGGTAGCCAGTCCACCCTTTTGGAGAGGTGAGATATTCCTTTGAATTTGGTCCTGGGGAATCTTTGGTCAGATGCCTTTTGGGAGATGTTAGGTTTCCTTTGAAAGAGGTACAATGCATGTGGAAGAGGTTAAACCTAGGCACATGCGTGTTTAATAGCATATACAGTTGTTAGCTATAAAGTTATTAGAACTGTCAAACAGGCCTGTCAGAACCAACTGCCAAAATTGTCGAAAGCAATTGTTAAGAGAACCTGTCAAAAGTATTTATCAAGTATCAAGGCATTTGAAAGGCCTGCCATTTACAATTTTGAATCTAAATGTCTGCCCTGTTAAAATAAAATCATTGTTTGCCACATCACTACCTGTTGATTTCACAACCAGCTCCCAGCACCCTCCAGTCTTGGTCCGGGGTTGACCATCCCAGCTTCGAATGTAGCCCGACCACCCAGACCGAAAATCTGACATCGTGGCAGGAATTTTTTTAAAGTCGGGTTCACGGAGCCAGGATTGCCCTGATGCTAAATTATGAATGAAACATTCAGCGTAAGAACTCTTTATTGCATTTCATTTTAGTCTCTTCAGGCAGAATTTCCTTCCCTATGGGGTTACATGGGCAGTGGCAAGAAATTTGGGAAAATACTGTGAGAATGAAAAAAGATTGTAATCTTGATGTTGAGAAAGAATTTCCCCTAAAGCTTTAAACAACTTCAGAATCTTGCTATCGAGCAGCAATTATTTCCCTGTTTTAGCATCTCCTTCAGCCTCCCACCTGCCTCATTTCCACGCCACTTCCAATTATCCTCTTCCTTCTGAAAAACTAAATAGCGTGAATTCCTGATTTATAACTCAGAGCAGACTCCTACTAGGCACTCCTGCTTACTTTATTTAGCGTTTATCCTACCGTGTCTTCATCACATTGTTGCATGCTCCTTCGATAATGAAACCTAGGAGTAGACGTTGGTCATTCAGCCCATCCAAGTGGTAATTGCCTAGTACTTGTGTGGTGCAGATGTGGTACTTGCCACTTGCCAGTCCAAGCCTGGATATTGTCCAGGTCATGCTGCATTCGGACACAGACTGCTGCAGTATCTGAGAAGTCAGGTTTTCCATCTGGGTGGTCGGGCTACATTCGGTCAATCCTGGACCAAGACTGGAGGGTGCTGGGAGCTGAGGCACACTGAGCATAAGGCCTGCCTTGGTACAAGGGCACTTCCAGCATCTGCATTCCTCACTTTTGCCTATCAGTATCTGAGAAATCATGAATGGGGTTGAACGTTGTGCAATCATCAACGAACATGCCCACGTCTGGCCTTATCTTGGAGAAAGGCCATTGGTGAAGCTGCTGAAGTTATTTGAGTTTATGACACCATACTTAGCTACTCCAGCAAAGATGTTTGCGGTTGAGATGACTGATCTCCAATAACAACAACCACCTTCCTATTTGCCAGGTCTGACTCCAACCAGTGGCAAGTTTGCCACCTGATACCCACTGACTCCAGTTTTGCCAGGGTCCTTGATGCCACCCTCAGTCAAAATGTAGCCTTGAGGTCAAGGGCAGTCACTTACACCTCACCTCTGGAATTCACCCTTTTGTCCCAGTTTGAACAAGGGCTGTGAAGAAATCTACAGCTGAGCAGCCTGGCAGAACTCCAACTCAGTTATCAGTGAGCAGGTCATTGCTAAATAGAAACATAGGAACAGGAGTAGGCCATTCAGCCCCTCAAGCCTGTTCATGATTCAGTGAGATCAGGGCTGATCTGCGGCCTAACTTCATCATCCTGCCTTTGTCCCATATCCTTTAATCCAATTTCTTAACAAACTGTTATCTGCATCAGATTTGAAGTTAACAACTGATCCAGCATTCACTTCCATTTGTGGAGGAGAGTTCCAAACATCTACCACCTTTTGTGAGTTGACTTGCTTCGTAACATCTCTCCTGAATGATCTGGCCATAATTCTCAGACTATGCCCCCTAGTTGTAGAATCCCCAACCCGTGGAAATCATTTATCTTTATCTACCCTGTATTTTTCTATTAATAACTTGAAGATTTTGATCAGATCACCCCTTCAACTTCTAAATTCGAGAGAAATCAGGTTTAATTTATATAAGCTCTCCTCATAACTGCACCTCTGAGGTCCAGGTATCATTCTTGTAAATCTACATTGTACTCCTTCCTAGGGCACCATCTCCTTCCTGAGGTGTGGTGCCCTGATCTGCTCACAGTACACCAGGCAGGGTCTAACCAGACTTTTGTATAACATCTGCATCCTTGTCCTCCACTCCTACAGATGTAAAGACTGGCATTCCATGAACTTTCTTGATTATTTTCTGCACCTGTTTGTGACAAGTTAAAGATCCATGCACCTGAACCCCCCAAGTCTCTTTCGACATCCACTGTATTTAACTTTGGAACATGTAGAAAGTACCCTGATCTATCCTTTACAGTCCAAAATGGATAACCTCACACTTGCTTATGTTGAACTCCATTGGACACAGTTTTGCCCATTCACTTAGTCTATCAATATCCCTTTGGAATTTTAATCTATCATCTACATAGTCTACAATGCCACCGAATTTTGTTCATCAGTAAACTTGGGTATACGACTTTCCATTATCCAAGTTGTTAACAAATAAATAATCCTGTGGGATGTCACTGGTGATCTGTACTAACACTGTTGATGACACTTCCTATCACTTTGCTGATGATTGAGAGTAGCTCACCATTGCTGGCTTCCTCCAGGTCCAGGGTGGTATGGATTGCATCCACGCTACTGTGGTGCACAGACAGTAGGGTAAAAAACTCTTCTGCTGCTCCTTTATTCTAGTCTTAAAAGATTCTGTCTTTGAACTGACAGGTACACCATTCTTTTCCCATACTTTCCCAGTAGTTTTGATCAATACATTGCACTATTTGTCATGGGACGTGGGCTTGGTTAACTGGGCCAGTATTTCTTGCCACTCAAGAAGATGATGGTGAGCTGCCCTCTTGAACAACTTCAGTCTTTAGAGGGTTGGGGGCAGTAGGTAAACCCTGTTAGGATTTCGGGTTATATGATTCGGATTCAGTTGGTGAAAGAATGCGATATATTTCCATGTCAGGATGGTGTGTGGATTGGAGGGGACCTTGCAGCTGGTGGCCTTCCCAAGTATCTGCTGCCCCTTGCACTTCTCGATGAAAGGTGCTTTTGAATGAGCCTTGCTTAATTGCTATGGTTAATTGCAGCTCACTTTAGCTGCTTAAATCCTAAATTTTGCAATTCTCTTCATAAAAACCATTTTACCTCTCTACCCCTCACTCCTCCTTTAAGATATTCTTTAAAACCTACCTTCAGTCACCTGTCTAGGTGCAGCTCAGAGTCAAATTCTGATTGTTATCATGCCTGTGAAAACACCTTGGGAAACTTTACCCTGTTAAAAGGGCAATGTAAAGGTAAGTATATATTGCAGAGTGCAGCATAAAGGAATACAAGTTTTGAGAAGTCAATTTTTAAAAAGGCTGAAATGAAAACACAAATTGCTGAAAAAAGGTCAGCAGGTCTGCATTAGCATTTACGGAGAGAAATCAGAGTTATTGTTTCAGGTCCAGTGACCCTTCATCAGAGCTTTAAAAAAGGCTGTTGCCCCAATTGACTGCTCCCAGCACTCTGGATAAAATGGAGTCTGCCGATTTCCTGATTAGTTCTTCCCGAAAAGGTCTATCCCTGGAACTGTTATTTCAAGTGTAACCAGAACACACTCGGGCGACTGTGTGGAGTTTACACGTTCTCCCTTTGTCTGCGTAGGTTTCCTCTGGGTGCTCCGGTTTCCTCCCACAGTCCAAAGATGTGCAGGTCAGGTGAACTGGTCATGCTAAATTGCCCGTAGTGTTAGGTAAATGGGTCTGGGTGGGTTACTCTTCGGAGGGTCGGTGTGGACCCGTTGGGCCGATGGGCCTGTTTCCACACTGTAGGGAATTGAATCCAATCTCATCTGGTCTCGAAACCTTGCTTCAAAATACCCTTTCCAATCACTCACTGCAGACCAGTATAATTATCGCCTGATTATATCTCTTAAACTATCTAACTTTTTTTTAATTAAAAGATTCTCCAGCCCCAATTCTGTAAAATTACTTGAACTTGGTTTAACAGTTTTGAAACAGTTCAATCTATATCTGATTCAACAAGTCTTCATCCTTCAAATATTTAGCAGCTAAGTTTATTTTCAGTCCTGACTTGCATTGACAGAGGTTTTGTGGGTTTTTTTGGTTTCCTCAGGGGGCTAGATATAAAGGTTTTGTTTTAATCATAACAAGAGTAAACTAGATATCAATAATATGGGCTCTTCAAACCTTCTTTTGTAGGCTTTGCAACTATTCCATTATTTATCTCCTTCTTGCTCGATAGTTCTGAACCTTTTAATTGAAAAATCTCAGTGAAGAACAAGAGTGACAGTGCAGTAAATCATCAAGGCTGGGAATGGGTGGGATAATTCAGGAATTACGCTGGACACAAGACCTGCTGAAATAGCTGCTCTCCCTGGGAACATGGTGACAAGCAGGGGACCCCAAGGAGAGCAACAGAAAGTCTTTAAGGCTACCAAAATGTCCCTAAAGAGATTAGACTGTTGATTATGAGAATCCTCAGTTTAGGATCGAACACAATGAAGAAGGCATTAAACCACTTTGAGTGACTTCTTGAGGAATATGAACTGAGCTGCTGGAAGACATACACTAAATTCCCAACAACTCATCCAGCCACCCTTCCAAGCACCACCTGACCCAAAAGTGGCAGAGTCTGTCGATGGAGTCCCAGACCTATCAACCACCCGAGAATCCACTGAAACAATGCAGAACCAAGCCATCTTTGATCACTTTGGGACTGCCAAAATGAATTCAAATGATGCCAAGGGTGGTGATGGGGAATTAAGCTCTTGAACCCGACACCGTGTCTCAACACCAATTTGTATTTTTTTAATACAGTATATCATTTCAGCACACTTCACGGAAGCGATTTAAAGCAACATTGAACACCATGCCACATAATAGGACACTTGTCCAGATGACCAAAAGTTTGGTCAAAGAGAAGGAATGCTCATTGCGCGGTCTGACCGAATATGTGACTCCAGACGCACAGTGGTTGACTCATAACTGCCCTCTTGAAATGACCTAGCAAACCATTCAGTTCCAGGGCAATTAGGGATGGACAATAAATGCCGACATAGCCAGCGACATCCAAATTCCTCAGATGAATTTGTTTAAAAAAAAACATTGGTTTTAACAAGTATCTGAAAAGAGGAATGAGGTGGAGAGAGATGGAGAAGTTTACTCCACAGGGGAACTCCAGAGTTCAGAGCATAGCTGAAGGCAAGGTCTTGAATGGGGCAGCAATCAAACTGAGCTTGCTGTTGGGATCAGCATAAATGCTCACAGATCTTTCAGATGCTTGTGGAGATGAAGATGATTACAGAAATAGGGAAAGTCATGGAGGAATTTGTAAGCAAGACTTCAAACTTTTGATTCAACATTTGATCCCTATTGACTTAATGTGTTGGATTTTCAAGGGGATTCCCGGGCCTTTAAAAACAACAGACAGGATGCATATCCAAAAGGCCCCCTTCCAGTTTTCAAAAGATGCCATCTTTTCCAGTCGGGAAAAGGGGATAGAGACTGAAATGAACAAGTTGAAATGATAAATTAGCTATGAGTGACTTAGAGTCAGAGAGTCATAGAGATGTACAGCATGGAAACAGACCCTTCAGTCAAATTCGTCCATGCCAACTAGATATCCCAACCCAATCTAGTTCCATTTGCCAGCATTTGGCCCATATCCCTCTAAACCCTTCTTATTCATATACCCATCCAGATGCCTTTTGAATGCTGCAATTGTACCAGACACCTCCACTTCCTCTAGCAGGTAATTCCATACACACACCACCCTCTGTTTGAAAATGATCCCCCTTAGGTCCTTTTTAAATGTTCTCCCTCTCACCCAAACCTATGCCCTCTACTTCTGGACTCCCCCGCCCCAGGGAAAATACTTTGTCTAGTTACCTTATCCATGGTCCTCAAGATTTTATAAACCTCTATAAGGTCACCCCTCAACCTCCTACGCTGCAGGGAAAATAACCCCAGCCTATTCAGCCTCTCCCTGTAGCTCAAATCCTCCAACCCTGGCAACACCCTTATAAATGTGAGTTTTGAGAAGATTTGTAGATCAGATTGATGTTCTGGATGTAGATTTGCTCGCTGAGCTGGAAGGTTCATTTTCAGATTTTTTGTCACCATACTAGGTAACATCAGTGAGTCTCTCGATGAAGCACTGGTGTCATGGCCCGCTTTCTATTTATGTGTTTAGGTTTCCTTGGGTTGATAATGTCATTTCCTGTGGTCATGTCATTTCCTGTTCTTTTTCTCAGGTGGTGGTAAATGGGATCCAAATCAACATGACGGGATCCTTGTAAATCTTTTCTGAACCCTTTCAAGTTTCACAACATCCTTCCAATAGGAGGGAGACCAGAATTGCACACAATATTCCAAAAGTGGCTTATCTGATGTCCTACACAGCCACAGCATGACCTCCCAACTCCTATACTCAATCCTCTGTCCCATAAAGGAAAGCATACCAAACACCCTCACTATCCTATCTACCTGTGACTCCACTTTTAAGGAACCATGAACCTGCATTTAAATCCAAGATAAACAGATTTGATTTTCAGTATTGGAACAGACTCAACACTGTATATTCTATTATAATATTGTGAAGATATAATGGATAAGGTACGTAAAAGTCTCAATGTAATGAGTTATTTAAACTATCTGCTCTTTAAATTTTGAAGAATGAAACTACTTTTCTGTTTCTGAGAGAATAAAAACAAACTATTGTCGGAGTTCAATTAATGTTTGTTGACATAACCCTAAGGGCTGTCATTACAACGTTATCACTATGAGAATCACTTGCAAAACCTGTCATTATCATGGTAGGGAAGTGTAGGTTTACAGCTCATAGCCCAGTAGCAGACTGGGCTATGACATATACATCTACCAACTAAGTCGTCAAAGACATCTGGGAACTTACATATCTTACAAAATGCCCAATTACATTTAAAGGCTGTGATGTCAAGAAGCAGTTTCATTGTATATTGTAGCAATATCATGCGGATTCCAATCTAAAAGCTATCTGCAGCAAGTTCCAATCCCTTTAAAACACATCACTATAAATAAAGCTAATAGCATTCCTTTCTCAGTTTTATTGTGTTTTTGAATTTAGTTTAAATACGCAAGAGTAGTTTGCCCCCATTTCCTATTCCACAAAGTTTAATCTTGCCTCTCTGGAAATTTGAAAGAATGACTATATTTTGGAAATGGGATTCTTTCACAGAGTGCCATAGACTGGCCTTTTAGAGTGACCCGTGGTGATTTAATGTCAGGCAGAGGCTAGTTAGTTATCAAGGTGACTAGTTTAATGTGTTTGATTTTAGTGACAAATATCGTCGATTCACAAGCAATTTCACAGCTCTACAGCAATTCCACATACATGGCAATTAACACAGATGACCTTGTGAAATTCAAATAATCAATACAAGGGAGAGACAGACACAAAGAGAGGGACGAGAAAGAGAACAATCAAAGAATTATAGTATATTTAGAAACCAGTTTTTCCATTCATTTTGTTTTGTGATGTCCTGCTTGTAACAGAAGCTATGTGGATCTGACAAGCATATAATAAACCTATTTTTAAAATATATTCAGGAGACCTGGGCATCTGGCTGGACCAGCATTTATTGCCTGTCCCCAGTTGCCCTCAGGAAGGTGGTGGTGAGCTGCCTTCTTGAACCCTGCAGTCCATGTGCTGCAGGTACACCCACAGTGCCCTTGGGGAAGGAATTCCAGGATTTTGACACAGTGACACTGAAAGAACGATGATATATTTCCAAGTTGGCATCGTGAGTGGCTTGTAGGGGGTGATGTTCCTGTGTATCTGCTGCCTTTATCTTTCTAGATGGAAGTGGTCATGGGTTTGGAAAGTCCTGTATAAGGATCTCTAATGAATTTCTGCAGTGCATCTTGTAGATAGTACACGCTGTTGCTACTGAGCATCAGTGAAGGGAGTGGATGCTTGTCGATGTGGTGCCAATCAAGTTGGCTGCTTTGTCCTGGATGGTGTTAAGTTTCTTACAGAAATCTAAATCAATAATAACTATAAGCAAGAGTATTATTTGAAATTATCCTCCCAAATTCTGGTTGTTTTATATGTGGTGACGAGTCCCCAAGCAAGTTCAAATCTAACTATAACCACTTTTACTTCTGTTCTGTCAGTTTATGATCCATTTCAACTCATTGCTTGATGTGGTCTCTGACCACACATCACAGTAACTGTCCGCCTGAAGCTTTATGTCCAAGTGGGTTGGGACAGAGTGAGGTATTAAAACTTTAAAAATCTAAGCCTAATCCAAATTGTTTCTAACGCACATCTGAATTGAATAGAATTGTGACAAGAGCAAGTAGTGAACCTTGGAGGAGGTTTGTGAATTTAAATGTAATAATGAGCATAGCTGCCTTAAAGTTAATCAGGGATTAGCTGGTTAGGCTCCAGGGATCCTGACAGCTAAAGGCAGCAAGGCCAGGGGAAGGTATGTCTCTCTCCAAAAGTCCCTGTGAGCCAAGTGAAGCATTGGAGCTTCCCACTGACTCCCCACTCTGTCCCCAACTCCACCAGGCAGCAAAGCCTATCCCATACAAAGACCCGAGGGTAAGAATGGCCGACCACAATAAGTCAAATGTCATCCAAGAATGGGACCCTGCCTGCACCAAACACCCTCCAAACACTCTACGTAAATGCCAGCTCTTGCTTTACTTGCCTTTGGAAACCTCCTGCTCAGAGCCTGTGTCCAAGGTATGCATCAGGCTGTCCTGCAGCCAACTACATGATCTGGGCAGCTCTCACTGTACTGTGTTGACAGTCTAAGCAGCACATCATTGCCGAATTTACAGGGGACCTTTTCCAAATCAACTACAAAGCAAGAGATGGGAGTCTTCTTTATGAAGAGTACTAGGAAATAGACTCGCATGATCATATCGCACAGAAAGAGACCAATGGTCCTTGTACCTATGTCAGCTCTCTGAAAGAGCTACCAATTCATTCCTCTCCCAATGGCCCTTTAAATCTTTCCATTTCAAGTGGACGTCCAATGCCTTTTTGAAAGATACTACAGAATCGGCTTCCCCCACATATTAGGCCTTGCATTTCACGGCATTACACCATCTTGAGACAAGATGACAGCAAAGTTGGATGCTCCAGCCAGAGCCTGTCTGCTGCTCTGTCAGCCCCTTTTGTTCTGTTCTCCCTGTCTCATCTTTTTTTCCTCAGGAGAAACTGAGAACGCAGATACTGGAGATCAGAGTCGAAATTGGTGGCGCTGGAAAAGCACAGTGGGTCAGGCAGCATCTGAAGAGCAGAGTCGACATTTCAGGCAGAAGTCCTGCATCAAGAATGTGATGAAACGCTTAGGCCCGAAATATTGACTCTCCTGCTCCTCAGAAGCTGCCTGACTTGTTGCCCTTTAAATTTTCCCAGCATGCCTTGTGAGTGACACAGATCCAGGCTGTGGGAAAATGGCTTAGGGGCAGGATAGTGTCAACAAACTGGTAAACAAATGAATGAGGTAAAATTTCATGCCCATCTCTGTTTTTGTCCCCTTATGGAGGTGAAAATTCTGCCTGCTAACTCTGTTTCTTCTTTCACAGTACAGAATTATTTAGTATTTCCAGCATTTTCTTGCTTTATTCTAGATTTTCAGCTCTTTAATGCTTTGCTTTTGAGAACAATTTGTCCCTATCCACGCTTTAAAGCCCTGCTTGAGCCCAAACATTTCTATTATATATCCTCTTGACAATGTCTGCTCTCATTGGAATAACTTTTATAATCTCCACATAACCAAGACCCTCTCCTGTATCCTCTTTAAGCCCTTTATGGCCTCTCAAAGGTGTTGTGCAAAATGGGTCACAGAATTCCAGCTCAGCCTTATCAAGGACATATCCAGGTTTTCCAACGCTATGCGTTCTGCTTGCATTCCTGGGCGGCACGGTGGCACAGTGGTTAGCACTGCTGCCTCACAGTGCCAAGGACCCGGGTTCATTTGCCGCCTCGGGAAACTGTCTGTGTGGAGTTTGCACATTCTCCCCGTGTCTGTGCGGGTTTCCTCCGGGTGCTCCAGTTTCCACCCATAATTACAAAGATGTGCAGGTCAGGTGATTTGGCCAGGATAAATTACCCGTAGTGTTAGGTGCATCAGTCAAGGGTGAATGTAGGGGAATGGTCTGGGTGGGTTGCTCATTGGAGGGTCAGTGTGAACTTGTTGGGCCGAAGGGCCTGTTTCCACACTGTAGGAAATCTAATCTAATCTAACCAAAACTGCCTCAGTCCTGTCTTGCCACCTACAAACATCTATGTCCATAGATATTTTTCACAAGAACAACGCACTGCTGACCACAGAAGGTCCTTGAAAGTGAGTCGCAGGTAGATAGGATAGTGAAGAAGGAGTTTGGTGTGCTTTCTTTTATTGGTCAAAGTATTGAGTACAGGATTTGGGAGGTCATGTTGTGGCTGTACAGGACATTGGTTAGGCCACTGTTGGAATACTGCGTGCAATTCTGGTCTCCTTCCTATCGGAAAGATTTCCTATATGAAATTTGAAAGGGCTCAGAAAAGGTTTACAAGGATGTTGCCAGGGTTGGAGGATTTGAGCTATAGGGAGAGGCTGAACAGGCTGGGGCTGTTTTCCCTGCAGCGTTGGAGGCTGAGAGGTGACCTTATAGAGGTTTACAAAATTATGAGGGGCATGGATAGGGTAAATGGGCAAAGTCTTTTCCCTGGGGTCAGGGAGTCCAGAACTAGAGGGCTTACGTTTAGGGCGAGAGGGGAAAGATATAAAAGAGACCTAAGGGGCAACTTTTTCACACAGAGTGGTACAGGTAAGGAATGAGCTGCCAGAGAATGTGGTGGAGGCTGGTACAATTGTAACGTTTAAGAGGTATTTGGATAGGTATATGAATATGAAGGGTTTGGAGGGATATGGGCCGGGTGCTGGCAGGTGGGACTAGATTGGTTTGGGACATCTCGTCGGTATGGATGGGTTGGACCGAAGGGTCTGTTTCCATACTGTACATCTATATGACTCTATGACTGGTCAGCTTCAAGAGTTCACAACAACAGCATGATTGGTAGAGAGCACCATCTACTACAGGCCTACTGGAGCTGATTGACACTTGCTGATGGAGTAGGTGTAGAGCTGGCCATTGATGAGGGCATCCTTGGTGATCCATTTTGTATCACCCTGCCATAGATCAATCCTTAGTCTTCAAATTGAGTTTCCAGTGAGGGCATGAACTAGTGGATATTGTTTATGGTCTTTGGGGGCAAGGTAGAATCTCTACAGCATGGAAGCAAGCCATTCAGCCCATTGAGTCCATACTGACCGTCTAAAGAGTATCCCACCCAGACCCACTCTATAACAATGCATTTCCCATGGCTAATCCACCTCGCCTGCGCATCCCTGGACACTATGGGTAAGTTAGCATTGCCAATCCATCTTTGGACTGGGGGAAGAAACCCACACAGACATAGGGAGAATGTACAAACTCCACACAGAGAGTTGCCCATGGCTGGGACTGAACCTGGGTCCCTGACAGTGTGAGGCAACAGTGCTAACCATTGAGCTATCCCGCTACCCTGGATACAAATATAGCAACACCAACAGATCAAATTAAAAGAGTAAATGAAATTTGCACACCACAAACCAAGCACAGTGGAGAGCATCCTGTAAGTTAGTTACCCAATGAGCAATCTGTTCAAATTCATCCTGCATAAACATTTGCTCAATTATAGATTGTGTCTCACTGCAGCATTATCCAGTGCTCTTGAAAACAAACACTGGCATCATCAGTTGGAGAAATTAGGTTTCCTTCATTTTGTTCTTCCATTTCCACCTACCTGCAGTAGTAAACTTCAGCAAAGGTCAACACAGATTTAAAATTCAGCTTAGAAAGACTGAAGTTATATTTGGCTCCAGAAGGATGCGCCTTTAAGAGTGTTCATCCCTTTAAATTGGAATTCTTATAGATTCTGCATGGTCCAATGTCAATGAGCTGCCAGGCATGGTCCAAAATTGTGCAAGGGAACTTACATTAATTTAGTAAAATATGGAGTAACTCTATAGTTAGGCAGATTCAGTTCTTCAAAATGTTAGTAGCAGCTGGCTTTTGGTCGGATCATAAATCAGCATAATATTTGGATGCAAATTCACAGGTGTTGTTAGTGTGGAAATAACTTTCTTTGTGAATTTACTCATTATTTTGAAGTTCCTGTGGTCCATGTTTACTGAGGTTCATTTCATTGGCAATATTATAATATTCACAGACTTATAAGAGGGCATGTAGCAAAGCTTCTCAAAGGAATCAATCTTCAAAAAGAAATAACATCATATTCAAGTACAAGAATTATGTATGCGTACAGAACACCACATCAGTGCAGCAGCCTCATCTGCACACAAATTAACATTTCGATATGAAATCTGCCAAAAGATGCAATTGTTTTATTTCTTTATTTAAACACAGCCAAGGTACATACTATAGTGGAACCAAGGATTAAGTGATGATGTTGCTTCCTTATTGGTTGAAGAACTGCGCTTTGATCCAGTTTGCAACTAATTAGTGCTAAACGTGAGATGCTTTGCTGAAACAAGGCAATCTCAGGCAACAAAAAAGCCAAAGTTGTCACAGTCCTACTGGATCATTCGAGAGAGACAACTGATGGTGTTTTAACCTGAGCATCACCACACTTCAGGCGAGGGGAAAGGTTGAGAAGGAGAATCCTTCATGATAACCTTAGCTGGTGAGGGCTGCTGGTATTATTCTGCACAGCAAACCAGCCATCCAGTCAGCTGATCTAAACAAAGCCCTGGCAATAAGCAAAGTATATTCCCAGGGTAAAAACAATGACTGCAGATGCTGGAAACCAGATTCTGGATTAGTGGTGCTGGAAGAGCACAGCAGTTCAGGCAGCATCCAAGTAGCTTCAAAATCGACATCGATTTCGAAGCTACTTGGATGCTGCCTGAACTGCTGTGCTCTTCCAGCACCACTAATCCAGAAAGTATATTCCCAATTGAGTACATTAGCATCTTCATCAGTGTGGGCCCAAACTTTTCCCATTTTAACACCACAGTGCTCTGGCCCCAGAATGAAGGAGCAATATTATTGTAGTAATATTCTTTGCAGGCTAGTCTTGTTCTGGAAGGTAATGGTTCTGAAGGAGTTAATGTCCATGAAACGTTGGCTGCGCCCATTCTACTGATGTCACATACAGCCTGTTGTTGGGGACAAGCATTCTGATCGAGCTTTTAGAGGGAGCAAGTGTACTTGTACAGCTCCTTAAGGTCCTTGTAGTTATGCCTGGCTAAACATAATTGTATTCATTGCGATCATCCAATAAACCTTCCTGTTACCTTCAAATAGAGCCTCCTATGTGGCTGCTATGTGATGGCGTATCCCCTGCCACAAAGACAAAGATCACAGACAAAGGAGGAGTGCGACAGTGAACCATCTCAAACAATCCTCGTACAGCACCACATACTGGGAGAGGTGGCAAATACAACAAAGCAGCAAGAGTAATGATCAAGGAAAACCGCACAACTTTGATTAAAAAAAGCAGAGCACCAATCACACGGAAGGTGCCTGGATTCTAGTGGTTTCCCATCGGTAGTACCCAGACCCAGCTTATAGCCTCAAAGCAGGGTGGGTAGAAGGCCTAAGGGAATGATATCTCCATGTCACCCAGGAGGCCCTCAGACCTCTCCACCTAATTTATATAACTTTACAGTGCCTGCACATACATGTACTCCATTAGTACTGGAATTCTCCAAAGTTAAAAATCATCAACACTAAGTTATAGTCCAACAGGTTTATTTGGAAGCACTAGCTGTTGGAGCACTGCCCCTTCATCAACAGCGCTCCATATGCTAGTACTTCCAAATAAACCTGTTGGACTACAACCTGGTGTTGTGTGATTTTTGACTTTGTACAGCCCAGTCCAACACTGGGCATCTCCAAATCATGGAATTCTCCAAGCAGCCAAAGGGCAGAGATTGGCCCTTTATCCCATCTGTTTCACTCCACACTCAGTCAGGTCATTGGAGGCAATCTAAGGCCAGGAGATCCTACATCCTGATCAAGCCATGTAGGTCATTATACAAATGTGGAACATCAATCAGACAATAGAGGTTGGGACCAGGGCCTCGACCCATGTCAGAAGGTTGACATTTTGTTTTCTGTGAGAGCTTTCTTCAAACAGCTAAAGGGGCCTTGTGATTCCTTCCTGAAGGGGTGCCAGCCTAATCATTACCCCTACACCCTCCAGTTTGAAACCATCAGAGGTCTGCACTCTACCCCTGGGCTTTGCTGACAGCTACCGTGGATATCAAAATTCAGTGACTAGTTCCTGGCCCTGCCAATTCCAATGGAGTTAATACTCAAAGGTCATTAAAAGGTTTCCAGCCCGAATTTTACTATTTGGAAGCAAAGTAAAGCCAAAACAAATTTTCTAATTAAATAGATTGACTGTAATGGCAGTCACATTTGGTAATATTAAATGGACGGTAAAGTAACATTTAGTAATATTAAATGGAGATAAAGTAACAGATGAAACAGGGAGCTGATACTGAAGGTGTAACAAGCTGCAAAATCACCACTGTAGATCTGTTTATGACCCATATTCACATTCACGAGTGGTTTTCTAATGGATGTTAATGTCTACTAAATTTATCCTTCAGCTTATAGACATAGAGGGCTGAAATATGAGCAGAAAACACTGGAGATACATGGCAGAACAAAGATAGCACAGAGGTGCCAGATCTGGAACAGGCTTTACTGTTGGATTAAGCAAAATGGCAGGTGCGTGTTTGAGAGCGTGAGTGGGTTCATGTGGGGATATCTGAAAAAAGCTGATGCCAGCTCCAGACGTTAAGAGACAAAAAAACTGCAGATGCTGGAATCCAAAATAGACAGGCAGGAGGCTGAAAGAACATTAATAAGCTGAAAACAACGTGCGCTGGAAACAAATGGGATCCAGTGATGATAAACAAAGGTCAGTGAGATATAAAGAGATCGATATGGGATTTGTAGGAGGATATTAGACGTGGATCTGACCACGTGCACCATCCCTAATACAACTTACTTACCGAGATCAAGATGGATGCTGGGAACAAATGAGTTGAGAAAGAACATGAAGATAACGAATCCCAAAACTATTGAGCATTTAACCAGGAGGGCTTTGTCCACTATCCTGTGCTGTAAAGATATAAACAATGAAAAAGGGTAAAAATTGCAGCTTCTTCCACAAAATCAATAGGACAGAAAAGAAAAATCAAAACACATTATCAAATCTTAGTTTCTGTGCACAGAAGGGAAAATGGCAGAGTAATTCAATCACAGATCCACATGACAAAAAATAATTGTTCACAAAGTTTTGACAAGGTAAAAATCCATTTTTGATCATTTCTAATACGAAGCATTATAATGGTCCAGGATCGAGAACAGACTTTTGCCCCCATTTTATTGCATGCTCTGCATGATTTCTTACACAACTATAAGCTGTTTCACAATCTACATTTTCTCTCTAATAAATCTCATTTATTCTCAACAGTCTGGCCTCCAGTGGCCACACAGCACTATTAACTGGCATGCATAAGTACAACTCTAACAGACTTGACCATCCACTTGAAAAGTTTCGGAATCTCATGTCCTTTTGTTCTCGCAGCATTAATTTTTCTTTGTTTTGTTTTCCTGAAGTTAATCATAGAATACCTACAGGACAGAAAGAGGCCAACCCTTTCTGCACCAACCCTTCCGAGGAGCATCTAATCCAAACATCGCTCCACGCCCCCCGCCCCTCCCCACCTTGCATTTCTCATGGTTATTAACTGAGCAGTTTTACTTTGTGACATAAAATGTAGTTCACATTTGCATACCAACATTTGCAGTAATTACTTCAAAAAGTAGTCATTATTGTGATGGTGTACAATTATAAATATGTGTTGCATTCAGGACCATCCACCATTCATACAATCAGATTAATTTGTTGCATGGTGATCAATGGATCCAAAGAATAGGATTACTCTGTTTTCAAAGGATTCGACTTGATTATTCAAAAATAACTGTAGAACTAGATGCCCCTCTATCTCTAGAACTGTGTTTCCTTTGGATTTGTTTACTAAGATAATTGTAGAATTGCAAATTGAAAATCACGGAGGCAAAGTCGATCATGATGACTTCTTAAATACCACTTCAAGGATTCGTGACATTTCACAAACAGCTCCAGTGCTGATAGAAAGATAACTTTGGATCAAATGAAGTGAAAATAAATTCACATTCTCATGGCAGACTTTTTGTTTGACCTTTATTGAAAAGTCAATTGAAAAGTAATCACATTGATGCAAATGTCCAGGACAATCCAGGTAGAGGTGCATTTAAAATATGATTTATACCATCAGTTTTCAGAAGATCATTTTCAATCCTTGGGAGGTAGTTTGTAACAGCAGCTGTCACAATGCTACTGAAGGCAAAATAACCAAAACCAAAAAGATTCAAGCCTGAAAAATCATTTCTCTCAGCTTGAAGAGCAGTTAAAATGCCCTCCAATTCCATTTGACCCCTATTTGATGACAAAGTTTAAGAGGTTTAGCACAAATAGTCGCACTGCTCCCTCTGATTCAGAAGGTTATGGCTTTCAGTCCCCACCCAACACCAGCCAGAGGCTTCAGAAATATTCCAAGCTAATAGTCAAATGCAATTGTAGCTCAACACACCACATGGAATCCCCACAGTGTGGAAGCAGGGTATTCAGCCCATCAAATCCACACCGACCCTCTGAAGACCATCCCACCCAGACCCACCCCCCAAACATATCCTTGTAACCCTGCATTTCCCATGGCTACCCCACCAAACTGTACATCCCTAGACGCTATGGGCATTTTTAGCATGGCTGATCCATCGAACCGCGCATCTTTGGACTGTGGGAAGAAATCAGAGCAGAGGAAACCCATGCAGATATGGGGGAGAAAAGTGTAAAATCCAGACACACACAGCCAGCCAAGGCTGGAATCAAAGCCGGGTCCCTGGTGCTGTAAGGCAGTAGTGCTAACCACTGGGCCATTGTGCGTCCCAGCTGAATCTGGGGCTGGATTTTCACTGTGGTAGTTGGAAGCTCAAGCCAGGAAATCCCTTAAATTGGTAGATCCAAGTATCCATGGAAACGATACCAATAGGCATGATGGCCCCTCCAGTTTGGAGCGATGGTCATGTCAAGTTGGTCTAGGAGAAAATGAGGACTGCAGATGCTGGAGGTCAGAGTCGAGAGTGTGTGGTGCTGGAAAAGCACAGCAGGTCAGGCAGCATCCAAGAGGCAGCAGAATCGACGTTTCAGGCAGGAGCCCTTCATCAGGCATTCCTGATGAAGGGCTCCTGTCTGAAACATCGATTCTCCTGCTCCTCGGATGTTGCATGTCAAGTTGGTCTGCCATTTCCTGACACAGTTCGGAATCAGCCAGGAGGACAGAATAGAATTGAGTTGGGTTGTTCAGAAGACATGTCTCAGTTCTTTAAGATCTCGACCAAGTTTTATGAAAGGCTTGAAACCAAAAAATGCCGCAGATCATAGTGGGTCAGGGAGCATCCAGGGGAGAGAGAGCAAGCTAATGTTTACCTCATCAGAGCTGACATGAAGTGTGGAGGGGACAGCATTTATGTAATTGTTGGGGAGGGGGTGCAGTGCTGGGGGAGAAAGGATGTTGATAGTGCAGATTAAGTGATTGGAATGCGAGAATGGTGGAACAATAGTGTGCTATGTCCCATACCCCTCAACCAGCACCCTCCCCTGCCCTGCACTGGGTCTCATGCCCCGTACAATCTGCATGCCACCTCAAATTGCCATGTTGCCTTATATCCTCCAAGCCATGGAGACTCTATTGGTTGGGTATACAGTAACTATTTGATTTTATGACAAAATCTAGAAAACTAAGACAGAATTGTAGAGCTGGACAATTAGGAGTGAAATTAGGAAGAACTTGTTCACACAGATGTAGTGGAAATCTGAAACACCTTCCCAAATTGGCTGTGGATGCTGGGCCAATTGAAAATATCAAACACGAGACTGATTTCTGCTTGGGAAGGATGTCAACGGTGATGGAATAAAACCGGGTAAATAGAGTTAAGATTCAGATCAGCCCTGATCCAGCTGAATGTGGGTGGCACGGTGGGTCAGTGGTTAGCACTTCTGCCTCACAGCACCAGGTACCTACCCGGGTTCAATTTCAATCTCGGGCAACTGCCTGGGTGGTGTTTGAACATACTCCCCTTGTCTGCGTGGGTTTCCTCCAAGTGCTCCGGTTTCCTCCCACAGTCCAAAAGATGTGCAGGTCAGGTGAATTGTCCATGCTGAATTGCCCATAGTGTTCAAGGACGTGTAGGTTAGGTGCATTAGTCAGGGGTAAATGTAGGATAATGGGATAGGGGAAATGGGTCTGGATGGGTTACTCCTCGCAGGGTAAGTGTGGACTTGTTGGGCTGAAGGGCATGTTTCCACACTGCAGGGATTCTATGGTTCCAATGGACTGTAATGACTTAATAGCTTACTACTCTTGTTGCTTTAATTGGCTCTTATTTCATAAGCAAGTGAAGCAGCTTAAGATTTAACAGCAGAATTCAGAAATTACTGCTTTAGATAACAAAGAGTTGTTCCTACCAATTAAAACTATGCTCCAACTCAGTTTAAGCTATATTCATACAGTCAGAGTCAGACAGCATGGAAACAGACCTTTCGGTCCAACTAGTTCATGCCAATCATGTTCCCATACTAAACTAGTCCCACCTGCCTGCACTTGGCCCCTATCCCTCCAAACATTTCCTATTCATGTACTTATCCAAATGTCTTTTAAACATTGTAATTGTACCCATATTCACCACTTCCAAATGAACCACTCTCTGTGGAAAAAACATTGTCCCTTATGTCCTTTCTACATCTTTCTCCTCTCAACTTAAAAGTATGCCCCCTCATTTTGAACACCCCCATCCTTGTCATTCATTTTATCTTTGCCCCTCATGATTTTATAAACCTCAATGAGGTCACCCCTCAATCTCCTATACGCCAGTGAACAAAGTCCCAGTTGTTAATTTGATTTTTAATCAATTTTAGGGTAAAATAAAACCAAAAGAGAAAATGCTGGAAAATCTCATTAGGTCTGGCAACATCTGTAAGGAGAGAAAAGAGCTGACATTTCAAATCTAACTGAACCTTTGTCAAAGCTTTGAAAAAGGGTCAGTTAGACTCAAAACATCAGCTCTTTTCTCTCCTTACAGATGCTGCCAGACCTGCTGAGATTTTCCAGCATTTTCTCTTTTGGTTTCAGATTCCAGCATCCGCAGTAATTTGCTTTTATTTCGGGTAAAAAAATATCTACAGTGCACTGGATTGGAATGAATAGAATTGAAAGGTGCAAGGTTTGGGTGACAGAGACTTTAGAGTGTAACAGGAACAGCAGACTGAGGGAGGTTGGCAATGTAGTACCATCTCAAGTTTAAAAATTTGGCTAAGATCCCTTTCCAATTCACAAAAGAGATGCCGGCCTTTTTAATTCATTGTTATGAAAGCACCTGTGGAGAGAAATCAGAGGAAGAGTCACTCAGCCTGAAATGTTAACTCAGACCTGCTGAGCTTTTCCAGCAATTTCTGTTATTGTCTGATTTACAGCATCTAAAGTTCTTTCAGTTTTAATTCATTGTTATCTTTATTTTAATGAGCTTCACTAGCAATGCAGAAGGTCTACATGTTCAGTACTTTTAGGTGCTAATCAACTACTTTCCATAAATTTCAGCATTCATCAGGCAAAAATTGTTAAGAGGCAGAATTTGTCAGAATAGCTTCAAGTTGCATATATAACAGATGGAGGTTTATATTTTAAACAGTACAAGTTAAAAAGTCAAAACTTCCTTACTGTTTTCTGCAGTTCCTGAATGTTAGTCTCCCAGTTTTTGTCATCATGTGAAATTTGTCTAAAACGTAGAAAAAATGAAATCAATATATCCAAACGCTGCAGCTGTACACTCAACATGACATAAAGCCATAAACAAGCAGGCAATATTCTCAGGAATATTATACTCTGCAGCATTTTACAAGTGAGACAATCACAAACTGAATTTTTGATTTCACACCTAATGTTCAAAGGGTGCTGCATCCAGAATTAAACTTGTTTTGTTTTTTTTTTGGGCTGTAACTCAATCAAGAGAGGATTTCAATAACATTTTGCAGCTTTACTTTTCGATTTCGATTTCACCCTTCTCAATTTCACTGAAGGCAGAAAACATCATCCGTAGGACATAAGAACATAAGAACGAGGAGCAGGAGTAGGCCATCTGGCCCCTCAAGCCTGCACGGCCATTCAATAAGATCATGGCTGGTCTTTATGAGGACTCAGCTCCACTTACCCACCCACTCACCATAACCCTTAATTCCTTTACTGTTCAAAAAAAATTATCTATCTTAGCTTTAAAACCATTTACTGAAGAAGCCTCAATTACTTCACTGGGCAGGGAATTGCATAGATTCACAAACCTCTGGGTGAAGAAGTTGCTTCTCAATTCAGTCCTAAACCTGCTCCCTCTAATCTTGAGGCTATGCCTATCTTATCCTAGTTTCATCCACCAGTGGAAACATCCTCTCTACTTCTATCTTATCTATAACCTTCGTAATTTTGGATGGTTCTATAAGATCCCTTGTTCTGAATTCCGGTGATTATACTCCCAGTTTACTCAGTTTCTCCTCATGAGCCAACCCCCTCAACTCTGGAATCAACCTAGTGAACATCCTCTTAGAGTCATAGAGATGTACAGCACATAAACAGACCCTTCGGTCCAACTCGTCCATGCCGACCAGATAACCCACCCTAATCTAGTCCCACCTGCCAGCACCTGGCCCATATCCCTCCAAACTCTTCCTATTCATATACCCATCTAAATGCCTCTTAAATGTTGTAATTGTACCAGCCTCCACCACTTCTTCTGGCAGCTCATTCCATATACGCACCACCCTCTGTGTGAAAATGTTGTCCCTTCGGTCTCTTTTATATCTTTCCCCTCTCACCCTAAACCTATTCCCTCTTCACCCCCTTCCAGTGCCTGTACATCCTTTTTCAAGTAAGGAAGCCACAACTGCACGCAGTACTCCAGGTGTGGCCTCATCAGCACCCTGTATAGTGGCAACATGACCTCCCTGCTTTTAAACTCAATCCATTTAGCTATGAAGGACAAAATTCCGTTTGCCTTCCAAATTACTTGTTCTGCAGCCAGAGGACGAGCAACTCAGAATTAGGATGCTGTTCATCTCAAATCCAAACAAATGTATCTTACAACATCAGCACTAGGTGACAACTCTAACAGTCGACCTCAAGAGCCAGGCTGCTGTTCCTGCTGGTCTAAACCCAGGCCAAATGATGGGAATACAGCATGTGGAATGTTTGCAATTTAATCCACAGTAGAATCCCATCCTAAAATATTTAATGAGACTGACCTAAGATGCTCAAGTGTTTCATCTGTAGATAGAGTCATAGAGTCACAGAGATGTACAGCATGGAAACAGACCCTTCGGTCCAACCTGTCCGTGCCCATATCCCTCCAAACCCTTCCTATTCATATATCCATCCAAATGCCTCTTAAATGTTGCAATTGTACCAGCCTCCACCACTTCCTCTGGCAGCTCACTCCATACACGCGCCTCCCTCTGTGTGAAAAAGTTGCCCCTTAGGTCTCTTTTATATCTTTCCTCTCTCATCCTAAACCTACGCCCTCTAGTTCTGGACTCCCCAACCCCAGGGAAAACACTTTGCCTATTTATCCTATCCATGCCTCTCATAATTTTGTAAACCTCTATAAGGTCACCCCTCAGCCTCCGAAGGAAAACAGCCCCAGCCTATTCAGCCTCTCCCTAGAGCTCAAATCCTCCAACCCTGGCAACATCCTTGGAAATCTTTTCTGAACCCTTTCAAGTTTCACAATGGGAAGGAGACCAGAATTGCACACAATATTCCAACAGTGGCCTAACCAATGTCCTGTACTGCCACGTCATGACCTCCCAACTCCTGTACTCAATACTCTGACCAATAAAGGAAAGCACACCAAACACCTTCTTCACTATCCTATCTACCTGTGACTCCACTTTCAAGGAGCTATGAACCTGCACTCCAAGGTCTCTTTGTTCAGCAACACTCCCGAGGACCTTATCATTAAGAGTGTAAGTCCTGCTAAGATTTGCTTTCCCAAAATGCAGCACCTCGCATTTATCTGAATTAAACTCCATCTGCCACTTCTTAGAACATTTGCCCATCTGGTCAAGATTCCACTGTAATCTGAAGTAACTCTCTTTGCTGTCCACTACACCTCCAATGTTGGTGTCATCTGCAAACTTACTAACTATACCTCTTATGCTCACATCCAAATCATTTATGTAAATAACAAAAAGTAGAGGTCCCAGCACCGATCCTTGTGGCACTCCACTGGTCACAGGCCTCCAGTCTAAAAAACAACCCTCCACCACCACCCTCTGTCTTCTACCTTTGAGCCAGCTATGTATCCAAATGGCTAGTGCTCCCTGTATTGAGTGAGATCTAACCTTGCTAATCAGTATCCCATGGAGAATCTTGTCGAACGCCTTACTGAAGTCCATATAGATCACATCTCCTGCTCTGCCCTCATCAATCTTCTTTGTTACGTCTTCAAAAAACTCAATCAAGTTTGTGAGACATCATTTCCCACGCACAAAGCCATGTTGACTATCCCAAATCAGTCCTTGCCTTTTCAAATACATGTACATCCTGTCCCTCAGGATTCCCTCCAATAACTTGCCCATCACCGAGGTAATGCTCACTGGTCCATAGTTCCCTGACTTGTCTTTACTGCCCTTCTTAAACAGGTGCAACATTTGCCAACCTCCAGTCTTCTGGCAGCTCACCTCTGACTATCGATGATATAACTATCTCAGCAAGAGGCCCAGCAATCACCTCTAGTTTCCCACAGAGTTCTCGGGTACACCTGATCAGGTCCTGGGGATTCATCCACTTTTAATCATTTCAAGATATCCAGCACTTCCTCCTCTGTAATCTGGACATTTTGCAAGATGTCACCATCTATTTCCCGAACAGTCTATATCTTACATATCCTTTTCCACAGTAAATACTGATGCAAAATGTTCATTTATTATCTCCGTCATTTTCTGTGGCTCCCCACAAAGGCCACCTTGCTGATCTTTGAGAGGCCCTATTCTCTCCCTAGTTACCCTTTTGTCCTTAATATATTTGTAAAAACCCTTTGGATTCTCCTTAATTCTATTTGCCAAAGCTATCTCATGTCCCCTTTTTGCCTTCCTGATTTCCCTCTTGAGTATACTCCTACTTTCTTTATACTCTTCTAAGGATTCACTCGATCTATCCTGTCTATACCTGATATATGCTTCCTGCTTTTTCTTAACCAAACCCTCAATTTCTTTTGTCATCCAGCATTCCCTATACCTACCAGCCTTCCCTTTCACCCTGACAGGAATATACTTTCTCTGGATTCTTGTTATCTCATTTCTGAAGGCTTCCCATTTTCCAGCTGTCCCTTTACCTGCAAACATCTGCCTCCAATCAGCTTTCGAAAGTTCTTGCCTAATACCGTCAAAATTGGCCTTTCTCCAATTTAGAACTTCAACTTTTAGATCTGGTCTATCCTTTTCCATCTCTATTTTAAAACGAATAGAATTGTGGTCACAGGCCCCAAAGTGCTCCCCCACTGACACCTCAGTCACCTGCCCTGCCTTATTTCCCAAGAGTAGATCAAGTTTTGCACCTTCTCCAGTAGGTACATCCACATACTGAATCAGAAAATTGTCTTGTACACATTTAAGAAATTCCTCTCCATCTAAACCTTTAACACAATGGCAGTCCCAGAATATGTTGGAAGGTTAAAATCCCCTACCATAACTACCCTGTTACTCTTACAGATAGCTGAGATCTCCTTACAAGTTTGTTTACTCAATTTCCCTCTGACTATTGGGGGGGTCTATAATACAATCCAAATAAGGTGATCATCCCTTTCTTATTTCTCAGTTCCACCCAAATAACTTCCCTGGATGTATTTCCGGGAATATCCTCCCTCAGCACACCTGTAATGCTATCCCTTATCAAAAATGCCACTCCCCCTCCTCTCTTGCCTCCCTTTCTATCCTTCCTGTAGCATTTGTATCCTGGAACATTAAGCTGCCAGTCCTGCCCATTCCTGAGCCATGTTTCTGTAATTGCTATGATAACCCAGTCCCATGTTCCTAACCATGCCCTGAGCTCATCTGCCTTCCCTGTTAGGCCCCTTGCATTGAAATAAATGCAGGTTAATTTATTAGTCCTACCTTGTCCCTGCCTGCCCTGACTGTTTGACTCACTTCTGTTCTCAGCTGTACCCATCTCAGATCGATCTCTTTCCTCACTATCTCCCTGGGTCCCACCCCCCCCACCTTACTAGTTTAAATCCTCCCAAGCAGTTCTAGCAAATTTCCCTGCTAGTATATTAGTCCCCTTCCAATTTAGGTGCAATCCGTCCTTCTTGTACAGGTCACTTCTACCCCAAAAGAGATTCCAATGATCCAAAAATGTGAATCCTTCTCCCATACACCAGCTCCTGAGCCATGCATTCATCTGCTCTATCCTCCTATTCCTGCCCTCACTAGCTCGTAGCACTGGGAGTAATCCAGATATTACTACCCTTGAGGACCTCCCTTTTAAATTTCTGCCGAACTCTATGTAATCTCCCTTCAGAATCTCAACCTTTTCCCTTCCTATGTCATTGGTTCCAATGTGGACAATGACCTCTTGCTGGCCCCTCTCCCCCATGAGAACATTCTGCAACCTCTCTGAGACATCCTTGATCCTGGCACCAGGGAAACAACACACCATTCTGCTTTTTCTCTGCAGGTCACAGAAACATCTGTCTGTACATCGGACTAGAGAATCCCCTAACACAATTGATCTCTTGGAAGCCGACGTACCTCTCGTTGCATTAGAGCCAGTCTCAATACCAGAAACTTGGCTGTTTGTGCTACGTTCTCCTGAGAATCCATCACCTCCCTACATTTCCAAAACAGCATACCTGTTTGAAATGGGTATATCCACAAAAGACTCCTGCCCTAGGTGCCGACCTCTCTCACCCTTCCTGGAGTTAACCCATCTATGTGACTGTATCTGAGACTTTCCCCCCTTCCTATAAGTGCCATCCATCACATACTGTTGCTGTTGCAAATTCCTCATCGCTTCTATCTGTCTCTCCAACCAATGCATTCGATCTGAGAAGATTCGCATCCAACAGCACTTATGGCAGATATAATCCGCAGTAACCCTTAAACTCTCTTTAAACTCCCACATCTGACAAGAAGTACATATCACTGCAAAGGCCATTTTTGCTCCTTCACAATCCACAGACCCAGAAAATACTATCAGTGGAGGCTCTGGTGTAGTTGTAACATTACTGGACAGGTAATCGAGAACCCAGTGTAATGTTCTGGGGACATGGGTTTGAGTCCAACCATGGCAGGTGATGAAAGTTTAATTCAGGAAGAATTCTTAGCATGAAAAGCTAGCCGAATTGTCAGCAACTGTTTTTTTAAACCCACTGGGTATTTTGTTTCAAAGGTTTAAACTGTAGGAATTTTAAACATCTTGAAAGGGCTGCCTGACACTATTACAGTTCATTTTGATCGGCCCTCTTGATCCTTTTAGACAGGTTCATTGGCAGCTCTTCTTGCTATTTTTTACAGGTCCCTTTGGCATGTCCTCTTGACATTTTACAGGTTTCTTTGATGGAGGCTTCTGATTGAAATCCCATATCAAAACAACAAATATCTTGACAGCTCCTAATGAATTGGAGAGTAATGAGTTTATGCACTTTTTACACACATTTATTTCGACTTTTAGCAGGATCCAACAGTGGCCCTGATTTCTTTTTTGTTTTGTTTTCCTGAAGTTAATTGTAGAATCCCTACAGTGCAGAAAGAGGCCAGTCTGCCCATCCAGTCAACACCAATCGTCTGAAGAGTATCCGACCCAGCCCCATCACAATAACCCCACACTTACTATGGATAATCCATGTAGTCTACACATTCCCGGTCAGTATGAGCAATTTAGCGTGGCCAATTCACCTAACCTGCATAGCTTTGGACAGTGGGGGAAAACTGGACCACCTGGAGGAAACCCACACAGACAGAGGGAGAAAGTGCAGACTCTGCATCGACAGCCATCCAAGGCTAGAATCAAACCTGGATCCCTGGTGCTGTGAGGCAGCAGTGCTAACCCTGGAGCCACTATGTGCCCCACTCAAAAGATTCCAATGGGCACCTGACCTCTTCCAAGGTACACCGTAGCTTGCTCAAGTGTGCACTCCTGATGAAGGGCTTATGCCTGAAATGTCAACTCTCCTGTTCCTCGGATGCTGCCCGACTAGCTGGGGGTGATTTTCCAGCACCACACTCTCGACTCTGATCTACAGCATCTGCAGTCGTCACTTTCTCCTCCTTGCTCAAGTGTGCTCCAGAACAAGATCTAAAAGGTAGTTTACCTCTCCAAAGGGGAAGCACTGGCTATTCTCATGTCCAGACCCTGGGTGAGGCTCCACAATTCACTAGGGTTCCAGACAGGACACCCAAAATTATCAAGTCTCCAGGTGAGCAGCAATGAACTGGCTCCCTTCTCTATGCACCTGCCCCCATGGGTTGATTGCAATCAGATTAGTTATTTTTTAAATCCCTTTCTTGAGGACACCATTTTCCCAGACCCAAATGAATATCAGTTTTGTAATGAGCCAAGTTAACCAAGGGTGAGTTTGTTAATTACTAGTCACAAGAAGTATTATTGACAGAACACAGAAAACAGAAGTAAGTGGAAAGCCCACAAGGAAGAAATTAGATATATTCAGTCTCTGAATTGTTCATGAAGAGTATATGGTTAAATGATGTTACTTTTGCAGTGGAGATAGTATTGATGTTTACCATTGAACAGTGGTAGACCATGAGCATTGATGTTAGGTGGTGTAGTACTGGAATTAAAGTGAGTGCAAAGTGGCAGAGAATATGGTGGCACTCACCCTGGTAGAGTGCAGAGCTCTCTGTTGCATTTCAGTGCATTCCTCTAGACTGTGGATAACTCTCTGGCCTGGATGGTCTGAAAGCATTTGCTGCGATGGTCTTTCTTTATCGGCCTGGGGCAAAGACATGGCCCACCTCTCCATCATACCATCTACCAAGGTCTCCAGGTTGCTTCAGGCAAAGCAGGGTGCTAACTTGCCTCTGTCAGCCATACCACGTGGAATTGAACATCAGTAAGCTCAGAACAGTTCCTGGCCTACAGAGTTTGAGGTTGTCTGCAGCTGGGGTTTAAATATAAACCTTGTGACACGATCCCTGCAAGATCCCAGAGCTCAGTGAGTTATCTTCACCTCTGCTGGCTGCAAGATTTTGCCAGAATGTTGCCATGGAGACAGAATGCATAGTTAATGAGGTGCACAGTGGAAAGTTCAGAGAGAAATGTCTCCAGGGCTTGCAGAAGGAATCCCTGCATAAAACTCCCTAAAATTGACATTCAGTCAAAATGTTGGAGAATTCAGTCCCCAGTGTCTATAACAGAGGTTGCTTCCTTTAAACCCAGTCGGCTCCTTTTGAGTTAATGATTTAAGCATCTCAAATTCTCTTTGATGATACAATTAAAGTGTAGTTGAAAGTCTGATGGCTTAGTGTCTAAAAGCACCAGATGGTGAAGCATTAAACAACACCCACCAGAAGGCTGCAGGTTCAAATCTCAGACTGTGACTAGTTAGTTGATAACCAGGGTGATTGTTCAGAGTGTTCTGCTTGGCATCAAAGCCTCAGTTTAATGGGGAGGAAAGGAAAAACAAAAAAAAAATCACCCTGGCTTCCCACTCGTGATTCTGACAAACTTACTGCTGCAGTGATGATAATTATAACGAGCAAAGGATTCTTAACTATGTCCCACATGTGGTCCCTCTGATCTCCTGGAGGGGTTTTCATTGTCCAAGGCATTCAGGTCACTGTATAAAACCTTTTAGCCACAGAACACTGAGGAGCTGGTGTTTGTTGTACCCCTAGTACTGTATGCCTGACATGGAATGTGGTCTGTAAATGCCAGGTGCATTGAAACGACATTGAGGCACCTGAGAGAAAAGCATGGGGCATGGAGAAAAGTGTATTTCCTCTGTACTTTAACATATTCATTTGAAATGTTTTGCATGAGAACTGTATGCCTAACATAAAATTTACATCATAAATACTCGGGGTATCATCACTGTATCGAGACCACAAAGAATGGAATATGCATAAGGAGAAAAGTTGAAATTTATTGTATCTTCTGTAACTTTTAGGTCAAAACGTTTTTGAAATATACTTTTACAAATTTTATGAGTAAGGTATATTTTGATTTTAAAAAGTTCAGAGATGGATTGTCCAGGATTTTCTTTCTGTTATGAGCTGTGACTTTCTGATCATGGTTACTGCTTGTGGGTGAGAATTGTCCCTTGCCTTCATGATGTGTGACGTTTTTTGGTTTGTCAATTTCCTATAATCCTATGCACTGAGCTTGCTGCCACCCTTACCTACTCGTTGACAACATTACAGACTGATCTTCTACCATCCTTTTGCTAACCCAGATCTTTGAGCTTTATCCCAAATTAAGGATGCTTACATAGTTACCAGCTGCATTAATAATCGTAAATCAGAAATAAATAGCTTTCTTTAAATACTAAGGGCAGTAAGGAATACGGAGCCAATGGGAGTTAGGATAGAGACCAGTAATGACTTTGTTGAATGGCACAGGCAATCTGATGAGTGAATGGCCTACTCTGTATAAATATCGCAATGGGTTCTCGGTGCTTTTAATAGATGAGGGTTGGAAACCAAACTAGGGCAAAGTAATGAACATATATTAATTATGTACACCCTTTACAGAGACATAGTTAAGTACACCTCCCATCAAACCTTCTTCCCACAGGTCCCAGTTCCATCTGGTCTGACATAAATGATGATGGACTCTAGCTATTAGCATAACATTTACTAATGCTTCATGTTACAGTTCCTCTACTCATCACATCCAATCACTCTCTCTCTCCTCCCTCCACCAGCCCCCCACCCTACCCCAACCATCGGTCCCAGCCTCCGTTCTGTTCAGAGGAGTCACAGAGCCCAATTTGGTAACTCTGATTTCTCTCCACAGATGCTGCCAGACCTGCTGAGCTTTTCCAGCAGCCTCTGATTTTGTTTCCGATTTCCAGCATCCACAGTTCTTTCGGTTTTTACTCTGTCCTTTCCAGTCTGGGTCATTGCTTTGTTTCCTGCTTCTCCATCCTCTGAGGCAGATGTATTGGCCACTCTGCTGGCTGGAATTCTCACCCCAGTTCAGACCATTTGCCGTCCTTGTTGCACTGGTCTCCTTTTTCTTTCTCTGGCTCAGAAACTGCTTCCCAACCCTTGAACCCCACCAATTACATCTTCCCTCACTCCATCTTCATCTCTGTACTTTGCCAAGAGCTCAGATTGATTTCTTTCACAAGACAACTGCACGGAATTAAATTTATTACATTGTTGAGCATTGAGTATGTGTCAGGATGTGTCTCAAAAACCAAAAGACTGCCTGCACTGGTAGATTGCTATTGTTCAGACAGGTGAAGCAACAGTCACCCTTTTGAATGACACACTCTGGTAATTGTGTGCATTCAGGGCCACCAAAGTTCCTTTTGAAGGTATCTTCCAAGCCCATGACCTTGACCATCGTGAAGAGCAAGGGCAGCAGTTGGATGGAAGCATCACTACCAGCAGGTTAACCCTCGAAGCCACACATCATCTGGACTTGAGTCTATATCACTGTTCCTTCAGTGTGACTGGGTCAAAATCCAGGAACTCTCTTCCAAACAGTTCTGTGGGTACACCTACACCTTAAGGACTGCAGCAATTCAATAGATACCACCTTCCCATGGGCAGTTAAGGACTAGCAATAATTGCTCACCTATCCAGCAAAGCCCACATCTCATCAATAAATTTTTAAAAACTGAGAGATGCAGCTTCTAGGAGCAACACTGCTCCAAACTGAGAAATTATTGAAATACTTTTACATTTTGATTATTTCAAAACAATTAGTCACATCCAAAAGATTGCCAGAGTTTAATAAACAGACTCTCAATGCAGTTCACAAACAGTGCCAGCTGGTTTGTGCCAACTCTTCTTCCTTGCTACCATAATACATAACACGGTGAGAATCGCATCAGTGTGAAACTTGACACAACTAACAGACATCGGACAAATTGCTGTGGGAGCTACAGAGCAGAGATTGTAAATGGAGCATAAACCAATTGTATTTAAATGCAAAGCAGTAAGTCATCCAAAAAGTCACTTCAAGTCGACAGGCCTCCTGAAGTTAAAAAGAGTCCCACTGGGAACCCCAAGTGAGCATAACATAGATTATCATTTATTTGCAATTCTGCAGGTTCGCCAACAAAGCTTAAACAGCAACGAGCAAATAAGAAAAAAGCTAACCTTTGAAAGGTCCTTAGCTTTTTCCGGAGCACGTTCTCCAGATTGAGCACCTTCTGCATTAGCAGGCACTTCACTGCAGTCTCCTCCCGACTGGCAGGGTTAATGCGCTGAGCTGTTAGTCTCCAAACATGAATCTCATGCTTCAGCTCTGGGGAGGTGGAAAGAACAACAAAATGAGAAGGTTAAATAGACTGGCATGATCTTTTGTTACCAACATCTATCTGTCTTTTCTCCCACCCTCTTTTCCAAGGGTTGGCATGGACCTCATTTGTTTGGCCCACACTTACAAGGAAAGTCCTGCAGTGACTTGTCATGGCCTCTGCAGACATGGTGGAAGGATTTACAGGCTAATAGCCAATCACGTTGGCTACGTTATAAACATGGCTTCCACACACACATGTCCTGGCCTAGGATTCAAACACAGAGCACAGGGTAATACCACTTCGCCACAAGATCACCATTTGTAAAAATAAAGGTAAAGTCTCCATTGTTCTACAATTGGGTCTGATTCGAGGGATATGACTGGTAGTGGCTTAACCTGAGGGTGACCACACCTCTGGCAAGGGGAGAGGTTGAGAAGGAGGACCTTCATAGTAACTTCAGCCAATGCAGGAATTGAACCCACACTGTTGACTTCCCTCTGCATTGCAAAACAGTCAACATCTGCCCCCATCCCCCAACTGATCTATCACCATTCATAGCAGTACGACAGCCCCCTCCCCCCCCCAAAAAAAGGAGATCTAGAACTAAGGCCTTTTACAGGACTTCAAACTTATTGAACTCTTCACCTTACTCTTCTTAATCTGGACCAGAAAAGACAAGTTTGACATCAGAGAATAAATACTGTTAGATTTGTCTAGTCTTTTCACTCAATCTTTACAAGCTTTGCTCTTCACCTTGGTTTTGAATTGGAGTGGTTTACAGTAAAACCCAGCGGCTAAAGTGACCAAATTCCCAGGTTAGATTAGATTCCCTACAGTGTGGAAACAGGTCCTTCAGCCAAACAAGTCCACACTGACCCTCCGAAGAGTAACCCATCCAAACCCATTCCCCTATCTTATATTTACCCCTGACTAATACAGCTAACACTATTGGCAATTTTAGCATGCCTAATTCACCTGACCTGCACATCTTTAGAATGTAGGAGGAAATCTGAGCACCCGGAGGAAACCCATGCAGACACGGGGAGAATGTGCAAACTCTACATAGACAGTGGTCCAAGGCTGGAATCGAACCCGGGTCCCTGGCGCTGTGAGGCTGCATTGCTAACCACTGAGCCACCGTGCTGCCCATTATTTTCTCATTTAGCAACACCTGAATGATCATCTGGATTGACTAATTTAAGATAATTTCACTTGTAAGGGGTCTTTTTGGGATAGAATGGAAACAATACAACTCTTAGCAATTTTTAAGGATGCACCACGGAAAGCATCCTATCCAGATGCCTCACAGCTTGGACTGGCAATTCCTTTGCCCAAGACTGCGATAAATTACAGAGAGTTGTGAGCACAGCCCAGTCCATCACGCAAACCAG
Organism: Chiloscyllium punctatum; assembly: GCF_047496795.1. NCBI lineage: Eukaryota > Metazoa > Chordata > Chondrichthyes > Orectolobiformes > Hemiscylliidae > Chiloscyllium > Chiloscyllium punctatum. The sequence goes on along the minus strand of NC_092747.1, from coordinate 19,821,715 downwards.
CCTTCCATCCATTGACTCCGTCTATACTTCCCACTGCCTTGGGAAAGCTGCCAACATAATCAAAGACCCCTCCTACCTCAGTATTACTCTCTTCCTTTGGGCAGAAGATACCAAAGTTTGAAAACACAGCCTGATAAGTGCACACTAGCTTAAGGTCTGTTTTCCTAGAAGTTCCTCTGACCAAATCCTCATGGTCCCATCATAGTAGGATGCACTTACTGCACTGAGTAGAGTACTAACCCTGACAGAACCTTTCAGACCAGTATATAACAGCATGAGATTACTGCCTTGTCCCTTGTACTCAGGCCTGCACCAGTTCCTTGTAAAATAAAAATCCTCCCTGGTTGCTTTTGTAACTACTTTAATCCTGTTTCTCTGGTTACCACCTTTTCTACCAATGAAAATACTGTCTTTTTTTTCTATTCTTGTGTAATCTTAATTGCATTAATTCAATCACCTTCAATGATATCAGGAAAACAATCTCAGTTTCTCTAGACCGCAGAGCTGTTACAGTGCCAATTAGAGGCCATTTGGCTCCTCTTTGAGCGTCTTGACTTGGCACCAATCTCCTGGCTTTTCACTTTAACCTTGCGCAATATTTCCGTGAAATAACCAGTGTCCTCTTAAATACCTCATTTGAATCAGTCTCCACCACATTTCCTTACTACTTGTTGTAAGGAAAACATTTTTGAAACCTCACTTTTGCTTCTTTGGCAAAACACTTAAAGTCATAGCGATGTACAAAATGGAATCAGATCTTCTGGTCCAACTCGTCCATGTCAACCAAATATCCTAAATTAATCTACTCCCATTTGCCAGGATTTGGCCCATACTTTCTAAACCCTTCCTATTCATGTATCTATCCGGATGCCTTTTAAATGTTATAATTATATTAGCCTCCGCCACTTCCTCTGGCAGCTCATTCCATGCATGCACACCCTCTGTGTGAAAAAGTTGCCCCTCAGGTCCCTTTTAAATCTTTCCCCTCTCACCTTAAACCTATACCTGCTAGTTTGGATTCCCCTATCCTTGGGGGAAAGGCCTTGGCAATTCACCCTATCCATGCCCTTCTTAAGCTGTGAGAATGTCAGTACTACAGATGCTGGAGATCAGAGTTGAAGAGTGTGGTGCTGGAAAAGCACAGCAGGTCAGGCAGCATCTGAGGAGCAGAAGAATTGACATTTCGGGTATACACCCTTCATCAGGAATGAGGAAGGGCTTATGCCCAAAACGTCGATTCTCCTGCTCCTCGGATGCTGCCTGACCTGCTGCGCTTTTCCAGCACCACACTCTCGACCTTTCTTAAGCTGTGCCCTCTGGTCCTCAATCCTTTTCTGAACTGTTGCTCTGTCTAGATCCCTCATGTGCTGTTTCTCACTGGGGCAGTGCACTGGAAATTAAACCCTGTCATTCCAGAGTCATCAACACCTTTAAAACATTTTAACAGCAGGCAGAATTCACTAATTATAGTTTTAGGCACAGGTTGACAGAAAGCACAGACCAGATTTCCGTACTTAACAATAATGATTATTTATTAGAAATATTCAGAGTTGATAGAGTGTGGCGCAATCACAGCAGATCAGGCAACATCTGAGGAGCAGGAGACTCGACATTTTGGGCAGGACCCTTCATCCTGTGCTTTTTTTTATTACCTCACTCTATCTACTCAAACTCTCCAGCATCTGCAGTCCTCACTACCTCCTAGAAATAAATAGGTTCTAGCTTCAGACAAACAATTAAACATCATCAGCATTTAATTATTCTGTAAAACTCGAAACCTTTTATCGACACACATATACAGGTAGACAAACAGAAAGATACGTAGGTGTTCAGAGTAGAAAAGCTGGGTAAGCAGTTCAATGGCCCCTGTCCATAGGGTTGCTTTTTGTCGATCAGGACACTGTTTCTCGATCTTCCTTCTCCAGATGCTTTCACTCGATTTGCAGGAGGCACGGGGTAACTAGTTCATGTTTGTAAAGGTCTTTGATATTATTTAAAAGTCACATAATAATAGCAACTGGTAAAGGGAAATAAACAGGCTACCTTCAGGCCTGACTTGCTGCAGGTCAAAAACAGTTCTTTCTTCTCCAGATATTGGATGTTTTTTGTCAAAATATTCCCCACACCCCCACACCCCACCAAGCTATTCAGCTGCCTTGGAACCAAATAAATAGTTACTGACAGGCAGAATGGCGTCATCATCAATAGTTGATCAATCATCCACAGACCAATCAGCTACTTGTTGCCAGCTAAAAAGTCATTCATACACACCCCGCAGTTCCAGTTCGTCTGCAAACCACTTCCACTCAAACATGCAGCTGTATAAATACTACTTACGAATCAGGTTACTTGTTTTCAAAGTGCAGCAATCCTTCACCAACTTATCATTTTTAAAACAGTTCTTTTCCCATTTCAGTCCATAATCAAAAAATATAGAAAAATAAAACGATATATCGTTAAATTTTGAAAACACTTCTTAAATCTCCACTCAGCCTTATAATCTCCAAGGGAAACAGCTGAACTTCTCTAACTAATCCTCCTAAGTGAAATGTCTCAGCCCATGCACCATTCTTGTAATCTTTCCTGCACTCTCTCCAATGCATTAATATCCTTCATAAAGCATGGTTCCCAGGTCTGTACACAGTACTCCAAAAGAGATATAACCCCTCTATAGATTCAGCACACTAACCTCCCTCCTCTTGTACTGTGTGCACCTTTTAATGAAACATAAAATAATGTATTTTAAATTACCAAGTCTATCCACCTGTCCAGACTAAAATAAAGACCTATTTCTCATTCCTAGTACATGCTTGGATAAATCTCCACTGCACCCGTCCAAGACCTTGAAAACACTTCAAGTCAGATGGAGTTATATTATTGAATAGTTTTATTTTGTGATGTAAAATGTAGTTTGCACATTTTCCAATATTTGCAGTGTATATTTCAAAAACTTGTCACCATAGCAATGAAAGACTGAAAATTACTAATATGTACTGCTTTCAGAACCATCCAAGGGTACTGTGCGATATTCACACAATCAGATTAATTTGTTGCATGGTGATCAATGGATCCAAAGAATAGGATTTCTCTGTTTTCAAAGATTAGACTTGATTATTCAAAAATAACTGTAGAATTAGATGCCCCTCTATCTCTAGAAATGTGTTTCCTTTGGAATTGTTTACTAACATAATTGTAGAATTGCAAATTGAAAATCACGGAGGCAAAGTCGATCATGATGACTTCTTAAATACCACTTCAAGGATTCGTGACATTTCACAAACAGCTCCAGTGCTGATAGAAAGATAACTTTGGATCAAATGAAGTGAAAATAAATTCACATTCTCACGGCAGACTTTTTGTTTGACCTTTATTGAAAAGTCAATTGAAAAGTAATCACATTGATGCAAATGTCCAGGACAGTCCAGGTGGAGGTACATTTAAAATATGATTTATACCATCAGTTTTCAGAAGATCATTTTCAATCCTTGGGAGGTAGTTTGTAACAGCAGCTGTCACAATGCTACTGAAGGCAAAATAACCAAAACCAAAAAGATTCAAGTCTGAGAAATCATTTCTCTCAGCTTGAAGAGCAGTTAAAATGCCCTCCAATTCCATTTGACCCCTATTTGATGACAAAGTTTAAGAGGTTTAGCACAAATAGTCGCACTGCTCCCTCTGATTCAGAAGGTTATGGCTTTCAGTCCCCACCCAACACCAGCCAGAGACTTCAGAAATATTCCAAGCTAATAGTCAGATGCAATTGTAGCTCAACGCACCACATGGAATCCCCACAGTGTGGAAGCAGGGTATTCAGCCCATCAATTCCTGATCAAGGGCTTTTGCCCGAAACATCGATTTTCCTGCTCGTCGGATGCTGCCTGACCTGCTGTGCTTTTCCAGCACCACTCTGATCTAAACTCTGTTCAGCCCATCAAGTCCACACTAACCCTCTGAAGGCCATTCCACCCAGACCCACCCCCTTTGCCCTATCCCTGTAACCCTGCATTTCCTATGGCTAACCCACTCAACCTACACATCCCTGAATGCTATGGGTAATTTAGCATGATCAATCCGCCTGACCTGCACATCTTTGCACTTTGGGATAAAACCGGAGCACCCGGTGGAAACCCATGCAGACACGGAGTGAATGAGCACACTCCACACAGACAGTTACCTGATGCTGAAATCAAACCCAGGTGCCTGGTGCTGTGAGGCAGCAGTGCTAGCCACTGTGCCACCCCACACTGATGAGAGGTGCTCTAACATAAGATTGTCCTTCCACAAATGTCTGCAAAAACAATTAACTGTTGATTCACCTCCATGTAAAATGGTTGCTCTGTTTTTTTTTCAATATAACAGCAGTGGTCTCACAGAAATACAGGAATGTAAGAACAGGCTATTCAGGCCATTAAGCCTGCTCTGCCATTTAATATGATCACGACTGATTGAAAACTTCAATGCCTTTTATCCACACTATCCCCTGAACAATTGCAGGCATTAATAATCAAAAATATATCAACCTCTACTTTAAATATGCTCAAAGCTGAGCTTCCATAGCCCTCCCAGGTACTGAATTCCAAAGATTCATCACTCCCTAAATAAAAAGACTTGTCCTTGTCTCGAGCCTTCGTGGTATGCCCGTTTTTTAAGTGTGACCCCTGATTCTCAACTCTTCAACCAGCGGAAACAGCTTACCTGCATCTACCCATTGTATCCCTTTAAGCATTTTGAAGGATTCAACAAAACCACTTCTCGTGCTAGAGTACTCTACAGAAGATACACACACCGCTGTCCAAAATTCTTCATAGGACAGTCCCAGCATCCTGGGCACAAGGCCAGTGAAGCTTTGTTACTCTCCCTTCAGAGCAATACTGTCTACCTTTCCTGAGATAAGGAGACCAACACTTCTCAGGTGCAGTCTAACAAGGCTCCTACACAATTGTAGCAAGACTTCATTAATCCTGAACTCGATAATTCATGCAAATAACTGACTAAATACAAGAGTACATATTCTATCAATCCACACTCAAAGGGCAGAAATTCTAGCTTTGTACTTTAGATGATAGGTCTGTCATATTCATTAGACTGTACACTCATCAAGGTATTTATAGATGCAGAGTGAAAGATCATTTTTCACCTTGGATGCAATTTAGCTTTCGTCTAGACAATTTGAGAAAACTCTCTCATTAATGTACTGATGCAGCATGCTACCGGTCACACAGACATAAAGGACAAAATTAAGTTCCAGAAAGTGCTAGACATGATGAAACTGATGTTTTTTTCATCGTGAGTTCAATCAGAGTAACAGGATTGTTGCTATAGCAACATAGATGTTTAAGAAGCCCATGAGTTACCATTAAGTTAATAACTAGGTCTTCTCTTGGAAACATACAACGTAGCACAGCAATCTATTTTTGAAGTATAACTACAGCCCTGAAAGCAACATTTAGCTTTTTAAATGATCTGAATGCATTAGCTGGCACTGGTACATTTTCTCATTTGTGCCTGTATTTAGAATGTGGCACTGTGTCCCCAATTAAATCGCTTGACAGCTCAGATTTACGTTATTACAATCTGTGATAGATGGTAGAAGTGAGAACAGACTTTAGCTGGTCTCATTAGTCTGGAGTTCAGGAGTCCTCAATAGAACGAAATGTAATTTGCAGGAGTTGAAACCTGTTGCCCTGCATTTCAGCATGTGGATATAAATAGGGTCCAGAACTATCATATAACTGCAGTTTTAGCTGCAACTTCAGCCCCACAGTGTGTGAGGATCTAAGTTTCTTTAATCTTTTTTTCTAACAAAACTTTCGAATTACAAACGAAAATCGAAAATCTACCTACTTTAATGTCTACCATTTGTTGCAAAAGGAAGGAGATTAAGCTTCAGTTATACCCATTGTATCGGCGAGACTACTTCTGGAGTACTAGATATTGGTCTCCTTATTGAAGGACGCATGCAAATGGTTGGAAGCACTTCAGATAAGGTTCACTGGACTAACACCTGGAATAGGTAGATTGCCTTACGAGCAATGTTGCTGCTAAGCTGCACGGCTATGTAGCTGCTCCAAGGATCCATGGGCACCATTCAACTTCCAGACACAGATTCACTTCCTGTTTCTCAAGCCACTGCCACATGGAGACATTTGAAAGTCTGCACAGTCGTTCGAGAAATTAGAAGACAACCTAACTTATGAGGGAAGGATGGAGAGGCTGGGCTTGATCTCCCTAAAGTTCAGAGGAATATGAAGCAGTATGACTGAAACATAAAAGGGGCCGTGACAAGCTGATGTGGAAAGGATGCTTCTTCTTGTGAAAGAATTTCGAGCTTTAAAGATAAGGGGATGCCCACTTAAGATGAAGTTGAGAAGAGATTTTATCCCACTGACAGTTGTAACAAGAGATTTGAACATGCACAAAGATCATGAAGTTAAAAATCACACAACACCAGGTTATAGTCCAACAGGTTTATTTGGAAGCACTAACTTTTGGAGCGCTCTGGAAGCTAGTGCTTCCAAATAAACCTGTTGGACTATAACCTGGTGTTGTGTGATTTTTAACTTTGCACACCCCAGTCCAACACCGGCGTCTTCAAATCATAAAGATCATGAAGCAGGCATTCTTGATTCCACAGGTATCGGGTCATTACAGACATGAAGGAAAATGAAGGTCAAACAAGAAACTATTTATAATATCCTCATAGAATAAAAGGGTCTCTTTTTTTTCCAGAGATGGTCAAAGCGATGGCTCCAGCTGTCCTTCTTTGCTGTCACCACCTACTGATGATGCCAGCACAACTACTCGAGCCCCCTTGCTCAGTATCCTCTCTCACCATTACTACCTGTTTCCGGAGATTCTTTTACAGACTTCCCTGCTGGGGATTGGTTGTCCCGGTAATAACACACAGCAACTGCTTATTGATCACTTTTTGGTTTAATTGCTCCATGATGACTAGAATGTTCGAGCCTGTCTTAGTTGGCAGCATTTGCACCACCAATCTGGGCAAATGTTCACAGTTAGAGCAATGTCCAGTACTTGCTCAGGAAGACCTTCTCAGCCTCTTAACCTGGGTCAGGGGAAATGTGAAGAGTCTGGTCCACTACACTGATCCTCGACAGCCCCATATTCCCCAGATTTACTTCAAAGCCCCCACGCACTGTATCCAAAAGTTCCTTCCACCTTCAAACATCTGGGCCATTATCTCAAACCAATGCAGTCAATAACTTCTGGATTAACGACAGGCTGGAGGTGACAACAGGCAGGAAGAAAGTTTCAACTGAACTATATCAAACTCTTTAAGTAAATGGTGCACTATACCCATTCTTTAGGCTAGCATGTGGCAAGCTGCTAGATGATGATTAGATTCTACAGTCTTGCATCCTAACCATACCTGGAGCCATCTTTCTCAGTTAGAAACTCAGAGCAAGCGAACATAAGAACTAGGAGCAGGAGTAGGCCGTCCAACCCTCTGAGTCTTCTCCGCCATTCAATAAGATCATGGCCGATCTTTTCATGGACTCAGCTCCACTTACCCCCCTTTTCACCATATCCCTTAATTTTTTTACTTTTCAAAAAAGAATCTTGTTTTGAAAAGAATGTTTAAAAGCGATTACTGAAGTAGCATCAACTACTTCCCTGGGCAAGGAATTCCATAGATTAACAACCCTCTGGGTGAAGAAGTTCCTTCTCAATTCAGTTCTGAACCTGCTCCCTCTAAGCTTGAGGCCATGCCCTCTTGTCCTAATCTCACCTGCCAGTGCAAACATCCTATCTATTTCTATTTTATCTTCATAATTTCATACATGTCTATAGAGAAAGGGAAAAAAGGAAGAGAAGGAAAAGAAATTGCACAGAAGATCTTAAAGTGACTCACCCAAAATCTCGCTTGGTTCCTTGTTGTACAGCTTTTTGTTCCAGTAAAGCAGTCTCAGGAAGGGAAATGACACGAGGAGGACCAAGACAATTCCGACAAACATGTGACCAGTAAATGCAGCAAAATCCAGGCCCTGTGTGAGACAGAGACACAAGAGGAATAAAACACAGCCAGTGGGGGGGAGGAGGGTGGGGGGGAGGGGGTGGTCAAGACATGCCTGGAACCTTCATTGTAGCATCTTGCTCCAAACAAAACAACTTCTTGTATTCAGATCGCACCTTTAGTATGGAACAATGTGCTCTGTTTGCTGCAAAAATGAACAAAAGCGATGAAATCCAGAGGTGAGGTGAGGGTGTCTGCCCTTAACATCGAGGCATCATTTTACCAAGGGTGGCATCAAGGAGTCTGAGTATTCACTGGTGTCAGGGAGGGTCCCAGAGGGCTGGAAACTCGCAAATGTAACTCCCCTGTTTGAGAAGGGAGGAAGACAAAACATGGGAAATGACAGGCCGATTAGCCTGACCTCAGTCATTGGTAAGATTTTGGAGTCCATTGTGAAGGATGAGATTTCTGAATACTTGCAAGTGTATGGTAAAATAAGGCAAAGTCAGCATGGTTACATCAAGGGGAGGTCATGTCTGAAAAATCAGTTAGAATTCTTTGAGGAGGTAATGAGCAGCTTAGACCTAGGAGAGCCGATGGATATTATCTACTTACTTCCAGAAGCCCTTTGACAAGGTTCTGCAGAGGAGGCTGCTGAGTATGATAAGGGCCCATAGTGTCAGAGGCAAGGTGCTAGAAGCCTGGCTGTCTGGCAGAAAGCAGAAAGTGGGGATAAAAGGGTCCTTCACAGGATGGCAGCCAGTGACTAGTTGTGTTCCTCTCAAGGCTCAGTGTTGGGACCACACTTTTCATTTTATACATTAATGATCTAGATGAAGGAACTGAGGGAATTTTGACTAAGTTTGTAGATGATACTAAGGTAGGTGGAGGGACAGGTAGCATTGAGGAGGCAGGGAGTCTGCAGAAGGATTTGGACAGGTTAGGAGAGTTGCCAAAGAAGTGGTAGATGGAATAGCACATGGAAAAATGTGAGGTCATGCACTTCGAGAGGAAAAATAGAGATATAGACTATTTTCTAAATGGGGAGAATATTCAGAAATCTGAAGTACAAAGAGACCCAGGAGTCCTACTCCAGGATTCTTTCAGAGTAAACTCATAGGTTGAGTCAGTCGTTAGGAAGGAAAATACAATGTTGACATTTATTTTGAAAGAACTAGAACATAAAAGCTGGGATGTACTGCTGAGACTTTATAAGGCTCTAGTCAGACCACATGTAGAGTATTGTGATCAATTTTGAATCCCATACCTCAGGAAGGATGTACTGGCCCTGGAGCAGGTGCAGAGAAGGTTCACGAGAATGATCCCAGGAATGAAAGGCTTAACAGTTGAAGAACATTTGAGGACTCTGGGTCTACTTGTGATGGAGGTTAAAAGGACGAGGGGGAAGCTAACTGAAATTTACAGAATACTGAATGGCCTGGACAGAGTGGATGTTGGGAAGATGTTTCCATTACTAGGAGAAATGAGGACCTGAGGGCACAGCTTTAAAGTAAAGGGAAGACCCTTTAGAATGGTGAAGAGGTGAAATTTCTTCAGCCAGAGAATGGTTAATCTATGGAATTCATTGCCACAGAAGGCTATGATGGCCAGGCCATTGGATATATTTATCATAGGTTCTTGACTGTCAAGGGGATCAACGGTTATAGAGAGAAAGAGGGAGAATGAGGTTGAGAAACCTCAGCCATGGTTGATGATGGAGCAGACTTGCTGGGCTGAACGGCCACATTTCTGCTCCTGTGCCTTATGGTCTGAAACTGAAATCAATGAGAATTGGTGGAAAGTTCTCTGCTGGTTGGAGTCACACCTGTCACAAAGGATGATGGTTGTGGTTACTGGGGGTCAGCCATCCCAGCTCCAGGACCTCACTGCCGGGGTTCCCCAGGGTGGTGTCCTTGGTGCAATCATTTTCAGGTGTGTCATTAATGACTTTGCCTCTGTCATGGCGGTCAGACGTGGGAATAGTCGTTGACGACTTCACAATGTTTGCACCATTCACCACTCCTCAGGTACTGAAAAAGCCATGTCCAAATGTAGCAAGACTTGGACTGTCTCCAGACTTGGCTGATAAGTGGCACGTAACTTGCCACACAGGTGCCAATAGAACACTTGTGAAGTGTAGTCATGGCTATAATGCAGGAAACAAAAATCATTCAGTGGCCTCTTTGGTAGTTGTTTATCATAAATTGATATTTGTCATTCATATTTACAGTAACTCTCAAACTGTTCTCTATTTCCAATGACCATCTCCAACAAGAGAGAACTGAAGCATCACACCCTGATGTTCAATGATATCATCATCACTGAATCCTCTAGTATCAACATCCTGGGGGTTACCATTGACCAGAAACCAAACAACTAGTCATATAAATATTGCAGGCACAAAAGCAGTTTGGAGACTAGTAATTCTGTGCACCTCCAATCTCTCCAAAGCCAGTCCACTATATACTAGTCAGGAATGGGATGGAATAATCTCCAAATGCCTGGAAGGAGCAGCTCCATCAAAACTTCAAGCATGACACCTTTCAGCACAATTTAGCCCACTTGATTGCCACTCCATCCACTACCTTCATCGTACACTCCCTTCACCACTATTGCAGAGTAGCAGCAATGTGTACCACCTAACAAGATACACCACAGCAACTCACCAAGGCACCCTCGACAGCATCTCCAAACCCGCAACCTCCACCACGTAGAAAGTCAAGGGCAGCAGATACATGGAAAACACTACTATTCATAAGTTCCCCTCCAAGCCATTCACCACCATGACTTGAAAATATATCAATTTCCTTTTCAAATCCTAGAAATCTATTCTGAATAGCACCATGTATCTGCTGCACTGTCGGTGCCCTTACACGACAAGGACTGAAGTGCTTTAAGAAGACAGCCACCAGCACTTTGACCAGGAATATTATGGAAAGCCATTAAATGCTGGTGTAGCCACATCCCATGAATGATTTTTGAAAAATTATCTGGAATATAACGATGCCAGAGTAAGGGAGGGGTTGCCAGTGAGGGCTTTAAAGGAACAGAGTAATCTGAAGGAGCAGGGAGCAAGGAGTTTGAAGTCAAAAAGAATTATTGTAAATACGAATGACAAATACCAAAATATGAATGGCAGATGCAAAAGTAATTGACTGAATTAGATTAATTATAGTGTGGAAACAGGCCCTTCGGCCCAACAAGCCCACACCGAACCCTCCGAAGAGCAATCCACCCAGACCCATTCCCCTACATTTACCCCTTCATCTAACACTACGGGCAATTTAGCACAGCCAATTCACCTGACCTACGCATTTTTGGACTGTGGGAGGAAACCAGAGCACCCAGAGGAAACCCACGCAGACACAGGGAGAATGTGCAAACTCCACACAGACAGTTGCCTGAGGTGGGAATTGAACCCAGGTTTCTGGTGCCATGAGGCAGTAGTGCAAACCACTGTGCCACCATGCCACTCCAATTATTCAAATCTTTTGCACATTACAGCCTTGACTACACTTCAAAAGCATTCTATTGGCTATAAAGCACTTTGGGATGTCACAGCATCTTTAAAGGCATTATATACAGTATATACAAGTCTTTCCTTCTACCTTGTTTTAGAGCATTCTAATAATCTGAGACACTGCTTCAAATTAAGACAGTGCTGCAGCTGCTTAGGTGTAATTTAGCTGTAATTTAGATTATGTCAGACTGTCATTTAGAACTTCAAAACCTCAAGCTAATGAAGAAGCCTACAATCTGAAATTGCTTAAACCTAGTACCTACATGGATTGACATGGTTTCAGAAAGGAAACATTTCAAATGAGCACAGTAAATACCAGACTACAGATAGACTCGTGGTTCATGAAACCAACAATAAACATGAACAAGTTTGAGCTGAGAGTTAGTTAAAAATCACACAACGCTAGGTTATAGCCCAACAGAACCAGGTGGGGTTGAGGGGCCTGTCGCGTTCGATGGGGAGGGGTATTGTTGGAAAATAAATATTGTGTATTTATTTATATATTCGCATCATCAGAACGGAGACGAGGGAGACAGAGGAAGTCACAGAATGGGATAGTTTCCTTTTGGAGTGGGATGTGATGATATTAATCAGGGTTGCTTGCAATATTTTCCTTTCCAATTTCACAAAGGTTAGCACTGCTGCCTCACAGCACCAGAACCCGGGCGACTGTCTGTGTGGAGTTTGCACATTCTCCCTGTGTCTGCGTGGGTTTCCTCCGGGTGCTCTGGTTTCCTCCCACTGTCCTAAAATGTGCAGGTTAGGTGAATTGGCCGTGCTAAATTGCCCATAGTGTTAGGTGAAGGGGTAAATGTTGGTGGATGGGTCTGGGTGGGTCCCTCTTCGGAGGGTCGGTGTGGGCTCGTTGAGCCGAAGGGCCTGTTTCCACACTAAGTAATCTAATCTAATCTAAAGATGTATTTGGAAGCATTAGCTTTCAGAGCGCTACTCCTTCATCAAGTGGTTCATCAGGACAACCACCTGATAAAGGAGCGGCGCTCCGAAAGCTAGTGCTTCTAAATAAACCTGTCGGACTATAACCTGGTGTTGTGTGATCTTCAACTTTGTACACCCCAGTCCAACACCGGCATCTCCAAATCATGAGCTGAGATTTGTATCTTTAATGAAAGAGCCTGAAAGACGTCAACCAGACCAGAATCTCCTGCTTGATTTATACCTTTACAAGAAATTTGCATTTGAAGATTGAAGAAACATCATCTTCAATTATCCTGTTTGGAGGCAATTAACAGGAGAACACAAATCAGCTATATATTTCAAGCTATTGCTTGTAGTAGAACTGGAGATGAATTTGTGATCAGAACAAATGGAGACAGCTCCCGCTCAGCACCAAGGTGTGAAAAGAGTCCAGTGACGAAGCTGATTGAAAATATCTGATAACAGAACATCAAACACTGAAACTGTTGCAGATAAAAGGTTTAAAAACATCACAAGTTCAGGTTAAAATCCTTCAATTTAAAGGACACCCTAAGGACTTTAAGTTGTATGTTATTATGTCTTCACTTTCTACTGGATCCTATCCCTTATATTTAGTGTGTCTGTGTGTTTGATGTTACATCTTTATTGCAATTGGGACTAGATTAAATTAGGATATCTGGTCAGCATGGATGAATTAGACCGAAGGCTCTGTTTCCATGCCGTACATCTCTATGACTCTAATTGTTTGTCTTGAGGTTAACAATGAATAAAATTGTTCTTTGTTTCAGGGACGAAAACCTTGAAATTGGATCATCATCGTTTCCGTTGAATTAGTTAACTACATTTTAATTGAAGTGAGGTTCAACTGCATGTTAAAAAAGCCCTTTGAGTAATGTGGCCAATGGTGAGAAATGTGGGACAATGCAGTGAGAACGTAATGAGATTCTCAATGTCATGAAAGAAATCTTGTGGTTCCAATGGCTAGATGACAATTTCAGCTGTAAGTGGCGAGCATTTTGCATGCATTAACATTTTATTGGTAGCTAACCTTTAAGCACATTGTTGCTTTGTTTAGAAATTACAGGCTCACAGTATCTCTGTCTTTTCAGGCAAGCAGAGAGACAGGAAGGATGTCATGGTTGTCAGTGCTGAACAATCAATAAGATAGACATGTTGTTGGACAGAACCTAACTAAATCAATGTCAGACCCACAGAACCCAGCAGCAGCTGACGTGACCAACACTCTGCATCTTCTTCAATCGAATGGCCATCTCTGAAAGTCTTTAGTTGAGAGAAGCAGGGAGCTATGGTCAGTCAAGGGCGCCATCTGCACTCGGTCCAGGGGATTAGCCATTCTGCAATTCCTGGAGCAACTGACCATTCGACTCGACCTGATTTTCCATGGCAGCCACCTTCCAAGAGGCAGAGCCAGCACTGCACCGATAACACTGGTGGCCTCCTCGAACCTTCACTCCAGGTAACCAAATTACTCCTGCTGCAGTTCCTCCTGTGACTGTCAGTGTATTTACACAAACCTATAAATAGCCAGTACCACTGGTCTCCAACAGCCCCCTGAGTGCCAATGACCTGTGGCCTCTCTCCCTCATGCCGGTGATATGTTCCTGAGCCTAATCTAGATTAAACGCCCATCGAGATGAAAGTCTCTGAGCTGGGGGGCATGTGCAGGGGCAAACCATGCCAATGCCTCCTCTGGGGAATCTGGTGCTTCTTCCTTAGAGGGAAGAGGGTCAGCTGACTTGAGGGACTGACCTCTCTAGAGGATGTGCGGGTGCCATTGGTGTCTGCAAATCCAAGAGTGAGAAATTAGCTCCACAATACGAGTAAGAGATTACACACGTTTCAAATACACAGTGGTGGTAATGGGAGAACTGCACACTGCGATGAATCTTATATTTATGGAGGTCTGGGCATCCCAAGCTGAACAGGCTCAAGCCTCTGCCTGAGGTCTTCAAATGGAGCAGATGACTATCAGCCAAATCCACTGCCTGTTTTTTCCCTCTCTGACCATTTCACAGATATAGGGAGGGACTGAGTGAGATGAAATTAGCTGGAAGAGCTGAGGTAGTGGAAAAGAGGGGAAGTGTTCTGAGTGATTGAGTGTGAGAGAGGGAGAGAGAGAGAGAGAGGAAAACACGAGCGGAGGGTGTGCACAGAGGAAGACAGAGAAGTGTAAAGGGGAATGCGGATTAGAAATCTGTGGGAGTGAATAAGAGCCGTTATGTGCAGGTGCTGCACACAGTAGGGAGGATAGTATAACACACGAGCCTTGCTGGGAGGTGTGTGCAGTGACAGAGTTAGAATGACTGAGGTAGCAGAGAGAAGAATACAGCATTCACTCTAGTGGAATCCAGGAGGGCACTAATCTTCTTGCAGCATGCGGTATGTGTTCCTCCAGAACATGGGCACCGTACTGACGTTTGTGACTCTCTTTCTCTCCAGGCTGGCAGCATCTTGCACAAGATCTCAGCTGGCAATCCTGAGGGAAGAGGACAGTTCTCCTTTCCAGCACCCTCTCCACTGGGATTTCCTGGTCCCTGTTGGTGAAGTGGGCTGCCAACTTCCTTCCTGCCAACTTCCTTCCCTCACGTAATTCAGCAGTAGACTTGGATTGGTGGTTCCTGGCTTGCAGCATCTGAGGTGCTGAACAGCTGAGGTATAAAATAAGGCACCCACTAAATCTGCACTTGCAGCTCCCATCAGCAGTGCTCAGTTCCAATTCCGCAAACACTCTATTCAATAGGAAAGTCAATGTGGAGGCCAGTTGCACAATTAATGAGGAAAGCAGCATGAGAAAGGTCACTAGGGCTCACAGAATGAACCCCCTGCTCACCCCAGAACTGATACTTAGCCAAAATATGAGGCAATTTAGCGATTTGTTGTGGATGTTGAAAAGAGGGGTGCTAATTCACCCCTCCTCATGTAGTCACAACAATAGACATTAATCAAGCTGACTTAGCAGTTACAATTTCAGTGTGAGTCACCAGCCACCCATAAAAGAGGGAAGACTGCCACCACAGAGAGAATGGAAGACCGAAGAAAGCCAAGGATTTGGTGCTTTGAGGAGTAAGTGTGAATTTCAGAATCGAGTGCACTGTAAGAAGGTTATTTATACCATTTTTACAATATTCTGATTGGTGTTTAATGTTCAAATGCACTTATGAGAGGTGAGGAGGTAGGTATTGCTGAGGGAAAGTTTAAGATGGTACACCTCCAAATGGCAGCAGTAGTTTAACCAATATAAGGGGGATATAAACATAGCCTTCAATTTATAACTGGCTTGATCCAAGGCCAAGTGAGGACGGTGTGACAGTGAATGAGGCAGGTAAAGGGATTCAGGCAGAGCTCCTTGATCCTTCATCAATTGGTAAAAAAGTAAAGGGTGGATATTCTATTCCTCAATGAGAGAATATAAATAAGACAGAAGAGTATAGTTTAATGATCACCAGAAATCATCAAAAGCTTTATGACCATGAAGTACTTTTGAAGTTATCAAATATCTGCAGTCAATTTATATACAGTAAACTTCCATAAACAGCAATGTGATGTTGATTGGATAATTTGTTTTATAATAATGCATTGAGAAGTAAATACTGATAAGAATACAAGAGATAATTATCCTACTGTTCTTCAAATTATTGTCACTGGATCCTTTACATGCAACCAAACAGAGTGGTGGAACCTCAGTTTGACATCTCACCTGGAAGAGAGCACCTCTAGATCTGTGTACTCACGCCCTGAGGCCTAACCTAGACTGGAGATTAGAATCAAGATTCCAGTGGTTCTGGAAAAGCACAGCAGGTCAGGCAGCATCCGAGGAGCAGGAAAATCGATGTTTCGGGCAAAAGCCTTTCCTAATGACACTGAGGTAACTGCTAGGTCACAACTCCCATACAAAGAAAAACAAAAAGAATTTGCAGTAAAGGACTTACATTCTTGTGGAATTATTTCACTTGCAGCCTTAATAAAATTAATAAGAAATGCTGGCATTAGCACTATTCAATGAAATGGGAGGATCGGGGTGTGAGGGGCGTTTTTGATGGTGATCCTATCCTAAGTGGCATTCCAGGCAGCTAGTTATTCATCTGACTCTGCAGCACTAAGCTATTTGGTACCCCTTATTATAACTCCTGTTTATTTATAAATGGAAAGCAAGTGGCTTTGTAGGACCTCTTACTAAAATCAGAAGGAGGTAACCACTGACAAAACCCTGATATTTTGGGATAGATTTTCAAAAGGAAACAGCAAACATTCCAGAGACAAAGGAAGGTTGTTTCAGTCGTGTCAGCCAACTGAAAAGGGGATGTAAGGTCTTGAGCCTTTTATACAGAAACGTGCATATTTCAGGACACCTACAAGCACTTCACAGTCAATTAAGTAACTGTTGCATTATAGAAAACACAGCAGGGAATTTGTACACAGCCAGATACCACAGTCAGCAATGTAATTACATCTAGATAGTTTGAGGTGATATTGGCCAAGGAATAAATATTGGCCAGGACAATTTTAGGAAACTTTGAAGATGTTCTTGAAGACTGGGGAGTCCAAAATCAGGGGTCACCAAAGGATATAGGATTGGCCATTTAGGACTGAGATAAGGAAAAGTTTATTCTCCTAGACAGGGGTGAGCCTGTGGAATTCTTTGCCACAGAAAGTGGTTGAGTTCAAAATGTTGAAGGTTTCCAAAAAGGAGCTGGACATAGTTTTCAGGACTAAAGGGATCAAAGGGCATGATGCGAAAGCTGGAACAGGGGACTGAGTTGGATGATCAGCCACGATCATACTGAATGGTGGAGCAGGCTCGAAGGACCGAATGGCCTACTCTACTTCCAAATGTCTTTGTTTCTGTGATTTGGAGTAACCAAAGTGCAGGGCGGTCAAAACTTTAGGCCAGAATTTTCTCATCACAGCCAAGACCCCAATACAGGCCTTGAAAGCCTGAGAGGTTCCAGCCTTGGCCAACTGCACGCCACCCAACTGCATTGAATGCAGGCCAGACAAGCAGCCATGAGGACCAGCAGCTCATATATCTCAGCAACACCATCATGGTGGAAGCTCCTTCAGGGAAGTTGTGGGGGGGGGGGGGGGACAGAACATAACAAAGGGCTCACCATACATCACTGGAAAGAGGCAATGGCTGCTTGAAGAGGTCCTTGATCTGTTGGTTAAGTGGTGCAATCGGCCTTGAGTTAGGAAGATCATCCTCCAACCTCTGTTCTTTGTTAAAATGTCATAGAGTCATAGAGATGTACAGCAAGGAAACAGACCCTTCAGTCCAACCCGTCCATGCCGACCAGATATCCCAACTCAATCTAGCCCCACCTGCCAGCACCCGGCCCATATCCCTCCAAACCCTTCCTATTCATATACCCAGCCAGATGCCTCTTAAATGTTGCAATTGTACCAACATCCACCACTTCCTCTGGCAGATTATGCCATACACGTACCACCCTCTGTATGAAATAGTTGTCCCTTAGGTCTCTTTTATATTTTTCCCCTCTCACCCTAAACCTATGCCCTCTAGTTCTGGACTCCCCGACCCCAGGGAAAAGACTTTGTCTATTTACCCTATCCATGCCCCTCATAATTTTGTAAACCTGTATAAGGTCACCCTTCAGCTTCTGACGCTCCAAGGAAAACAGCCCCAACCTGTTCAGCCTCTCCCTATAGCTCAAATCCTCCAACCCTGGCAACATCCTTGTAAATCTTTTCTGAACCATCAAGTTTAACAACATCTTTCCTATAGGAAGGAGACCAAAACTGCACACAATATTCCAACAGTTGCCTAACCAATATTCTGTACAGCTGCAACATGACTTCCCAACTCCTGTACTCAATCCTCTGACCAATAAAGGAAAGCATACCAAACGCCTTCTTCACTATCCTATCTACCTGCAACTCCACTTTCGAGGAGCTATGAACCTGCACTCCAAGGTCTCTTTGTTCAGCAACACTCCCTAGGACCTTACCATTAAGCTTATAAGTCCTGATAAGATTTGCTTTCCCAAAATGCAGCACCTTGCATTTATCTGAATTAAACTCCATCTGCCACTTCTTAGCCCAATGGCCCATCTGATAAAGAACCTGTTGTAATCTGGGGTAACATTCTTCGCTTTCTACCACACCTCCAATTTTGGTGTCATCTGCAACCTTACTAACTGTACTTCTTATGTTTGCATCCAAATCATTTATGTAAATGACAAAAAGTAGAGGACCCAGCACCAATTCTTGTGGCACTGGACTGGTCACAGGCATCCAGTCTGAAAAACAACCCTCCACCACCCTCTGTCTTCTACCTTTGAGACAGTTCTGTATCCACATGGCTAGTTCTCCCTGTATTCCATAAGATCTAACCTTGCTAACCAGTCTCTCATGGGGAACCTTGTTGAACGCCTTACTGAAGTCCATATAGATCACATTTACTGCTCTGCCCCCATCAATCCTCTTTGTTACTTCTTCAAAGAACTCATTCAAGTTTGTGAGACATGATTTCCCATGCACAAAGCCATGCTGACTATCCCTAATCGATCCTTGCCTTTCCAAATACATGTACATCCTGTCCCTCAGGATTCCCTTCAACAACTTGCCCACCTTCTTCAATTCTCCCCTATTTTAGTGGGCCCTGTACCATTGCCTCCCAAAGCATTTCCAGAGGGTTGGAAAATATAGCCCATCAAGCTGCCCTTGTGAAAGAAAAACCTTTCCAATGAGGATTTAAATGAAACTAACACTGTCCAGTTCGGAGTAACTACTCAGAGATTTATCTCTTTACAATATGTTGGCATCACAAGCAAGGTTTATTTGAAGTTCAAAGATATTAGCATCTTAAACGTCTACTCATGAAATGAAATGATCAGCAAGCACTGCACTCTTTTAGCATAAGCTTATCATCTCAACAGAATCTTTCATTAATGAATATTTAATTCTGTCATATATTTTTCAATGGATAACCTGTTTCCATGCTGGACATCTCTAAGACTCTACGATGTCTCACTATACAAGATGAGAGATGTCTTTTAAACAAAAAAACCACTAAGATAGAACAGCAGGTAAAATATTAATCTGAATGCTTTTGCTTTGTACAGAAGGCTGTGTCAGACAGATGCCTCTGGAGTACAATCCTGAATTCATGTAGCAGTGACACCCTTTAATATGTTGTTCATACATCACTACCCATTGTGGATACACAAAGTGTAACTGTTTTTCTATTCTGACATCAGAATGTGGGCGACACTGGCTGAGCCAGCACTTAGCATCCATCTCTAATTGTCCAGGAACTGAGTAACTTGCCAGACCATAACAGAGGACAGTTAAAATTCAGCCACATTGCTGTGAGTCTGGAGTCACATGTAGGCCAGACCAGGTAAGGATGGCAGATTTCCTTCGCTGAAGGACATTAATGAACCAGATAGTTTTTTTTTCAACAATTGCTGCTGATTGTAACAATATTCACTGTCCTGAAGAAGGGTTACACCTGAAACGTTGACTTCTCCCCCTCCTGATGCTGCCAGGTTTGCTGTGTTCTTCCAGCCTCCTGCCTGTCTACAATGGATTCCAGCATCTGCAGTTTATTTTTGTCTCTATCCATGTTCACTGTGGCTGAGATTGGTTTCTATTTCCAGATTAATGAAGTGAATGTAATTTCCACTCGCCACTGGATTGGGGTTAATTCATGATAACAATGGACAATCGCCAAGATGCAATACATGTCCAGTGGATGAATATTCAAGGATAATCTAATTGGAATGTTTAAGATATTTAAAGGATTTCATAGACTAGGTTTCATTGTTACAGAACTAGCTCAGTGCTTTCACAGAAATCTTATTTTCGATCCACACCCTCTGACTTTTGCTAAGAGGTTTTCTGAGACAGAATCCTTCAGGATTTATGTTGTGCAGCACAGAAGATCCGTGCAGAAGCTATGTTTTTTTTTAATGCACTAACTTCTGTAATCCAGCAAATAAAGCTAAATGACCCAAAGCTTCTTTGAAAGACTTTGGAGGAAAGGTGAAACATGTAATTTAAGAGTATCAATGGATAGGCTGGATGACTTGAGTAAGGGGCTGAGTTAGGATTAAGGGGTTATGAGGAAAATGGAGTTGAGAGACTTATCAGCCTTGATTGAATGGTGGAGGAGACTCAATGGGCTGAATGGCCTAATTTCTGCTCCTATATCTTATGGTTGTTTGTGTGGCTGGGTGGTAGGCTGGCAAGGTGACAGGGGTAGTAGGTAGAGGAGATGGGTAAATGAATGAGGTGAGGGAGTGAGTGAAGAGTGTGGGTGAATGAGCTGGGTAAGTGAGTGAGATGGCAGGTTAGTGATGTGGCAGGTTAGTGAGATGGATGGGTTTCATCAGGTGGGGCGGGCAGATAGGATAGATTGTGTTTGTGGTTAGTCAGCTTGGGTAAGGATTGGTCAGAGAACTTGCTGTTCAGGGGAGTAGTTGCTTTCAGACCAATAGTTAAACAGGATTTCCTCCTGTCTGATATTTCCTAGGTACAATCCAATTAAGGAAGTCAGAATTGCCTGCTAATGTTGAGACTAATTCAGAATCATAGAATGCCCACAGCGTGGAAACAGGCCATTCGGCCCATCAAGTCCACACCAACCCTCTGAAGAGCATCCCACCCAGATACAAATCCCCCTGCCACATCCCTACAACCCTGCATTTCCCAAGGCTAATCCACTTAGCATGCACATCCCTGGACACTATGGCCAATTTAGCATGGTTAATCCACGTAAACTGCACATCTTTGGACTGGGACATCTGATGCAGATTTTTTTTTCTCGAGGGTCCAAGGGAGCAGGGAAATGCCCATCAGAAGTTAAAACTTCCTGGGCAATTCCTATCGAATCCTTGTGTTGGGACTTCAAGACGTCTTGTTGTAGAACCTTTGGAGACTGGAAGATATGGACTGTTTGGTTTGGTATTGGGAGACCAGAACGAGGAAGCACACCTTTTGAACTAAAACTGGGCTATTCAGGAATGATCTCCTGGAGCAGAGGATTATACAAATCTGGAACTCTCTCCCCACTGCCCCCAAACCCACCCACCCCCCTTCCAAAATAAAGAATTTTGAGGATAAGTCAACTAAAACATTTTGAACCTGATGTTAATAAGTTTTATTTTATTCAGAAAGGTCACTAAGGGTTACGGAATCAAGGTGAGCAGATGCAGATCAGCTTTGGCCCAAACGACAAAAACAGAGGTCAAAGGTAAACACATGACTTCGCAGGGTATCTGGTATTTAAGAAAAATGCTAAATCCTTAACATAATTTTCATTAACTTCCAAGTATTGAATGTTGAGAAGCAAATGTCAAATAAATGATGTGATAAATTAAAACAGGGATTCTCAATTTTTTTTTCTCTTTCTGACACTCAGTCACAATCTTCAGTGTTGCAGCAATAGATATTCAGCAATGCCTAAATACAGTGCTCAAACGAATGTGGAGTCCTTCAAATGTGGCCTATTAATTCATGTCCTCGATCCAGTATTAAACAGCTGAGGGTACTTTCTGGACTACTTGCCCCAACCTCTCTGATCCCTCCCACCTAGTGCCAATGGCCTACTCATCCAAGAACCAATAACCTCTCAGAATCACAGAACTGTAACGATGACAGAGAAAGCCATTGAGCCCATTGTGGTTTCACCAGCTCTGGGTATTTTGACCCAGTGCCACTTTCCTAGCTTTTTCTCAAAACCCTGCACATTGTTTCCATTTTAGTAATCATTTAACACCATTCATGAATGCTTCCATGAACTTGCCCTCTTTTTTCAAAACACATGTTGCTTCCTTTGCAAAACATTTTGAATCCTTACCATCTAGTTCTGAATTATGTTATGAGTAGGAAATGTTTCTCTCCCACGGACTCTGTCCAGACCATTCAAGATTTGAAAACCTCTATCAGATCCCTCACAGTTTTGTCCTCTCCAAAGGAAACAGTCCCAACTTCTGCAATCTACCCACATAATAGAAGTTTCTTATCCCTGGGACCATTTACGTAAATCTTTTGTGCACTTTCTCCTAAAACACAATACTTAAAATTTTGCTGAAGTCTATCTGGTGTCTTATGTAAGTTCAGCATCGTCTCTCTGCTCTTGAACCTGTTGGTTTTATCATTCCTTTCAGGCCTTTGCCCGATTTTCCTGCTCCTCGGATGCTGCCTGACCTGCTGTGCTTTTCCAGCACCACACTCTTGAGTTATTAACAGCTCTCTCTTTCTGTCATCACAATTAATTGCTATGCATATATGTATATAGGTCTCTCTGTTTTAGAATAATACCCTTTATCTTATCCTGTCTCTCCATGTTCTTTGTACCAACATGTACACTGCTCCACACTAAACTTTACCTTCCATCTATCCACCCACCCATTCTACGCACCTGTCCATGTCTATTTGAAGCTCTGCACTGTCTTCCTCTCAGTTTACAATGCTCCCAAGTGTTCTATCATCGCAAACTATGTAATTCTCCCTGCACACCAAGATCTAAATCATAGAACAGGAAAAGCAACAGTCTCAATGCCTGGGAATTCCATAACAAGCCTTCCTCCAGGTTGAAAAAATATCCACTAACCATTACTCTCTGCTTTCTATGCCTTGGCCAACTTGTAACAATACTATGGTTGTTTTGCCTTTGTTTTTTCTTGAAGAGAGGTTTTAAAACAGACATAACAAGCAGTCTACAGTCACCAGAGTATACAGCTTATGAAGCCTTGAGGTTTTGTTTTTAAAAGTTGGAACAATAGAAGCAGACTGAGTGGATGTGGTCAAGCTCCTACAGGATTTTTAGTTTGAACTTTCAGCAATTGCTATTATGGTCTTGAAGAAGTGGAAACTATCTTTTTCCCTCTCTCAGCTACAGCTAAAAGCTATGGGTTCTCTTCCTACTACTGGAGTCGTCTGTGAGACCATCTGTTTTTTCTGAATTTACCATTTGCCACGGGTGTGTTTATGGGATGTTACTATATTGGAACAGTTAATTAGTAATAGTTACTGTTTCTATTATGCTGTTAAGTTTTCCAATCCCTTCTTCCTTTTGTTGCATTTTTAACGATAGTGGATGAATAAAGTGTGTTTAACTTTGAATCCAGCAGTTTGACCAATTGAATTGCATCTGGAGTGCAACATCTTACAATTACCTTTTAAATAAGAAAAAGTTGTGGTCTGGACTTTCTTCGGAATATTTTGAGGGGGTTTGATCTGGTCCATAACAAATTTTGTAACCACATTGCTACTGTCCCTTTTATTCCATGAACTATCACATTCCTCCCAAGTCTGTCATGTGACACCTTATCAAATACCTTCTGGAAGTCCATGTACACCAAATCAACTGCATTTCCCTCATTAACCCTCCTCAATCTCCTCATTACTCCCTTAAAAATAAATCCAGCAACTTGATTGGACATAATTTTCCCTCAATAAATCCATGCTGTCTCTTCTGAATTTATCATACTTTCCCATGTGACTCTCAAGCTGCTAAGTAATTGTTTCTAGACATTTCTCCACCACTAAAATTAAATTGACATGTTGGAGTTTCCTCCTCATCCTTATTCTAGATCAAAGTGACTGACTGTGGGAATGGCTTTGAGAAACCAGACTGCTGGCCAATTCTGTGTGCTCTGATTATATTTATTTTCCATAATTCTTTGCACCAAAGTTCATCATTGTAAAATTGGAAGTGCAGTTTTGGACTCACTCATATGTGACTATGAACGCTGGGCCACAGATGTAACGCTACCTCCCTGCAGAGCTGTGATTCTCGATGCATTTGACTGTGGAGATATGTTGCTATCAAGCCAGGTGCTTCTCCATAAGGAAGGAGAAGACGGCAGCCAATAAATAATTCAGTTCTCTGCAGTTTCGAGAGTGCACAGCTTAAGAACAGCAGAGGCTCTAAAGTATGACGACTCTTATCTTAAGAGACGAGTTAACAGAAAAGAATTGAGAGTGCATCAAATCCTACAACAATGTATGTTATTTATGTTGTTGTCAGTAATGTTACAGAATTATATGATTAAGGCCCCTCAAGCCTGTACTGCCATTCAGTAAGATCACGGCTAATCTAAACGGAATCTCAAACTCCACTCTCCTGCCTACTCATGATACCCTTTGACTCCCTTCTTAGCCAAGAATCTGCCTTCCAAGTACTGAATGGCTCTGACTCCAGTGTGCTTTGAAGAAAAGTGTTAAGAGGAAAATGTGCATATGAACCAGAATTATAATAAAACTAGAAAATGCTAGTGAAACTTAGCAGGTTTGCTGGTATCTGTGGAGAGAGAAACAGGGGTAATGTATTGAGTCCAATGACTGGTGTATGTAACTGAGATCTAAGCTCACTATCATGCACTGTTACGTGTATATTCTCAACTGCTCTCTCCATCGGCACCAGCCCACGCTATCTCAAAGCCATCCTGGTCCACAGTTCCACTTCTTTTTCATTTCGGTCAATGCTTTAACAAGAATCATTTTTCTCTTCCTTTCAGGTGTCAAAGATTGCAAGCTGCATAAGCTCACATTTATAAACTTCCCATTGGATATTTATTCCCTCTAACTCCATCACGACTTCTAACCCACCTCTTCTTATAAAAATAGAAAAGAACGTTCCGGTGAGGAACCTTTGAGCATTAACACCAACTCCCTCTCTTTCTCTCCACAGATGCTGCCAGATCTACTGAGTTTCTCCAGCATCTTCTGATTTTATTTCAGATCTCCAACAATGGGAGCATGCAGAAATGTCACAATTAGCTTAAAATCAATAAGACATATAACACTGGATTAGCAATAACCTTCTACCTGGCTCTATCAACATGGTGTAGAAGAAAGATTAGATTTCTTACAGTGTGGAAACAGGCCCTTCGGCCCCAACAAGTCCACACTGACCCTCCGAAGAGCAACCCACCCAGACCCATTCCCCTACACCTAACACTATGGGCAATTTAGTTTCTCCCTAATTCACCTAACCTGCACATTTTTGGACTGTGGGAGGAAACTGGAGCACCCAGAGGAAACCCACGCAGACATGGGGAGAATGTGCAAACTCCACACAGACAGTTGCCCGAGGCAGGAATTGAATCCAGGTCTCTGGCGCTGTGAGGCAGCAGTGCTAACCACCGTGCCACCGTACCACCCCACAGAAAGAAAGAGTAGTTTTCATATCCCCTGGATAACCCAGAATGAGTTACAGCCAACCAAGTAATTTTGAAGTTCAGTCACTTTTGCATTTTCCATCACATACTCCCAATGTGATAATGAACCGATGACTTATTTCTGATGTCGATCTTGGCATAAATATCAGCTCGAAAACTTTGCTTGTGAGAGACAGAGACAGACAGAGAGTGGCTGGGGATTTGTGGCAGAGGTAGAAATAGGTGCTTTAAAGTTCACTGCAAGAAATAATACCTTCAGAGCAAGTCATGAGTGGAAGTGGAAATAAGGTTCAGATCAAGAGTCCGACTTGCACTGAGACTGATGACAGCATGCCATCACAAGTAAAAGGAGAGCAGCTGATTGGTGAGTATTTTGAATCTTTGAAG
Organism: Chiloscyllium punctatum; assembly: GCF_047496795.1. Classification (NCBI taxonomy): domain Eukaryota; kingdom Metazoa; phylum Chordata; class Chondrichthyes; order Orectolobiformes; family Hemiscylliidae; genus Chiloscyllium; species Chiloscyllium punctatum. The sequence continues at coordinate 19,795,728 of NC_092747.1, read as the reverse complement.
TGAAAGTCGGGACCCAAACTGGACTTAAAATGTTAACTCTGCTATGTCTCCAGAGATGCTGAGTTTCTCCAGCAATTTCTGTTTTAGTTTCAGATTTACAGCTTCCAGGGTATTTGCTTTTATGTTATTTAGCTTTTGTTTAAGTTTCTAACCATTTTTTGTTTTTTTTCTCTCAGAAGTAGCTTCCATGGTAAATTTATGCTTATTTCAAGGGTGACAAGTAGTTTCCAGCATTCCAGGTCAGAAGGGACAAATGGAGTGTATACCCTGTCGTATGTGTGAAGTCCTTAATATATCACATGTCCCAGACAAACACATTATCTGCAAGATAGGTCACTGGCTGCACAAGCTTGAGGTCCAAGCTTAGGTACTTGAACAACTTCTAAAGTCACTGTTGTGCATCTGTCTGATAGAGGACTACATGGATAGCATATGTAGGGAGGTGGCCACACTGCAGTTTAGAAGTGCACAGGCAGAGAGGGTGTATATGACCACCAGGCATTCTAAGAAAACCAGTGTAGAAGCTCCCCGAATCTCTTTTGCTTGCTAATAGGCATTCCATTTAGAAACTAGTGATAACAATGTTTCCTCAGAGGAATGCAGCAGACCCAAGTCCACAGCAATGGATACTCAGCAGGAGAAGAATAGTGAAAGATCAATAGCTTTAGTGGAATCCGTTGTCAAGGCTTCATTAAGGTAGCATTTAATGTGTCTTTAGGATGGTGTGTTGCCTTACTAGCTCCAGGATGTCCCGGAGACATTGCAGGATATCATTCAAGGTTAGGAACACTCAAACCAGAAGGCATGGTCCACATTGTTACCAACAACACAGAACTCTCAGTCACTGGGATAGGTAGGACCTGTACAAGCCAGTCAAGTTATATCTTAACTGGCACTGATCGCCTTCCAGGGTCATAGTCAGTGTTTATGGGGTGCATTCAAGTTGGCTTGTCAAACTATTTGTCATCCTTGAAATAAGCATAAATTTACCATGGAAGCTTCTTCTGAGAAAAAGAGAGAAATAAATGGTTAGAAACTTTAACAAAAGCCAAATAAAATAAAAGCAAATACCCTGGAAGCTGGAAATCTGAAGCAAAAACAGAAATTGCTGGAGAAACTCCACATCTCTGGAGAGATAGCAGAGTTAACATTTCAGGTCCCGTTTGGGTCCCAACTTTTACTTCAAAGATTCAAAATACTCACCAATCAGCTGCTCCCTCTTTACTTGTGATGGCATGCTGTCATCAGTCTCAGTGCACGTCGGACTCTTGAGAGGGTAAGAAAGTAAAGTTGGTAACAGAAGTTGAAGAGATTGTAGAGAGGTTTAAATAGAGGAGAAACAGAGCCAAGCGCCAAGTATACTTCAAAAGCCGAGTGATGTCAAAACAAGATGTTAAGTGCACACGATTGGAATGTATGCAGCATTCATAACATGGTGATCAAAAGGCACAAATAGAAATATATGAATATGATTTGATTGCTATTATAGACACATGGCTACATGGTGACCAGGACTGGGAAATGAATGAATATTCTAGGTTATTGAACATTGAAGGAGGACAAACAAGAAGGAAAAGAAGGTGGAGGTCTACAGATAATAAACCATGAGGTTATTAGTACTTTAAGGGAGGATCTCAGATTGGAAGAAGAATATGAAATTTGTTTGGGCAGAGCTAAGCAACAGCAGACATTGGTTGGACTTATTTATAGATCACCAAATAGTAGAGATCATGTGGGCCATAGTATTGATCAGGAAATAAGAGAGGTTTGTCACATGTGCAACACAGTAATTATGGGTGACTTCAAATTGCATATAGACTGAGTACGCCAACTGAGCACTAAAGCTGTGCAGGACACGTTTCTAGAATGTATTACGGATTGTTCTCTAGGGCAGGATGTTGGGGAGCCAACTGGAGGACATGCTATTTTAGATCTAGCATTAGATAATGAAAAAGGGCCAATAAACAATTTTGCTGGAAAGAACCTTTAGGGATGAATGATCACAATAACATTTTACATTATGTTTAAAAGTGAGCTGGTTCAATCTGAAGCCAGGTGTTAAATTTTAAGATGGGAAATTATGAAAATATGAAGCACAAATTGGCCGAGGTAGGTTGGGAAAGTACATCAAAACGCAGGACTATAAATATGCAATGGATAATCTTTGAAGAACTGTTACATGGCTTACAGCAACTATACATCCTTCAAGGTGCAAATACCCAAAAAGGGCCAGCTGACCGTGGCTAACTTAGAACATTAAGGAATGCATAACATTAAAAGAAAGGCTTATAAAAGTTGACAGAAATAGCAGTAATTCTGAGCACTGTTTTTAGAATACAGCATAGAGGCCAAAAAAACTGATAAACTCACAGAGAAAGGAATATGAATGCACTCAGACAAAAAGCATAAAAACAGACTGTAAAATCTTCAGTAACATGTAGCAAGGAAACATTCGGCAAAAATGAATGTAAGCCATTATAGAAAGAGTCACGTGAATGTTTAGTACGGGAGAGAGCAATAGCAGATGAGCTAAATTATTACTTTGTGTCTGTTTTGGATGAATGGATTAATGATTGGCTGACAGACAGGAAGCAGAGAATAGGAATAAATGCGTCATTCACTTGTTGGCAGGGTGTGAATGGTGGGATACCACAACGATCAGTGCTTGGTTTCCAGCTGTTCATAATAAATATCAACGATTTGAAGGTGGGGATCAAATTTAATATTTGCAAATTTACAGTTTACAAAGTGGGAATGTGTGGTGTGATGAAGGCGTAAAGCAACATCAGGTGAAGTTTCAAAGGCATAGTGAATGGCAGGTGGAATATAATGTGGAAAAAACAAGAGATTACCCATTTTGGTATGAGGAACAAAAGTTCAGAGCATTTCTTAAAATAGTAAGAGATTGGCAAGTATTGATCAACAAAAGGACCTTGATGCCCTTGTCAATAAGTCATTATAGGCTACCATACACTCTCATGGAATTATGGTATTTAATGCAAAAGAATTTGAGTACAAGAGGTCTTGCTCCAATTATATAGGAGTTTGGTTAGGCCACTCCTGCAGTTCCACGGTTTTAGTCTCCTTACTTTTCTTATTATTCATTCATGGGATGTGTGCATAGAGAGAGTCAGCCTCACTGCTGGGGGTCTGAGCCAGACCAGGAAAGGACAACAGTGAACCAGGGCAAGTCTTTGCTGCAGTCAACAATGGTTTCATGGTCCTCATTGCACAATTACTTCTAGTTATTTACTGAATTCAAATTGTACCATCTGCTGTGTTCCTCAGAACATTACCTGGATCTCCAGATTACTGTAGCAACAATATGATGAGGCCACTGTCTCCCAAGAAAGATATTCTTGTCATCGACGGAGTGCAACCACGGTTCAACAGACTTGTTCCTGGGATAGCAGAACTGTTCATTGAAGACTGACTGGGCAAGTTGGGCTTGGAATCTCTCAAGTTAAGAAGAATGAGAGGCAATCTCACTGGAACTTATAAGGGACAGATATGGTCGATGCAGATAAAATGTTTCTCCTGGTTGGGGGAGTGTTTAAAAGTAGAGAGAGCTGTTACATGAATCCGAAATGGAGAGAAATTGTTTTACTCAGTGGGTAGTGAACCTTTGAAATTCTCTGCTGCAGAGAGCTGTGGAAGGTCAGTCTTTGAGTTAGAAAGTGATAGATTTTTGATTACCAATGGCATGGAGTTGGGGGAAGGAATGGTAAAATATTCAATTACACTTAAAGGCGAGGCAGGCTCAATGGGTTGACCCTTTTTCCTATGTTCCTCTTCACCTCGTCCACCACCGATGTCAATAAGAGAAATGTGTACTACCTAAAAGATGTAAGGCAGAAATTCACCAAGGCTCCTGAGACAGCACTATCCAAACCTACGTCCATTACCATCAGGAAGGACGAGGACAGCAGATACATGGAGACACCATCAACTGTATGGTCCCTTACAAACCACTCACCATCTTGACTTGAAACTAGATCGCCATTCCTTCAGAGTCACAGGGTCAAAGTCCCAGAACTCCACCCCGAATTGCATTGTGGGTCTACTGCCACCAAAATAGACTGCAGTGGGTTCAAGAAGGTAGCCCACCAACACCAACTTCTCAAGGGCAAACTGGGATTGGCAATAAATGTCAGTCCCGACAGTAACACATCCCATAAATGAGAAAAGATTGATATCTGTCTCCAGATGCCCAGTAAAATTTACACACAGCACCTTGCCTGAAAATAACAGAATAAATTAATTCCCTCTTACATGAATTAACAACATCTTATCGTCCAATGGCATTTACTCAGCTCAGAAACAGTATTTGTCCAGGTCTTTATAAAGAGTCATGGAGTCATACAGGGAGAACGTGAACACTGTAGATGTTGGAGATCAGAGTCGAAGACTGGTGCTGGAAAAGCACAGCAGGTCAGGTAGCATCCGAGGTGCAGGAGAATCGACGTTTCAAGCATATATCTTCCCAAAACGTTGATTCTCCTGTGCCCCGATGCTGCCTGACCAGCTGTGCTTTTCCAGCACCACACTCTTCAACATCGAGTCTTACAACAAGGAAACAGACCAGTGTCTACCACTGCATGAAAAAGTTACCCCTCAGGTCTTTTTTAAATCTTTCCCCTCTCACCTTAAAACTATGCCCTCTACCTTTGGACTCCCCTACCCTGGGAAAAGACCTTGTTCATTTATCCTTTCCTGCCCCTCATGGTTTTACAAATCTCTATAAGGTCACCCCTCAGCCTCTGATGCTCCCGGGAAAAGATCTCCAGCCATTCAGCGTCTGCCTGTAGCTCAAATCCTCCAGTACCATATCACAGAGAATGAGAAAATACACATGTTATTCCTTCTGTTCTTCAGGGATATGGTGAGTTACATTATTAAACATTATTCAATTATACTCCTGTATTCTTTGCTGAAATCTACCTGTGGTGTAAAATATTCATCCCTTTTGAGCTATTAAAGGCTGTGATGCAATAAAGCAGCGCTCTCTCCAAATTAAATTCGATAGTCATCTGAGACTCTGCTCCCAGATTAAAGGTAGATTTTGTTCCATTTTGTATGATCTTCAGTATGTTGATGCACAAGATATGGGAAATAATTAACCATAATTTTAATAATGTACAGTTCTTTGCAAATCTGTGCACTAGTCCAGAAGAAATTCTTTTCCAAGTAGGATTGCTCAACACATGTAGATTTTCTGCTGCATTTATTTCTCTCTGAGCCACCCTCTTCATCTCATGGCTCTTGCTTTCCTCATTCTTATCTTCCTGTTGAATTTCCACAGAACAGCACATTTGACATTCAGACAAGGTTGATGAACTCTTGAAAAGATTATTATTTAAAAACATCAGAGCATAAAAGGTAAGAACAGGGAAAAATCATTGCATTCACAGAGTCAGAGTCATAAATCATAGAAACAGACCCTTCGGTCCAACTCGTCCATGCTGACCTGATATCATAAACTAATCTAGTCCCATTTGCCAGCATTTAGCCCATATCCCTCTAAACCCTTCCCTTCGTATACCCATCCAGATGCCTTTTAAATGATGTAATTGTGCGAGCTTTCAACACTTCTTCTGGCTGCTCATTCCATACATGCACCATCCTCTGCGTGTAAAGGTTCCCTCTTACGTCCCTTTTAAATTTTCCGCTCTCATCTTTAACCTCTGCTCTCAAGGGTTATGGAGATAAGGCTGGAACTGGATACTGATTGGGAATGATCAGCCATGATCATATTGAATGGCGGTGCAGGCTCGAAGGGCTGAATGGCCTACTCCTGCATCTATTGTCTATTGTCTATTGTCTATTGTCTATTATCATGGGGAAAAGACCTTGACTATTCACCACATCCATGCCCCTCACAACTTTATAAGCCTCTATAAGGTCACCCCTCAACCTCCGATGCTCCAGGGATAATAGCCCCAGACTATTTGTCTCTCCTATTGCTCAAACTCTCCAACTCTGGCAATGTCCTTGTAAACATTTTCTGAACCTTTTAAGTTTCATTCTTATAGCAGGGAAGCCAGAATTGAAAGCAGTATTGCAGAAGTGGCCTAACCAATGTCCTATACAGCTGCAACATGACATCGCAAATCCTACACTCAATACACTGACCAATAAAGGAAAGCATACCAAATGCCTTCACTATCCTATCTACCTGTGATTCCACTTTCAAGGAGCTATGAACCTGCACTCCAAGGTCTCTTTGTTCAGCAACATTTCCCAGAACCTTAACGTTAAGTTTATAAGTCCTGCCCTGATTTGCATTTCCAAAATGTAGCACCTCACAGTTATCTAAATTAAACTCCATCTGCCACTCCTCGGCCCATCAGCCCATCTGATCAAGATCCCATTGTACCCTGAGGTAACCTTCTTAGCTGTCTGCTATTCCTCCAACTTTGATGTCACCTGCAAACTTACCAACCAAACCTCCTATGTTCACATCCAAATCATTTATTTAAATAACAAAAGTAGTTGACTTTTGTATTCTTGTGTTAGTTACTTAACACCATAACTACCACTCACCCTGGAGAGGTAAGAGCTATAGACTGAACTTACTCGGAAATTTCTGAAGTTTATTTAACAGTCAGATGGATACCTTACAGTGGGAGAGCAAATCAATCCAGCGTTCTGTTGCTTGGTGACCTCATGGCTTCTGGTCATGTGGTGCCATCCAATTCTGCATTTTCAACTCTTAAAGCAGTAATACATCAAATAACATACAGGCCCCGAGACAGCTCCATAATTCAACACAGCACGGAATCACAGCAATTCTGCCTCAATCCTACCCTCTGGCCTATTCTCCATTTCTCTTCATTATCTGAGAGACAAAAGAACTGTCTTTCTCATTCTTAAATCTATTCATCGATGGCACATCTACAAAGTACTGAGACACAGAATTCCAAAGATGCACAGTTCTTTGAGTGAAGAAATTACTCCTCTTCGTTCTAAACTATTGATGCCTTATCCCAAGGGAGCACCTTCCAGAGGTAACAACTTCCAGTATTAAATGCTGCATATGAACAGACCCATAACTGAATGGCAAGGTAGCTTTCCGAAGTAAATCTATTTTTTTTAATCTTATATATCTGCAGTTAAGGTTTAGCAAGCCATTTTGAAGTGGTCCTTGCAAGCTTCCCTTTAGTTTTTGCTCCAGTTTCATATCCTGACTTTAATTGTCTCCCGATAATCCTCTCTCACTAACACAAACATTTTGCAAGTGTTCATGACCATTCTACAACAAAACCTAATGTAACCATGTTGCTTACATTCATGAATGTTTAAAGCGGGATTTTCCAAAGTTGGGTTGGTGATTTGAGCCTATCGCCAAAGGAGGAATGCTGGGCCGCAATCTTAAATTTACATTCATGAATGTGCCACATAATATTGCAAATAAGATTGCACTGAACGACATGGATATATAGGGTTACGCTTTCTCCCATTTGCAAAAGCAGATATAAACATTAAACTGCAAGTACGTGTTGAAAGCAAAGTAGTTTACATTGGAGGGAAAACTCTACCGCAATATATCTGTCTTTGCCATCATAATCAGAGAAAGGAAACAGCACTGAAGGACGGTGTTCATGATTTGGAGATGCTGGTGTTGGACTGGGGTGTATAAAGTTAAAAATCACACAGCATGAGGTTATAGTCCAAACAGGTTTATTTGGAAGCACTAGCTTTCAGAGCACTGCTCCTTCATCAGGTGGTTGTAGAATGTAAGATTGTAGGTCACAGGTTTTATAGCAAAAGTTTGCAGTGTGATGTAACTGAAATTATACATTGAAAAAGACCTGGATTACATGTTAAGTCTCTCATTTTTTAGAACTCACACACATACACACACTCTCTCACAGACACTGATAACCCCCTGCATACACACCCCCACATGCACACATACAGATGTTTGTGGGGTGAATTTTATTTTGCTCAAAAACTGCATGAATCCATGTAAGATTCTGTGAATCCCTTTTTTAGATTAGAATCAGTCTGAACATTGGGGCACAGACAGTCTCACACAGGGCACCTCACACCTTCAATGCATTATCTGGGCTGACATGGCACCTATTATTAAAGTTCACTTGAGAATGTAACTTTAAGAAAGTTCTGGAATTTACTTATGAAAGGATTAAAACCAACATGCTCATTGTAAAAGATGAGAGACTTAACAAACAATCTAGGTCTTTTTCAATATATAATTTCAGTTACATCACACTGTAAACTTTTGCTGTAAATTCTGTGTCTTACAATGTTATACTCCACAACCGCCTGATGACGGAGCAGCGCCAAATAGACCTGTTGGACTATAACCTGGTGTTGCATGATTTTTAGCACTGAAGGATGCCTTTTGACCCATCAGGTCTCTGCCTGCCCCATTTGGAGTGGCATGGTGGCTCAGTGGTTAGCACTGCTGCCTCACAGCACCAGGGACCCGGGTTTGATTCCAGCTTTGATGACTATCTGTGTGGGGTTTGTACATTCTCCCCGTGTCTGCGTGAGTGCTTCCTCCGGGTGCTCCAGTTTCCTCCCACAGTCCACAGATGTGCAGGTTAGGTGAACTGGCCATACTAAATTGCCCGTAGTGTTAGGTGCATTAGTCAGAGGGAAATGGGTCTGGGTGGGTTGCTCTTCGGAGACTCCGTGTGGACTTGTTGGGTCCTAGAGCCCGTTTCCATGCTGTAGGGAATCTAATATAATCATAAGAAGGATTCAACCAGTCCCATTCCCTGCCTTTCCCTGTAGCCCTGGTTTACCTTCACATTTTTAACCAACTGCCTTTTCAAAGCCAAGATTGAATCTGCTGCCATCACACACTCACGGGCTCCTCATGTTGCCTCTGGGTTCATTCTCTCATCACCTTGAGTCAGTGTCCTCTCAACTCAACTTATCAAATACTAAGCTCGAATTCACTGCTGCATTTTCTTCTAAACCACCCTGACTCGCTCCATCTCTCCACATCCTCTAGACTCACCTCAAACAAGTATTTGTTTACCTCACATGGACTAATCTGCTACTCCTATTCAGAACTCCTCCTCTCGGCCTATTTATGAAATGTCTTGGGATAGTAAACGTTCCATGCAAATGTAAACCACGATTACATAATCGCTGATGCACCAGGAACCTGACCGTTGCGTAGTATCCCCTATTGAATCCTGCCCAGTGACCTTGCATGGCATCATCATTATTCACAAGTCCTGATTGCAACTGTTCCAATTTCCTTACCATCTTTTACAAAGCCTGAGCCTACTTCTTGTTTAATTCCTCACCACATCTGAAGCAAACCTCTAGCACTAAACTAAACCTTGTAGTTTATGAAATTTTAAGTGCACAGCTCTGTTGCCAGCTTCTTTTCCCTTATTCCACCTTCTCAGATCTACACTTATCACAGAACCTTGATCTGTCACAACTCCTTCCCTTTGCTCCCCACTTGCAAAAGCAAATTCTTCCATCATGTTGTTCTACACCACCCCTAAATCTTAGCCCAATCTCTACTCCCCAACTCCCAGTGTGTGCAATGTCTCAGATTGTTCGTGTAAGTATACAAACCAATTAGCCATGATCAAACTGTGTCAGGGAACAAGTCCTAGGAGTCATTCCTGTTCCTATGCTGTGATTCCAGCACATTTCTGGTAATGAGTTGACTCTGCTCAGTCGCGGCTGTGTTCATGTAATATTAACTGATCCAAATAGCTTGTCATTTACCAGTCTTGTCTCCATAGATAAATACATAATGTGGATATTACAAGAGTTTTGGAAGCCTGCCTCATATTAATTATTCAGCTGCTGCAGTCCAAACATTACTCACAGCAGGATCACAGAGCTTCCATAACTGTGTACAAGGTCCTGAACAACGCAGAAAGGTCACCCACTTATAAAGACTTTAGCATCCCTTGTATCAAAACTCAAACTCGACAGGTCTCTGGAAAGCTGCAGTCCTGAAAGGATCATCCCCAGTTTAGAATTTGGACTCCTTTTTGGGAACATTGCCTTAACAATTGGTTAATTAAAAAGTCTCCTGTAAAGCAAGATGCCACCAACATAAGCTCATCACCAATAAATCCAATTTGGAAATCAGGAGAAACCTATTTCTCCAAACAATTGTAAGAAATTGACACAGGTATGATTGGTTAAGCGCAGTTAGGAGCAAGTGTGTAAATACATGACAGGGAAAGTAACCAAAAACATTTCTGGTGTGGTTGGAAGAAGAGGAATGGGATTTTAATGATGTGTAGCATAAGTGCCATTATGGATCAATTGTACTGAATAGTATATCTCTGTTCTATAGACTCAATGGCCCAGATTTTCCATTAAGGATTGGAAATCCTATTTCTGATCCTGATCTGAGAAGAATTTGGCACTTTAGAGGAATTTTCCCATAATACTTTCTGGCTAGAAGACTTCTCTTCGAAAAAAAGCATAGAAAAATCTAGGAATCCACAGAGACAGGAGCAGAGTGGATCAGCATGGAAATATTTTGCAGTAGTCAGTGCTGTACTGTGATTTAAAGATCCTGTCACAACTTTGTAAGGTATTGAGAGAAGGTTAAGCATTTAAGGTCGATCTGAGAGAAGGATGGCAGATGGATGAGGGGTTGAGGGGAGTTGGGTGTCAGGTAGGCGATGCAACGTGGGTAAGGGGTTAGGAGTTGGGGTGCCTGGTGGATAGGCTGGTACAGTGTCATGTTGCTGAGAGGATGGGGTTTAAGCTCCTAAGTGGATAAGAGTTTAGAATGGCAGGTGAGAGAGGGTGAGGGGGCAAAGTGGCAGGTGACTGAGGGGGTCACCTTCCTGAGGGTGTCACCTTCCTGAGGGTGTCAGGCGATTGAGGGATTTGGGTGTCAAGAGAATCAGGGTACAAGAACCAGGTTGGTCAGGAGCTCATTGTCATGGTAAGTGGATCAGTGCTTCAGGTAGATTCCAAGGGGAACTGGCGCAGTCAGGGAAGTCAACATTTCGGGCTGGAGCCCTGCATCAGGAATGAGGGGAGGTAAGTGTTTAAGACGTTTAAGCCCCTTATTCCTGATAAAGGCCCCGGCCCGAAATGTCGACTCTCCTGCTCCTCAGATGCTGCTTGACCTGCTGTGCTTTTCCAGCAACACATTCTCGGCTCTAATCTCCAGCATCTGCAAACCTCACTTTCTCCTCCGCAGTCAGGGAAGGTCCAGTCGGGGATGAGGTGGGACATGTCTGAAGGTGGGATGTCAGGTTAGGGGAGATTTGTACCGATTTGTGGGTCAGGGAATTATCAGGTTTAGCAGGTGGTTTTAGAATGGTGGTGGTGTCGATTTTGGTGGGGGTGGGGGGGGGTGCGATTTGGTGATGGGTCAGAGCACTGATAAGGTAACCACAGGGGTAGGAATGGAAGGAGGCTGCAGGGATATTAGGAATCAGTGTTGGAAGCCGGTGGGGGGGGGGGGGGGAGGGGGGAAGCTGGGAAGTATTGTGTAGTTGGGGAGTCAATCATGCATCAGGGACAATAACTACTCAGGAGGCTTCTACATTTTTGTGTTCTAATGCTCCCTGGGTAACTATCAAATTTCCTGAGTCTCCTGAGGAAGAAGAGGCATTGTTGTGCCTTCTTGACCTTCTGGTCATGGGAAGTCCAGGACAGGTCATCACTCCTAGGAATTTGATGCTCTCAACCTCTGCACTGTTGATGTAGATCCGCGCATATTCCCCTCCTTTCTTTCTGAAATCAAAGATCAGTTTGCCGATACTGGGCTTGGTACAGCAATTTCTCTGCCCAGGACCCTAAATAACTACAGAAGGTTGTGTGTACAGCCCATACCACCAAGGAAGCCAACCTCCCATCCATGGGCTCTATTTACACTTTGTGTTGCCACAGAAAGGCTGCCAACATCATCAAAGACCCATCCCACCTGGTAATGCACTCCTACACCTCTTCCATCAAGCAGAAGATACAGAAGATTGAACACACACACACACCAGCAGGTTCAAGAATAGCTTCCTCTCTCCCGTTATTAGATTGATGAATGGACTCTCTAATTTCAAGTAATGTTGATCCTATTCATGTTCCTGCCTTGTGCACGTCTTGTGAAGCATTACCTGTATGCATAGCTCTGTCCAAGTATTTTTTCACCCTATGATCTGTGTGTTCTTGCTTCCCATGATCTGTCTGTACTGCTCACAAACACAGTTTTTCACTTACTTAGGTACACATGACAATAATTCAAATCAAATCAGAATAAGCGAGACAAAGTGAACAAAATTAATAGATTGAGAAATAAGAGGACTAAGAAAAGCAATTGGGGTAGGCAAGGAAATAGAGTGAGACAATTTACTTCCAATCCTACCTAACTCTGCATCCTAAACATTTCTGGACTTCCAAGAAATATTCATAGAAGCACTGTAGCTATCTTTAGTCCTCTTCAATACTGTCATACTCCAGAATTGACAAGCAGGAGGCTGGAAGAACACTGCAAACCAGGCAGCAACAGGAGGTGGAGAAGTCAAGGTTTCAAGCATAACCCTTCTTCAGGACTGGGGATGGATAAAGGGGGTTGGACTTTGCCTGCAACTCCCCTTACACCCACCCCTAGTCTTGAAGAAGGGTTCTACCTGAAATGTTGGCTTCTCCACTTTCTGATGCTGCCTGGCTTGCTATATTCTTCCACCCTCCTGCCTGTCCACTTTGGATTCCAGCACCTGCAATTCTTTTTGTCTCTAACTACTACATTCCAGAATTAGCAGCCATTGTTTCTAAATCCAGCAACTCCAGTACATGACTGCGGCCAAATTCCTCAGCATCGGGCATTGTTGCTTGGCCATTATTCGTTGCCCATTTCTAATTGGCCTGAGAAAGTGGTGGCAAGTTGCCTTCTGGAACCAACACAGTCCATGTGGTCTCAGCACTCCTACAATGATGTCACAAAAGAAAGTCCATAATTTTGATCCAGTGACAAAAAAAGAACTATCCAGTTTCAGTTAGGATGGTGTATGGCTTATAAGGGAACATGCAGGTCCTGGTGTATCAATGATCTAATGCTCTTTTCCTTCGATATGGCAGGTGCTCTCAAAGAAACCATGGTGAGTTTTTGTACTGCACCTTACAGATAGTACACACTGCTGCCACTGTGTGTTGGTGTAGGAGGGAGTGGATATTTGTAGATGGGTTGCCTTTCAAGTGGATTGCTTTGATTGTACGGTGTCAAGCTTCTTGAGAGTTTTGTTGGAACTGCACCACCCAGGCAAGGGGAGAGTAGTCCATCACAATCCACACTTGTGCCTTACAGATTGTGGACAGGCTTGGGGAGTCAAGAGATAAGTTACCTACTGCAGGATTCCAATATGCTGCATTTTCCTTTGTACAGTATATTACAAAAAGGATGAGGAAAACCTTAAATGCATTAATAAAATATATTATAATCATGGCTAATATCTTCTTTTTACATGAAACAATGGGGGAAATTGCAAAAATCATACCTGAACACACTTGCTAAAATCAATAAAAGAACAATACAGCACTGGACCAGGTCCTTCGACCCTCCAAGACTGCACTGACACATTTTGCCCTTCCATATGGGCGGCACAGTGGCACAGTGGTTAGCACTGCTGCCTCACAGCGCCAGAGACCCGGGTTCAATTCCCGCCTCAGGCGACTGACTGTGTGGAGTTTGCACGTTCTCCCCGTGGTCTGCGTGGGTTTCCTCCGGGTGCTCCGTTTTCCTCCCACAGTCCAAAAGATGTGCAGGTTAGGTGAATTGGCCATGCTAAATTGCCCGTAGTGTTAGGTTAGGGGTATGGGTGGGTTGCGCTTCGGCGGGTCGGTGTGGACTTGTTGGGCCGAAGGGCCTGTTTCCACACTGTAAGTAATCTAATTATATGAAAACCGTCTTCCCTTACAGGATCTGTATCCCCCTATTCCCTTCCTATTCATGTATTCGTCCAAGTGCTTCTTGAATGCTGCTACTGTGTCTGTTACCATCAGCTCTGGCAACGTGTTCCAGGCATGCACCACCCTTTGTGTGAAAAACTTGCCTCACATCTCTCTTTTAAACTTACCCTCTCACACCTTGAACCTGTGTGCCCTAGTAATTCACCCCTCCACCCCCGGAAAAAGCCTCATACTCACCACTCTATCCATGCCATTCACAATCCTATAAACATCTATCAGGTCGCCCCTCAACCTCCTGCGTTCCAGTGAAAATAAACGTAGCCTATCCAAACTTTCTTCATTGCTAAATCCCCCCATACCAGACAACATCCTGAAAAGCCTTTTCTGTACCCGCTCCAAAGCCTCCACATCCTTCTGGTTGTATGGTGACCAGAACTGTACATAATATTCCAAATGTGGCCTAACTAAAGTTCTATAAAGTTGCAGCAAAACTTGTCTATCCTTATGCTCAATGCTCCTTCCATTGAAGGCAATATTGCCATAGGCCTTTTTTACTACCTTATCCACCTGCGCTGCTACCTTCAGTGATCACACCCAGATCCCTCTGCATGTCAGAATTCCTTAGGGCTCTGCCATTCACTGCATAATTTCCACTTGTAGTTGACCTTCCAAAATGTATCACCTCATATTTGTCTGGATTAAACAACATCTACCATCTTTCTGCCCATGCCTCCAACTGATCTTTATCCTGCTGTGTTCTCTGACAATCTCCACTCATTTTTGTATCATCTGTAGACTTACTAAGTGCACCAGCTACATTTCCGCCAAATCAATCACATAGATCAGGAACAGCAGAGGTCCCAGCACCGATCCACTAGTCACAGCCCGCCATTCCAAAAAGAAAATATTAAACCATAAAGTAATAAATCTCAATTTATCTTATATTGTCACTGTAAGACATGCTCTGATATTAATACATAATACTGTCCCAAACCAACATTAAGCAATACAAAGGATAGCCATAAACAAAATCTTGGGAAGAATGCCATTATGGTTCAAGTGAACTCCTCCAAAATATTGAAAAGGCTTTTTTTTGTCAGTCATCTTCTACAATTGGGAGTCTCCAGATTGGTTCTCTATCAGAGAATCCATAGCAAAGAATTGGGCAACTTTTGTGGTCAGGAGGGGGAATCTCTTTATGAGCAGAACTGATCCAATGTGGATGGAAATTCATTGGATTTTGCTTTTCTATTACAGTTATTTCAATGATTATAGTCATTGAGGTCAACATCACAGAAAAATCCCATTAGCTCACGAAGACTACACTGGTCAAAGACAACCAGCTACCTATTCTAAACCATTTTCTAGCAGTTAGATGATTAGATTGCTAGTCTTGACATCACAAGTATACATTTAAATATTTAGATGTTGTGAAGGTCCCTGCCTCTATCTTGTCTTTAAAGGCAGAATTCCAGATTCCCATCACCCTCTGGGTGAAAATAAACTTCGTCATGTCTCCTCTAAACCTCCTGCCCTTGCTTTAAATCTACTCCGCTGGGGATTGATCCCTCCACTAAGTGGAAGCATTCCTTCCTGTCTATACATACCAATTACATCTCCACTCAATCTCCTTTGCTCCAAGGAGAACAACACCAGTCTATCCAATCTCTCCTCATGACTAAAAATCTCCGCCCAGATAATATCCTGGTTAATCTCCTCTGCACCCTCTCCAGATCAGTCACATCCCTCCTATAATGTGGATTCCAGAACTGCACACAATGCTTGAACTCTTACAGGATAAAGGCTTTGAAAAAATACTAATCTTTCTCTCCTTTCTTTCTTCATTATGAATTGCAATATTGAAAGATATTATAATCTCAAAGAAGTATGGACACTTCCTAGCTGCTTTTTGGCTCAGTGTGTGCCGTTTAAACCTAAACCACGGTCTGCAGAGGATTTACATCTTCACTGCTTATGTAAACGGTTAGTCATCTCAAAGTTCTATGCCTTTCGGTTAAATCCATAAACTCCAACCCACATCCGTCTCCACCACACAACGTCTCGCTATCACTGGAAAGGAAGTGTAACTTGTCAGTCAGCACACCGAAAGAAAAGAATTTTCAAAGCGAACTTATTTTCCTGGTCATTCAAAATCACTTCGCCTCCAACACAAACTCCCAATGAGTGCAGTCTGTTAAAGAGGTGGAGAAGTAAATGGCACTACATTTCATTCGTGGCTGCTCTCCACAGAGTGTTGATAGAGCACTAAAATGGCAGGAAACCAACCAGAACGTCTTTGTTAATATTTAATTCAAAACTGTCACACTTCAGTTACACTTCCAAGTTGGTCAGTTCCATTTAAAACTGTATTTTCTGTGCCACGCAATTGTTAAGATTTTTTTTCATTTCCCCTTTAATTTGAATTTATCGTACCATGACTGGATGTGAGATCAAGTCTTCGGCCTATTTAAGACACAAGAGTGTTTTGGGAAAGAGCAAGAAATAAATCATTATTTTTCCATTTATTCCTGGTTAGTTAACAGCACTGACAAGTCTAGCAGTTTTCTGTATTCATTCACAGGATGAGGGCACAGCTGGGTAGGACAACATTCATTGCCCATCCCTAATTGCCCTCAGAGCAATTAAGAGTCACCACATTGCTGTGGGGCTGGAGTCACATGTAGGCCAGGCCAGGTAAAAGTAGCAGTTTCCTTCCCAAAAGGACATTAATGAACTAGATAGGTTTTTCCTGACAATCAATAAGATAAAGGGTTCTGGGGGGCATTGGAAGGGTTGCTGTGGGAACTAGAGTAAGGGGAAGGGTGCCTCATGCTCAGCTCTGAAACTGGATCGAGGTTCCAGTGAACTTAGCTAAATTTTTTAACCTGTCCATCTTAACATCTGATCACCTCTGTCTCCATCACAGGCCTGCTCTGGAACAGCCAACCCCAACTCCAGCCCATTCCCACCACGACACCATAAAATTTGCAGGAATGCAAGTACTTTAGACAGGTCAGTTTTTGTCCAAAGTGTGCTGGATGGCTTCCTGACACAGTCTGTAGACAGGCCAACAAGGGGCGAAGCTACATTGGATTCGGTACTGGGTAATGAACCTGGCCAGGTGTTAGATTTGGAGGTAGGGTAAAGCACTTTGGTGATAGTGATCACAATTCGGTTATGTTTACGTTTGTGATGGAAAGGGATACATATATAATGCAAGGCAAGAGTTATTGCTGGGGGAAGGCAATTATGATGCGATTAGGCAGGATTTAGGATGCATAGGATGGGGAAGGAAACTGCATGGGATGGGCACAATTGAAATGTGGAGCTTATTCAAGGAGCAGCTACTGTGTGCCCTTGATAAGTATGTACCAGTCAGGCAGGGAAGAAGTGGTCAAGCAAGGGAGCCATGATTTACTAAAGAAGTTGAATCTCTTGTCAAGAGGAGGAAGAACACTTATGTTAGGATGAGATGGGAAGGCTCAGTTAGGGTGCTTGAGAGTTACAAGTTAGCCAGGAAAGACCTAAAGAGAGAGCTAAGAACAGCCAGGTGGGGACATGAGAAGTCATTGGCAGGTAGGATCAAGAAAAACCCTAAAGCTTTCTATCGGTATATCAGGAATAAAAGAATGACTAGAGAAAGATTAGGGCTAATCAAGGATGGTAGTGGAAAATTGTGCGTGGAGTATGAGGAGATAGGGGAAGCGCTAAATGAATATTTTTCATCAGTATTAACACTGGAAAAAGATAATGTTGTCGAGGAGAATACTGAGTCTATTAGAATACAGTCTATTAGACAAGATGGGATTGAGGTTCGCAAGGAGGAGATGTTAGCAATTCTGGAAAGTGTGAAAATAGATAAGTTCCCTGGGCCGGATGGGATTTATTCTAGGATTCCCTGGGAAGCCAGGGAAGAGATTGCAGAGCCTTTGGCTTTGATCTTCATGTCATCATTGTCTACAGGAATAGTGCCAGAAGACTGGAGGATAGCAAATGTTGTTCCCTTGTTCAAGAAGGGAAGTAGAGACAATCATGTTAATTATAGACCAGTGAGCCTTACTTCAATTGTGGGTAAAGTGTTGGCAAAGGTTATAAGAGATAAGATTTAAAATCACCTGGAGAGGAATAAATTGATTAGGGATAGTCAACACTATTTTGTGAAGGATAGGTCATGCCTCACAAACTTTATTGAGTTCTTTGAGATGGTGACCAAACAGGTGGATGAGGGTAAAGCAGTTGATGTGGTGTATATATGGATTTCAGTAAGGCATTTGATAAGATTCCCCACGGTAGGCTCTTGCACAAAATATAGTGGTATGGGACTGAGAGTGATTTAGCAGTTTGGATCAGATATTGGCTAGTTGAAAGAAGACAGATGGTGGTGGTTGATTGGATATGTTCATCCTGGAGTTCAACTACAAGTGGCGTACCGCAAGGATCTGTTTTGGGACCACAGCTGTTCATCATTTTTATAAATGACCTGGATGAGGGCATAGAAGGATGGGTTAGTAAATTTGCAGATGACACTAACGTCAGTGGAGTTGTGGATAGTGCTGAAGGATGTTGCAGGTTACAGAGGAACATAGATATGCTGCAGAGCTGGGCTGTGAGGTGGCAAATGGAGTTTAACGCAGAAAAGTGTGAGGTGATTCACTTTGGAAAGAATAACAGGAATATAGAATATTGGGCTAATGGTAAGGTTCTTGGTAGTGTAGATGAGCAGAGAGATCTTGTTGTCCATGTACATAGATTCCTGAAATTTGCCACCCAGGTTGATAGGGTTGTTAAGAAAGTATACAAGTGTGTTAGCTTTTATTGGTAGAGGGATTGAGTTTCAGAGCCATGAGGTCATGCTGTACAAAACTCTGGTGCAGGCACACTTGGAGTTCTGGTCACTACATTATAGGGAGGATGTGGAAGCTTTGGAGAGGGTTCAGAGCAGATTTACTCGGATGTTGCCTGGTATGGAGGAAAAGTCTTACAAGGAAAGGCTAAGGGAGTTGAAGCTTTTGTTAGAGAGAAGAAGGTTGAGAGGTGACTTAATTGAGACATATAAGATAATCAGAGGGTTAGATAGGGTGGGCAGTGAGAGCATTTTTCCTCAGATGGTGATGCCTAGCACGAGGGGACATAGCTTGAAATAGAGGGGTGAGATATAGGACAGATGTCAGAGGTAGGTTCTTTACTCAGAGAGCAGTAGGGGTATGGGCCGCACTGCCAGCAACAGCAATAGTCTCGACAACTTTAAGGGCACTTAAATGGTCATTGGATAGACATATGGAGGATAATAGAATAGTGTAGGTTAGATAGGTTTCACAGGTCAGTGCAACATTGAGGGCCGAATGTTCTATGTTCAGGTAGGGTGTGGGATCACAATGTCAGGAAATAACCTAACTCGTGACTTCCGACTCAAAGATGAAGATTTGACCGGTGTTCGCAATTAGTTTGATTGAACCTCAGTTGGAGGTATTCGGAAGTTTAAATTTCTTTGATAAAGTAAATATAAATAAATAGTTTTCCAATAACAGAAGCACCAATAACCAGAGTAGAGAGATTTATAGTAATTGACAAAAGACCCAAAGAGAATCAGATGGAAGGAAAATATTTTTTTATATACAGTCAGGTACGAACAGACTCAATTATAACTTTCAAAAGGACATTGGCAAAGAGTGTTATAAGGAATGAATAGGGGAAGCAATATTTGTTGAATAGCATTCAAATATTTGGACAATGAGATGAGTGGCCTCATTCTGTACTGTATCACCCCATGTGTATATCCTATGATTTTAAATATGAGCAAATCAGACAGACAGTATAGATTTGTGATGATGTCTTATTAATCTGGTTGAATGTTTTAAGTTGGTTCTAGTGAGGTGGTGAAAATGTTGCTGATCGGGACTTTCTAAAGGAATTTGATAAGATCCTCGACAGGATTATTTGTAAACATGAAAGCACACTTCTAGCAGCTCACCATCATCCACAAAGAGATAGAGGTGTCAATGGCAGTGCTGTCAAGCAGCACTTACTTATTAATAGTCTGGTCAACAATGCTCAGTTTGTGCCATTCAGCTAGAGCTCACATTATAGTTTTGGTCCAAATATGGACAAAAGAGCTAAATTCCAGAGGCGAGGTCCGAATTATTGGCCCTGGAATCAAGGTGCATTTGATCAAGGGATGCATCAAGGAACAGGAGTAGGCCATTCAGCCCCTTAAGCCTGTTCCACCAGTCAGTGGCATTATAGCTGGTCAGTGGTTTGACTCCATATACATGCCTTTGGCCCAAATCCCTGTTCGCTGAACAAACATTTCTCTTTCATATTAAAAACCAACAATGAATTATCATCAACTTGTGGAGAGAGTTCCAAACCTCTACCACTTGTTGTGTGCAAAAGTATTCACTAGCATCTCTCCTGAACAGTCGGGCCCTATGTTTTAGGCTATGTCTCTAGGCCTTGGTAATTTGGAGTCCAATATTCTTCATGAAAAATCTTCATTATGACTTATCAGCGCAGCAGTGGGGAATTTTCACCGATGGTTGCTCAATGTTCAGCACCTGTCAAGTCTTCTCAGATGCTGAAGCAGTCCATCTCCAAATGCAGAAAGACCTGGACAACATTTAGTTTGGACTGAGAAGTGGAAATAACTGCAGCACACAAGTGCCAGGCAAAGACCATCTCCAACAAGAGGCAGAAATCTAACAATTTCTCTAAAACAACACTGTCATTGCTAAAGCCACCTCCACGAACATCAGAGGGCTCACCACTGGTGAGAAACTGAACTGGAAAAACCATTTAAGTATTGTGCCCATAAGACCTGATCAGTGGCTGGGTATCCTGTAGCAAGCAACTCACCTCCTGACTCCGCATGGCCTGTCCATTATCCACAAGGCCTGAATGCATTCGGCTCCAACAACACATGAGAAGCTCAACAGCATCCAGGATAAAGCATTCTGCTTGATTGCATCCTATCCACCATTTTCAACATTCACTTTCTTCATTACTAATGCACAATGGCAGCAGTTTGTACCATCTACAAGAAGTGCTGTTACAATTCACCAAGACTCCTTAGGAAGCACCTTCCAAACCCCTGACTTTTACCACCTAAAGGGACAAGAGCAGCAGATACGTGGAGATTCACCTTCAACTTAATTATAGATTTGGTATGTCGAAGTGGTGTCACTGGCATATTGTAGGGTCAGGACCCGCAACTGATCTGCACCTCACATTCCGGATCCTGGATTGGAAACCAAGCTTCACAACGGTTAACTTCTTAACACTGACATTTATATGCAGTTACTAATCTATGAATGTCCTTCACTGCACCAATCATTTACACCAATGTAACACAGAGCCATCTATATGCTGCACAGCCTCAGACCAAAGCAGCAAATCATAAACTTTTCATAATTTACCACACTTTCCATTATAAAATAATGTACTGTGTAGAACAACACAGAAAATCCACTTACATTCTTTTCAAACTGCAGACAACTTGCAGAGCACTAAACACTAATGAAGTGTGGTATTCATTATAAAACAAAGCATGCAAACAATTTACTGGATAACATCTCACCCACATTCATCCATAAATCATCCCTTGCTCATTGTGTGTGTCATTAATTCCACTTTATAACAAGGAATTGGTAGAAATCACACAAGTAGAAATGGCCATTTGAACAAAATGTATTTGATCTATTTAATTAAAGTAATAGTGGTAACATTAAAAACTTCATGAGGCTTTGCAGAGTATTTCAATTACACAACTAAGACATGCTATAAAAATATTTTTCTTTTTCAATTTATTTTGTTGAAGCTGTTGACATTTGGTTGATCAGACTTGCTCAGGCAAGGGGGAGGTAATGGCCTGGTGGTATTATTACGAGACTATTAATCCAGACTCTCAGCTCATGTTCTGGGGTCTTGGAGGTTGAATCCCACCAAAGCAGTTGGAATTCAAAATTGATAAACAAACATCTTAAATTAAGAATCTACTGATAAACCAATGTCTATTGTCAGAAAAGCCCATCTGTTCCACTAATGTCCTTCAGGGAAGGAAATCTGCCATCCTCACCTGGTCTGGTCTCCATGTGACTCTGGACCCACAGTAATATGGTTCATTCTGAATTGTCCTCTGAAATGGCCTAGCAAGCCACTCGGTTGTATCAATTTCTTATGAAGTTTCAACAAAGAAGTGAAACCAGACAGATCTCCGGGCATCGACTCAGGCACTGGAAACAACAGCAGAAACAGCCCTCTCACTCCTTCAAAGTCCACCTCATTAACATCTGGGGGCTAGTGACAAAACTGGGAGAGCTGTCTCACAGGACTCGTCAAACAACAACCTGACATAGTCACACTCACAGAATCATACCTTACAGACAATTTCCTAGCCACCACCATCACCATCCCTGGATGCGTCCTATTCCACTGGCAAGACAGACCCAGAAGAGGTGGCGACACAGTGGCATACAGTCAGGAGGGAGTTGCCCTGGGAGTACTCAACATTGATGCTGGATCCCATAAAGTATTGTGGCTCGAGGCTAAACAGGGGCAAGGAAACCTCCTACTGGTTACCACGGACTGTCCTCCCTTGACTGATGAATCAGTCTAGGTTGAACAACACTTGGAATTAACACTGAGGGTGAAAAGTGCAAAATGTACTCTGGGTGGGGGATTTCAATGCCCACCATCAAGAGTATCTTGGCAGCAGCACTACCAATTGAGCTGGTCAGGTGCTAAAAGATGTAGCTTCTAGACTGAGTCTGCAGTAGGTGGTGAGGGAACTAACAAGAGGGAAAAACATACCTCATCCTTCTCAATCTGCTGGCTTCAGATGTATCTGTCCGTGACAAGTAACAGTAAGAGTGACCACCACAAAGTCCTTGTGGAGGCAAAGGCCCACCGTCACATTGAGAATAACCTCCATTGTGTTGTGTGGCACTAACACTGTGCTAAATGGAACAGACTTTGAATAAACCTACCAACTCAAGACTGGGTATCCATGAAGCACTGTGAGCCATCAACAGCAGCAGAATTATACTCCAGCACAATCTGGAGGTTCATGACTAAGCATATCCCCAACTCAAACAATACCATCAAGCCAGAAGATCAACCCTGGTTCAATGGAGAGTGCAGGGGGGCATGGCAGGAGCAGCACCAGACATGTCAAGAACTGAGGTGCTAACCTGGTGAAGCCTACTTCAAACAAGACTACTTGCTTGGTAAACAGCAACTGATAGAGTTAAGCGATCCCACAAACAATGGATCAGATCTAAGCTCTGCAGTCCTACCACATCCAGTAACGATTGGTGGTGGACAATTAAACAACTTACTGAAGGAGGCGGCTCTACAAATATCCCCAACCTCAATGTTGGAAGAACTCAACACATCAGTGCAAAAAATAAGGCTGAAGTATTTGCAGTAATCTTCAGCCAAGAGCGTCTAGTGTATGATCCAACTTTGCCTCCTCCAGTGGTCCTCAGCATCACAATGAATTCGGTTCACTCCACACGATATCAAAAAATAGTTGGAGGCACTGAATACTGCCAAAGCTATGGACCCTGATAACATTCTGGCAATAGTACTGAAGATTTGTTTTTCAGGGTATGTTGCTCCCCTAGCCAAGACCATCCAATCCAATACTCGACCCGATAGCATGAAAAATTGCCCAGCCATATCCTGTACATAAAAAGGAAGACAAATCCAACCCGACCAATTACTGTCTGATCATCTACTCTCGATCATCAATAAAGTGATGGAAAGTGTCATCAACAGTCTATCAAGCAGCACCTGCTCAGCAATAACCTGCTCAGTGATGCCCAGTTTTGGTTCTACCAGGTGCAGCTCCTGACCTCATTACAGCCTTTGTTCAAACATGGATAACAGAGCTGAATTCCTGAGGTGAGGTGAGAGCAGCAGCTCTTGACATCAAGGCAGCATTCGACTAAGTGTGGCATCAAGGATCCTGAGCACAACGGGAATCAATGGGTATCAGGGGGCTGACTCTCCACTGATTAGAGTCATACCCCAATGTATTCTACACTTGCTTTAAGCAGAGGCACAGTAAAATGATGTCACTTATCCTAACAGTTTTGGATGCACCTGTACCCTTGATCACAGCTGGAGATTGATAAGATCAACCTTTTTGAAGGTGAAGCCATCAGAAACGATGGGCCTGGATAAAGTCCCCGGCTGTGCACTCAGATCCTGGATGGACCAGCTGGGGTGAAGAGTCACTGACATCTTTAGCCTCTCCTTACTATGATCTGAAGTCCTCACCTGCTTCAAGGTGACCATCATTATCCCATGTGCCAAAGAAGATTCATGACTACTGCCCGGTGCTGCTGAAATCCATAACTATGAAGTGCTTTGACAGGTTAGTCAGGGCTCATATCATCACTAGCCTCCCAGATTACGTTGATTCCTCGCAATTCGCCTACCGGTGGAACAGGTCCACAGCAAACACCATTGCTGGTCCATCTGGAAAACAAGGGTTCCTCAGCAGGTTCCTACGTAATAACTAAAGCTCCGCCTTCAACACCATAAATCCAAACACACTCATGTCCAAACTCCAGGACTTAGGTCTCTGTTTCCCAGTCTGTGACTGGATTCTCAAGTTCCTGTCTAACAGATCGTAGTCAGTAAGAATAGGTGACAACGTCTTGTCCATGATATTCCACAATATCAGTGCCCTCCAAAAGTGCGTACTCAGCCCCCTACTATACTCCTTATACGTGTAGCCAAATTCCGCACCAGCTCCATTTACAGGTTTGCTGACGACACCACCATTGTAGGTTGGATTTCAAACAACAGTGAAAGAGAGTATAGGGAGAGATAGAATGCGTGACGTCATGGTATAAACACAGCAACCTCTTCGGCAATGTCAGCACAATGAAGAAGCTGGTTACTGACTTCAGGAAGCAGAGTGGAGGGCACGCTCCTGTCTGCATCAATGATACTGAGGTGGAGATGGCTGACAGCATCAAGTCCCTGGGAATGAACGACCTGTACTGGTCCACCCACATTGACACTAAGGTCAAGAAAGCACAGCAACGCCTTTACTTCCTCAGGAGGCTAAGGAAATTGGGCATGTCCATAAAGGCTCTTACTAATGTTTATAAATACACTATAGAAGGATTCTATCTGGATGCTCCACAGTGTGCTACAGCAACCTCTCTTCCCAAGGCAGCAAAAATACTACAGGGAGTGGTGAACATAGCCCACTACATCACACAAGCCAGCCTCCCATCTACTGACACTATCCAAAGTTCCTGCAGCCTCGGGAATGCAACCAACATCTCACCCCAGGGGTATACTCTCTTCTACCCTCTTCTGTTGGGCAACAGGTACAAAAGTTTTCATACAAACACAAAAAGATTCAAGAACAGTTTCTTCCCTGATGTTATCAGACTTTTGAATGGACCTCTTTAACGTTTATGTTAATCCTCTCTCTGCGCCTTCTCGACAGCTGTAACATTGTGTCCTACACTCTGTTCTGTCACTCTGGTGCACTTGTGTGATACAATCTGCTTGCAAAACACATAAACCAACACTTTTCAATGTACCCCAGCACACATGACAGTAATAAATCAAATCAAATCATACCTGGCACACGGGAAGATGGTCGTGGTTGTTAGACCGCAGTCATCTCAGCTTCATGACATTTCTGCAGGAGTTCCTCAGGATAGTGTCCTGGGCAAAGTTCATCACCAGCCGCATCATCAATGACCTTCCCTCCATTATTAGGTCAGAGGTGGGGATATTCCACAATGATTGCACAGTGTTAAATACCATTTGCAACTCTTCAGATACTGATGCAGGACATGCTCAAATGCAACAAAATCAAGCTTGGCCTGACAAGTGACAAGTAACACTCACACCACACAAACGTCAAACAATGCCCATATACAATAAGAGACAAGCTAACCACCGCCCCTTTTCATTCAACAGTGTTACCATCACTGAGTCCCCCACAATCAACATCCTGGGAATTACCATTGACTAGAAACTCAACTGGATTTGCCACACAAACACAGTGGTTACAACAGCAGGTAGAGGCTAGGAATACTGTGGTCAAGTGACACACCTCCTGACTCCCCAAAGACTGCCCATCGTCTACAAGGCAGAAGTTAATAGTGTGATGGAATACTCCCCTCTTGCCTGGATGGGTACAGCTCCAACATCACTCAAGAAACTCAACACCACCCAGGACAAAACAGTCCACTTGACTGGTACCATATCCAAAAGCATCCACTCCCTCCACCACCCATGCTCAGTCACAGTAGTGTGCATATCCATAAGATGCACTGCAGGAATTCAAAGATCCTCAGCTACCATCTTCCAAATTGACAACCACTTCCATCTAGAAGAACAAGGGCAGCAGATACATGGGAACACCACCACCTTCAAGTTCCCCTCCAAGCCACCCATCATCCTGCCTTGGAAACATATGGCTGTTCCTTCACCGTCGCTGGGTCAAAATCCTGAAAATCCTCCCCTAAGGGCATTGTGGGTCAACCTACAGCACACGGACTGGAGTGGTTCGCAAAGGTAGCTCACTGCCACCTTCTCAAGGGTAATTAGGGACAGGCAATAACGAACCAGCATTGCCGAGAACATACCAGTGAATTATTAACAAAAGAAAAGCATGTCTCTGTTGACCACCCAAGTAACCATTCAACACTTTGAACATCAGTGAACTGTTCTACTGTGATGGACCTTACAGAGAAGCCGAATCATGTTTTAAACAAGTGGAACATCTTCCCACATCACGATGGTGACAACACTTCAAAAGTATTTAATTGACTACAAATTGCTTTGCGACAGCTCAAGGTTATGAAAGATGCAAAATAAACATGTCATTCTTTTCCCAACAGGAAGCATTGAACAACAATTGCAAGTTTAAACTCTGAGCTGAATATTCTCTTCTTGGCCAAAGGACAATTATGTTTCAAAAGCATTCCAGTGGCTGCAAAACACTTCAGGCATTCCAAAGTTCAGGATGTCAAAGTATAAAATGCAAGTCTTTACATACAATCTACTTCAGCACAGACTAAGTAGGGATTCTGTATGCCTTAAATCCTCACTTATCAACACTTCAATGTTCTAAAAAATAAGTTGTTTCCTGATGGTGGAAATATTGAACAAGGTATTTTGCACCTGGTGTCCTCACTGAATCCCTGCACATATACGCACACAACATACAAGAAAAAACACAAAGGAAAAAGTATGTATAAAAAAAACACAGGGGATTTAGATTAGATTACTTACAGTGTGGAAACAGGCCCTTCGGCCCAACAAGTCCACACCGCCCCGCCGAAGCGCAACCCACCCATACCCCTACATTTACCCCTTACCTAACACTACGGGCAATTTAGCATGGCCAATTCACCTGACCTGCACATCTTTGGACTATGGGAGGAAACCGGAGCACCCGGAGGAAACCCACGCAGACACGGGGAGAACGTGCAAACTCCACACAGTTAGTCGCCTGAGGCGGGAAATGAACCTGGGTCTCTGACGCTGTGAGGCAGCAGTGCTAACTACTGTGCTACCATGCCGCCCACAGTACCTCCAGGGGACTGACTCCGAGTTGGCCACAGCCAGTGTACTGTGCATAAGGAAATAAAGGGTGAGTTAGTGAAAACAAAAAAACAAGCTCTGCAGAAGGACCACTGGACCCAAAACCTTAACTCTGCTTTCTCTCGACAAATGCTGCCAGAGCTGTTGAGTTTCTCCAGCAATTTCTGTATTGTTTCTGGCTTTTCAGTTGCTTTGATTTGAGACCTCTATGCTTCGTGTATATTTGAATTGTGCAGGAGATTTGTTGAATTGAATTGTTCAGCTACCACGGAATATACTGAGTGGGAGCAAATATAGACCATTTGGTCCCACTTGCTTGCTCACCGCTCAATAAGATCATGAGCGAACTGTTTGTGTTTTGAATGACACATTCTTATCTATTCCCTTTAATCTTTAATTCCTTTGCTTAATCAGAAGCTATCTACTTCTGCTTTAAAAATATTTAATGAAACTGCCTCTACCACCTTTTAAGGCAGAGAGTTCCAATCGCACAGAGACTCAGAATGAAAGAAATTCCATCACTAGTTCAAAGGACAGCCCTTAACTTTAAAAAGAGGCCCCTTGTTCTCAATTCATCCACAAAGGAACCATCCTTACAACATCCACCTCCTCATCAGGACTATTCAGGATCTATATATTTTGATCAAATCACTCCTCACTCTTGTGAAATCCACAGGAAAAATAAAGGCCAACCTGCCCAATCCATCCATGTAACACAACCCACTCAATACAAAAAACTTCACTTTCAAAACACATAACTTCTTCCTTAAGTCAGAAGATCAAAACTGCACACATTATCCAAGATGTGGGTCCAACTGTAGAACTGAAATACAATATTCTATTCTTTATGCTCAATATTATCTTGTAATAAGCAAACAATCCTCTTGATGACCTCCATGTCAACGTTTTGTAGTTCAGGCACAAGAACATCCAAATCCCCCCTGCACTTCAGAAGTCCACTCCTTCTTCACTTCACTAATATTCTGTATTTGCATTCTATGTCCCGAAGTGAACAACTTCATATTTTTTCACATTATACTCCATCTACCAGATCTTTCCCACTCACTCAACCTATCTGTTTCTGTCTGCAATCTCTTGTATCGTCTTCACAATATACTTTCCTACCTTTGATTTGGAGATGCTGGTTTTGAACTGGGGTGTACAAATTTAAAAACCACACAACACCAGGTTATAGTCCAATAGGTTTATTTGGAAGCACTAGCTTTTGGAGCACCACAATCACCTGATGAAGGAGCAGTACTCTAAAAGCTAGTGCTTCCATAAACCTGTTGGACTATAACCTGGTGTTGTGTGATTTTTAACTTTGTATTTTCCTACTGATCTTGGTGTTACCTGTGAATTTAATTACCGTGTCTTCCCTCACCTTATCTGAGTCAAATTGGAAAAAGTTGAGGCCCCTGCACAAACCCATTTAGACATATACTGTTTTCGGCCAGCCAGCCAATCTTCTGTCCATGCTAACATGTGAACCGCAGACCATGAGCTTTCATTTTCAACAATAACCATATCAAACACCCCTGGAAATCCATGCACAGTATATACACAGGTTCCTGCCTATCCACTGCGCGCATTACTCTTTCAAAGAGCTCCAATAAATTGGTTAAACATGATTTCCCTTCGAGTCATAGAGTCTCAGAGGTCCACAGCACAGAAAAATGCCCCTCAGCCCATCATGTCTGCACCAGGTAAAACACCAACCTAACTATTCTCATCCCATTTTCCACCACTTGGCCAAGAGCTTTGCAGCCTTGGAATCACAAGTATACTTCTAAATACTTCTTAAACATTATGGGGGTTCCTGCCTCTACCATCCAGATTCCCAACACCTTCAGGGTAAAATAAACGTTCCTCACCTCTCCTCTAAACTCCCTGCCCCAGACCTTAAATCTACACCCCTGATCATTTATCACTCCACCACAGGGAAATGCTTCTTTCTGTGTAATCTATCTATGCCTCTCATAAATCTGTACACCCCAACCATGCGCAGCCGCCACCCCTGCCCCCCCCCCCCCGCCCCCCCATCCTTCATCTCTCCTGATCCACAACAAACAATCCCAGAATGTCCAATTTCTCTATAATTCAAACTCTCCAGCCCAGGTAAGTCTCCTCTGTACTCTCTGCCCACATTGACTCTTCACTGTTACCTTGCTTTTTTCAATGTGTGCACCTACATTCTCTTTAATGATCAATGGTAATACCTTCCCACTGACTGATATCAAGACAACTGGCCCATGTTTTCCTTATTTCTGCCTCACTCCTTTCTTGAAGAGTGGGGTTATTGTTGTGATTTTCTAATCTAATGGAACCTCGCTTGAATAAAGAGAATTTGGAATAATTATTACCAACACATCTACTCCCACATTGGCCACCTCCTTGGATGAAGTCCATCTGGACCAGGGGACTTGTCAGCTCACAATTTGATTAGTACACATTCCTTGTGATTTCTTTGGAATTTTGCCAAGTTCCCCTCTCTCTTCCCTCTCCTGGTTTACAACTAAAGCTGGAGTGCTTTCCATATCTACTATAGTGAAGACAGAAGCAAAATATTTCTTCATTTCAATTGTCACTTCCTTATTATCCATTGTCTATTCACTCGCTAGAGGACCAACGCTCACTTTATTTACTCCATCTTTCTTTAGTTGACATGCCTTGCTAGCTTCCTTTCAACTTTTATTTTTTTCTTCATGATTAACCATTTCATCATTCTGTAGTGTCTCAATCTGTAGTGTATGTGCAAAACGTATATGTATCAGTGGTGTATGTGCAGAGTGTAGCTGTATCTGTAGTGCACACGCAATGGGCATAACATTCTGCTCACTCCCCACATGTAAAACACTGATGTTATGACATCAGCAAGAAACACCAAGATGTCCAAAATCCAAAGTTGGCACCATGAGTTCACATCATGTCATGACAATCATTTATTTTTCCAATTCTCAACCCTTGTTCTGTTCAGTTACCTCTAAGGCAATCATGCTTCTGTCAGAAGATCATGTTTACTAGGCACAGGAGACTGGAGGCATGGATGACCAATATAAAATGAACCATCCCAAGTGTCAGTTACAACTAATCTGAATTTACTTAACATTAGCTCAATAAAGTCCAGGTGCCAGGAGCTGGCAGGAAAACAACAATATAAAAGCAATCAGAATGGTAAATATTTAATAATTGGATGCACAGACTCATTTGAAAAGACAAGTGCCTGTTATCATTGTAAAATAGCATAGAAAGTAGATGAATTTCGCAACAAAGGAGATGAATTAACAGCAGAAATCATCATGAATGATTATGATGTGGTAGGCATCACAGAGACGTGGTTTCATGGGGTTCAGGACTGGCAGTTAAACATCTGGGAGTGCTGGTAGGTTGACTTCCAGATGGAAGCCCGTGATTCAGAAAGCGAATATAATGTTGTCATTTATCTCAAAAGGTTTGGAATATAAAAGCAGCGATGTGCTACTGAGACTTTATAAAGCTCTAGTTAGGCCCCATTTAGAATACTGTGTCCAGTTTTGGGCCCCACATCTCGGGAAGAACACACTGGCACTGGAGCGTGTCCAGCGGAGATTCACACAGACAATCCCTGGAATGCTAGGCCTAATATACAACGAACGGCTGAGGAACCTGGGATTGTATTTATTGGAGGTTAGAAGGTTGAGGGGAGATCTAATAGAAACTTACAAGATAATGCATGGCTTAGAAAGGATGGACAGTGGGAATTTGTTTCCGTTAGGCGGGGAAACTAGGACCTGTGGGTACAGACTTAGAATTAAGGGGAGTCAATTTAAAATGGAAATGAGGAGACATTTCTTCAGCCAGAGAGTGGTGGGCCTGTGGAATTCATTGCCATGCAACGTAGTGGAGGCCGGGACGTTAAATGTCTTCAAGGCAGAGATTGATAAAATCTTGATCCCTCAAGGAATTAAGGGATACAGGGAGAGTGAGGGCAAGTGGCGTTGAAATGCCCATCCACCATGAATGAAAGGCGGAGTGGACTCGATGGGCTGAATGGCCTTACTTCCACTCCTATGTCTTATGCTCTTATAATCCCTACAGTATGAAAGCAGGCCATTCAGCCCTTCGAGCCTACAATGACCCTCCAAACAGTATTCTACTCAGACCCACCTCCTACCCTATCCCTGTAACCCTGCCTTTCCCATGATTAATCCCTCTTGCCTGGACATCCCTGGACACTATAGGCAATGTAGCATGGCCAATCCACCTAACCTGCTTATGTTTGGGCTGTAGGCAGAAACCGGAGCACCCAGAGGAAACCCACGCAGACACGGGGAGACTGTGCAAACTCCGCACAGACAGTCATCCGAGGGTGGAATCAAACCCAGGTTCTTGGTGTTGTGATGCAACAGTGCTAACCACTGAGCCACCATGAAATAAACAATGTGTGCCTCTTCATGTCAGTTGATAACATTGTGATAAATGCATAATGATGAAAAATTACCATTTCCTTTCAAAAAAACTATTCATGTTCAATATTAGAGTGTCTAATTCTGCATTTTTCACACCACAGTTCAATTTACCATTGCTAATGACTGATCAGTAGACAATTAGTTGCAAACCCACGACATATCAGCAAGGAGGCTATTCTAATGAATATTAATGATTCTAAGAGGTTAATCTAGCATGATGGATGACTGAAACAGCAATTAATTTAGACAATACACAATCAAGAATTGTTGTAGTGTGCCACGCTACACTTGAAGAAAAGATAATAATTTCACACTTTCACTCGTGCATCAGTATTAAATGGAATTGAGGACCAAAGGTTAAAATGTCTGGTTAGACCAGAGTCCAGTGAAAAACTTTTCTGGTCAGAGATTTAGTTCTAATTCACACACCACAAACTCCAACACTGCTTGCTATCTCCCTGCAATTACACAATTGGTTCTGACTCAATTATATATTACATTCCCATCACTGGTTCCTTGATTCGATTACCTCTCAGGCATCCTTGCCAAACCCTACTAATAATAACATTGAGGGCGACAGCAGCAAACTATCAATCATAGGTTCTGAGAGTTAGCTGAAAGGACTACTGTCCTCTATTATACGAAGGCTAAATTATTCACTGCATTAGCTCAGACATGCAGCAATTATTGTTCATTTGGAACTGGTCTGAAGTGCAGGTTTATTAATATTAATTGTCACCTAATTGGGCTTTTATATGGATTATTGACAGGTTTAGCCTTATCAGTCCTTCTTGTCAGTTGCCCCATTCCCATCATGCCTCATGTTCCTGCCCATTACTGAGGAAATAAAAGGGGCCCTCTTGTGGAACAATGACCATGTCACTACCCCTGGACCAAGAGACCTGCTCCAGAGGTGTGTAATAAAATCTCTGAGCAAGGTGATTAGGAAAAATAGATTGAGGAACTAAATAGGACCACACAGAATCAAGAAAAGCCTAGCACTTTTCCGGGATCATTGGACTCAAAATGTTGATTTTTTTTTTTCTCCACGATTACAGCCAGTGCTGCAGAGTTTGTGTCATGATTGCCAACAAGGTCAGCTAGCTGGACGTCATAGAACATGAGTTCTCTGATTGGGGCTGTTAATCTGGGTCCAATCAGGAGTCCTGGATGACAGCTAAGAGGAGTGTCAGACATTCTGACATCCTGAGAGCTGGCTGTAAAGGGGCAGTACTAGAGCCAGAGATCTACAGCACAAAAACATGTCCTTTGACCCAACGTGTCCATGCCACCCAGTTTTCACAATTAAACTCGTCCCATTTGCCTGTGTTTGGTCCCTATCCCTCCATACTTATCCCATCCATGTACCTATCTAAATGTTTCTTAAATGGCAAAATTGTACTTGCTTCTACCACTACCTCTGGCAGCTTGTTCCAGTCACTCACCACCCTCTGTGTGAAAAAGCTCCCCCCCAACCTTTCAGTACCTCTCCCCTCTCACCTTCAACCTATGCCCTGTGGTTTTAGACTCCCCTACCACAAGGAAAAGTTGGCGCTATCTACTTTATCTATGCCTCTCATGATTTTACACCCCTCTACAGTCTAAAGTCAAGGACAGCTCGTGATTACATGAAGGGTGACTTGCCAATGGGATACCGATCTCTGTGGAGTTATTTCAGTTTCTCCAGCACTTTCTGTTTTTGTTTCTGTAACTGTAATGCTCCTGGAATACAACATCTACTATTATGCAATTCTGACTCTCCCTGCTATGCCAACCGTCATTTCCCATGCAAAAAAAGTGAATATATACACTGACAAAATGGAAACTCTTGAATGAGTTAACAGATTGTTACAGTTCACATTGAGCTCAGTATTTTGGCTTCAAAATTCAATTCTACAATAATTCTGCAGTTTTAGCATTATGGGTGACTTTTCGATAGCGTCCAACATAGCTTCCTAGCTATATACACAGAAACACATATTTTGGTCTGGTTAATCTGGCACAGATGCTAGGCTTGTGCATGAAAAGTATGTAGTGTGGATAGATTGTGGTTGAGTCAGTCTGTACCGCTAATTTAACACTAGCGTAGTCATTTTCACTTGAACATACCCTCTTGCTCATTCGTTCAAGAGGAGAAGACTTTGCAGAAATTCTAGGTGAAAGTAAGGACTGCAGATGCTGGAGATCAGAGTCTAGATCAGAGTGGTGCTGGAAAAGCACAGCAGGTCAGGAAGCATCCAAGGAGCAGGAAAATCGATGTTTCGGGCAGAAGTCCTTCATCAGGAAGGGCTCAATGTGAACTGTAACAATCTTGTAACTCACTCAAGAGTTTCCATATATATATATACACACTGTGTTTTTTCATGGGCTTTTGCCCAAAACGTCGATTTTCCTGCTCCTTGGATGCTTCCTGACCTGCTGTGCTTTTCCAGCACCACTCTAATCTAGACTTTGCAGAAATTCTGCTGACTTGAGTTCCCTCAGATTTGTTGCTGGTGAATTTCTCCTGACTGTCTCAGAGTTTACAGAAATATTTAATCATTTGCAGAATGGATTGCTGAATGTGGAAAAAGCTTTGGTTACAACTTCAAGAGTTCTGGTTCGACAATGTGTTCCCAGCCATGTGTTACTGCACCCCTGAGAGACAGATAGAATGAAGAGGAAAAGAAGATACATGTAGACAGAGGAAGAGGAGGTAGACTTTCAGCAGGGTAATTTACACACCCAAGAATCTTGTGGGAGTATTTTTTTTTATCTATTTCCTAAGTCAGAAGCAGATAAATCCACCTTACAAAGGCAATGTTCACAGAAATCTGCAAAGGTGCCTTAGTCAGTGGCCGTGAAGATGACAACTTCCCTGAATATCTTTGCATTGGGATCCTTCCACAATTGAACGAATCGTATCTTCCAGCTCGTGGTCCATAGTGGAACCATATTTGTCTTCTGTCTGATGAGAGAGGAGTAGGCATGGAGGCGGAGTGGAATGAAGAGGAAAAAGATAAGGATCAAACTGGAGCTGAAGGGGTTGGTTTATGAGGAGAGACTGAGCAGACTTGGATTCTACTCATTGGAATTCAGAAGAATGAGGGGGAATCTTATAGGAACACATATAATTATGAAGAAAATAGATAAGGTAGAAGTAGAGAGGGTGTTTCCACTGGCAGGTGAAACGTGGACAAGAGGACATAGCCTCAAGATTAGAGTGGGCAGACTGAAGACTGAATTCAAAAGCAGCTGCTCCACCCAGAGGATTGTAAATCTCTGAAATTCTTTGTCCAGTAAAGTAGTTAGCATAGATCAAGAATACATCAAGAATATTTCTGAACTGACAGCTAGACTACTACGACCACTAGGACTCATAACAGCACACAAACCAACAGCCACTCTCAGACAACAACTCACCAGGACAAAGGACCCGATACCCAGCATGAGCAAAACCAATGTAGTGTACAAAGTCCCATGCAAGGACTGCACAAAACATTACATAGGACAAACAGGAAGACAGCTAATGATCCGCATCCATGAACACCAATTAGCCACAAAATGACATGACCAGCTATCCTTAGTAGCCACACATGCAGATGACAAGCAACAAGAGTTCAACTGGAACAAGCCAAACTGAGAACAGCCAGGGAATTCCTAGAGGCATGGCACTCATCCACTGATTCTATCAACAAACACATTGACTTGGACCCAATATACCGGCCTACAGCAGACAGCTCGAACTGACAACCGGAAGGGGCAGAGACAAACCACTATAAATGCTGGAGGAAACATCACAGGAGGCTCCCAAGCACTGAGGATGTCACCTAGACAGGGGACGAAACGTCTGCAACACAAATTCCCAGCTCGGCGAACAGAACCACAACAACGAACACCCGAGCTACAAATCTTTTCACAAACTTTGAAGGACTTATATCCTTAATTGTAAGGTCCTAGAGAGTGTTGCTGAACAAAGAGACTTGGAATGCAGGTTCATAGCTCCTTGAAAGTGGAGTCGCAGGTAGATAGGATAATGAAGAAGCATTTTGGTATGCTTCCCTTTATTGATTAGAGTATTGAGTACAGGAGTTGGGAGGTCATGTTGTGGTTGTACAGGATATTGGTTAGGCCACTTTTGGAATATTGCATGCAATTCTGGTCTCCTTCCTATCGGAAGGAGGTTGTGAAACTTGAAAGGTTTCAGAACAGATTTACAAGGTTGTTGCCAGAGTTGGAGGATTTGAGCTTTAGGGAGAGGCTGAATAGGCTGGGCTGTTTTCCCTGGAGCATTGGAGGCTGAGGGGTGACCTTTAAGAGGCTTATACTCATGAAGGGCATGGATAGAACAAATAGACAAAGTTTTTTTTCTTTGGCGGGGTTGTCCAAATCTAGAGTGAGAGGGTGAGAGGGGAAAGATATAAAAGGGACCTAAGGGGCAACGTTTTCACGCAGAGGGTGGGAAGTGGATGGATGAGCTGCCAGAGGAAGTGGTGGAGGCTAGTACAATTAAAAGGCATCTGGATGGGTACATGAATAGGAAGGGTTTGGAGGGATATGGGCTGGATGCTGGCAGGTGGAACTAGATCGGATTGGACCTGTTTCTGTGCTGTACATCTCTATGACTCTAAATGTGGAGGTTGTTTAGGGAGCACTTGCTGATAGGGTTGGACAGGTTTGTCCCACTGAGGCAAGGACGGGATGGTAGGGGGAAAGGACCTCAGGTGACAAGGAATGTGGAACATTGCGTCAAGAGAAAAAAGGATGCTTACTTAAAGTTGAGGAAGCAACCAGATAGGGCTCTAGAGCATTACAAGGTAGCCAGGAAGGTACTAAAAAATGGACTTAGGAGAGCTAGAAGAGGGCATGAAAAAGCTTTAGTGGTTAGGATTAAGGGAAACCCTGAGGCACTGTACACTTAAGTGAGGAACAACAGGATGGCCAGAGTGAGGCTAGGGCAGACCAGGGATAGTGGAGGGAATTTGAGCCTGGACTCAGACGAAGTAGTGGAGGTCCTTAATGAATACTTTGCTTCAGTATTCATTACTGAGAGGAACCTTGACATTTCTGAGGATAGCATAAAACAGACTGATATGCTCAAACAGGTTGATGTTAAGAAGGAGGATGTGCTGAAAAGTTTGAAAATCCTAAGGATTGATAAACCTCCTGAGCCAGACGGAATATACCCTAGGTCACTATAGGAGGTGAGGGAAGAGAAAGGGAAGAGGGATAATCCTGGGAATTACAAACTAGTCAGTCTCACATCTGTGGTGGGTAAAGTACTGGAGAGGATTATGAGAGACAGAATTTATGATTGCTTAGAAAACCATAGTTTGATTAGAGACAGTCAGCATGACTTTGTAAGGGGCTTGTTACAAAACACATTGACGAAGGTAGAGCAATGGATGTGGTGTACATGGATTTTAGCAAGGTGTTTGATAAGTTTCCCCATGGTAGGCTCATTCAGAAAGTAAGCAGGCATGGGATACAGGGAAATCTGGCTGTCTGGATACAGAATTGGCTGGCCCATAGAAGACAGAGGGTGATGGGAGACGGAAGAGTGGTTAGTAAGTCTGCTAATGGCACAAAGGTTGATGGAATGGTAGATAGTGTAGAAGGGTGTTGTAGGATGCAACGGGACATTGACAGGATGCAGAACTGGACTGATAAGTGGCAGATGGAATTCAACCTGGAAAAGTGTGAAGTGATTCACTTTGGAAGGTTGAATTTGAATGCAGAATACAGGGTTAAAGGCAGAATTCTTGGCAATGTGGAGAGACAGAGGGATCTTGGGGTCCATGTCCACAGATCCCTCAAAATTACCAAGCAAGTTGATAGGATTGTCAAGAAGGCATATGGCGTGTTGGCTTTCAATAGCGGGGGATTGAGGTTAAGAACCATGAGGTTATGCTGCAGCTCGATAGTGCCCTGGTTAGATCACACTTTGAATATTGTGTTCAGTTCTAGCCACCTCATTATCAGGAAAATGTAGAAGCTTTAGAGAGGGCGCAGAGGAGATTTACCAGGATACTGTCTGGACTAGAGGGCATGGCTTATGAAGAAAGGTTGAGGGAGCTAGGGTTTTTCTCATTGGAACGAAGAAGGGTGAGAGGTGGCTTGGTAGAGGTGTACAAGAAGAGGAGAGGTATAGATAGAGTGGATAGCCAATTCCAAGTAGACCTCACCACCAAGAACATCTTCCCTTCCCCACCCCCTCTGCTTTATGAAAGGGCCATTCCCTTCAACAGTACTTGGTTTGCACCACTCATCCCACCATTCCACCCCCCTTCCCTAAATCCATAGGTACCTTCCCCTGCAACTGGAAAATATGCAAAACTTCCCCTCCCTTCCACTGTTCCCTGCAACCAACCAGATTCATTCCTTCCATTGACCAACCAGGTCATACCATCTACCTGTCTTCACCTATCCCCACCTCACCACCCTCTCCCCACTGCCCCCTTTATCTGCAGCACCCCCCAACACCCACCCCCGGTCCTGAAGAAGGGTTACACTTGAAACGTTGACTTCTCCACCTCCTGATGCTGCCTGGCTCACTATGTTCTTCCAACCTCCTGCCTGTCTACCTTGGCTTCCAGCATCGGCAGTTTTTTTTGTCTTTTTTAATAAGTTTAAGCAGCTCTGTAAACCTATTCCCTTAATCAGCACAGTCTATCAAAAAGATGGCAAGAAAACTTATAGGAAAATAGTACAAAGTTAAAAATCACACAACACCAGGTTATAGTCGAATAGGTTTAATTGGAAGCACACTAGTTTTCGGAGCGACGCTTCTTCATCAGGTGATAGTGGAGGGCTCAATCATAAATTTTTGCTATAAATTCTGTGTTATGATTGAGCCCTCCACTATCACCTGACGAAGAAGCGTCGCTCCGAAAGCTAGTGTGCTTCCAATTAAACCTATTCGACTATAACCTGGTGTTGTGTGATTTTAAACTTTGTACACCCCAGTCCAACACCAGCATCTCCAAATCAGGAAAATAGTAAGTATTGAGCATACACACAAGGCCATCAGCACATTGAAGGGAGAAATAGTTACTGTTTGCAGCAAGAATTGGGTAACTCACCCTATGTGAATGCTGATAAACACACCATTTTAAACAGCATGAAGAAGATTGTCATCATTTAGCCTTTCATTGGAAGTAACTCAATCGATAACCATCACAAAACATGAATGCAAAACTGATCACAATTTAGTGAAGTGGAATAAGTTGTTCTTAATTTTGACTTTTGGCTTTAAACGTACATGAGTGAACATGAGTAGAATGAATGAGTGAAAGATTAATTTATGCATAACGCCTTAGGTATCTATTGGGTCTTACATCAGTTCTCGTTTAAAAAGTGGCTTAATTATTAAAATGCTCATCCTTGAAACACAGCATATTTGCAGATCATGTCATGACAAATTACTCATCATCTATATTATTAAGGTTGAAAAGAACTGTATTACTTTCTTTTGCAGGTGTTGATTGGAAATGATGATGACATTTGGTGGATCCCCAACAGCTGTGGCCGCTCCACCAATATTCGTGAAGACAATTTCTGCAATCAGCACGTGCCTAGGGTCCAGATTGAGCACCTCACATAACCTACAGGAGACAAAACAGCATCAGGAAGCTGGAACCCAAATTTAGGAACCTTTGAAAGCACTGGCTCAGACCCAATCAATACCCACATGTCTACACCGGCCTGAAAAACAATAGGAAAACAATCATTGCCAGAGATTTCAGAATTGCAAAGTCTGGGCTCCTGGTAGAGGTAGAGATGCGATGGATAATTGATGAGTTGTTCAAGGACTAGGAAAGTTTTTGTGGTAAAATGCCACTTCCTCACTTGGGAATAATTCCCTAAGCATCAGCCATCCAATTCAAACATTAGATACTCTTTATGTGTGGGACAACTAACCCCCACCGAGCAAAGCCTGTTGGGTTTGCTTCTGACGTATTTGAGGTGACCCTCATATTCAGGTGTGCTGTGCCCGCTCAAGGCCCCTGGCATTGGGGGGAGGGGCAGCCCAGAGGAAATTGTTTTGCGATAGAAAGATAGTGCTTGAGTGATTCAACATCCTGCCCTTCCCAAGAAGGCATCTGGTCCCTGCTCAAACCAATGCTCCCTGCACATGTACAAACCATCTTACTATCCACTGACTCCATCTATACTTCTTGTTGCCTCAGCAAAATACTAACATAATCAAAGAGCCCTCCCACCCCGATATAATCTCTTATATTCTCTTCCAACCTCTTCATTGGGCAGAATTCTGAAAGCTTAACCATGTGCACCAACAGATTCAAGAACAGCTTCTTCCCTGCTGTTTAGACTTCTGAATGAACCTCTCAAATTTTAAACTTAACATTGATCTCATTCCTTGTGTACCTTCCCTGCAGCTGCAACATTGCCCTGTTCTGTGACCCTAATTCACTTTGTATGGTACGATCTGCCTGCACGACATGCAAAACAAAACTTCTCACTGTATCCAGGAACATGTGACAATAATAATAAATCAAATCAAATCAATGTACCTGGTATGGCAGAGGTCACTGGTGGTGTGAACCAAGATTAATTTTCCCCAGGGAGCCAAAACGGCAGCTGGTACCTTGACTCAGTGAGGTCAACATGGACTGAGAATTAAAACCATTCCCTTCCACCTCATATGATTTAGTGCTAATACAGTTTTCACATCTCCCAACAAAGTAACTAGAAAAAGATATTCAATATTTTAAATGTAGAGGGAAAACAAACTGATTTGTTGCCAACATGAGGAAAACAAAGGAGTTCCTGACTCTTTCAACACCCCAGAAGCTGAGGTGACAGGTGAGAAGGTGCTGTTTGATTGGACTGGAAAGTGCAAGACAGAGGATGGACAGCAACCCTCTGGCGTGGAGGCCAAATCGGGCCTTAAAATAGCCACTGAGGATGCTCATCCTAACAGAAACCAACAGGAAATTTGTTGTGTGGGACAACTAACCCCCACCAAGCAAAGCCTGTTGGGTTTGCTTCTGACCTATTTGAGGTGACCCTCATATTCAGGTGTGCTGTGCCTGCTCGAGGCCCCTGCCATTGTGGGGGGGGGGGCAGCCCAGAGGAAATTGTTTTGCTATCCTTCCACCATCAGTTCCACATTAAATGGGGGGTTCCATTATCAACCCTTGGTGAACGTAATACTGGCAGAGGCCAGCCCTCCCAGTGGCACTGCAGAGCTGCCAGCCTCTGATTGGCCAACAAGATTCATCGGAAGGATGGACTCAACAGGTAAACCTAAGCTGTCCAGGGAAGTGCCTGACTGTCTTAAAATACCAACAGGGCTCACAAGAAAGAACGAGGCAGAGACACCATAGATTTTCCAGGTGATCGAGAAGCTCCCCATTACCAAACATCAATTTTCAACGATGGAATACTGTATTTTTCTGTCTCTGTAATAGTATGTGTCTCTGTTCCATTTAAAGTTAGCATTTTAGACACCACTCTCAATTGGAAGCCAAGCCTTCACTAAAGGATATCACATTTGTTCAGAGCCAAATGTCTAAGATTTCCTCTGATTTTGAGGTCAGAACCAGTCAGTGGAACAGAGGAAGCCATTGAGTCATGTGATTCTTTCAGCACAGAAGGAAACCATTCAGCCCATCAGGTCTCAGTTAGTCACACTTTGTGCCTTTTCCCTGTGTCCTCAGGCAGTATGGGGCTTGTACCAATGGCATTAGTATCACACTGCATTGCAAACTAACCACTGAGGCAACTGAGCTAAGCAACCACAGCCACAGCCCTTCTCTGAGGTGTGGTGACCCTCAGGTTAAACTTACCACTGGCCGTCTCTCCCTAATGACAGAGCAGCCTATGATCTTCTGACTATATAGACTTTCACTTTGTCTTTCCTCCTTGGTTTTTTTTAGAATCATAGAATCCCTACAGTGTGGAGGCAGGCCATTCAGCCCATCAAGTCCACCTGGCCCTTCTGAAGAGCATCCCACTCAAACCATCTCCTCCTACCCTATCCCTGTAACCCTGCATTTCCCATG
This sequence comes from Chiloscyllium punctatum, assembly GCF_047496795.1. Classification (NCBI taxonomy): domain Eukaryota; kingdom Metazoa; phylum Chordata; class Chondrichthyes; order Orectolobiformes; family Hemiscylliidae; genus Chiloscyllium; species Chiloscyllium punctatum. Next base: position 19,753,820 of record NC_092747.1, on the reverse strand, counting down.
GTTAATTCTCCCAATCCTGCACATCACTGGACACTATGGGCAATCTAGCATGGCTAATCCACCTAACCTGTGTATCTTTGGACTATAAGAGGAAACCCATGGGGAGAAAGTGCAAACTCCACACAAACTGTTGCCCAAGAGTGGAATCAAACCCAGGTTCCTGGTACTGTGAGGAAGTCTGAGCTACCATGCCGCCCTCATGGGTGCTTATCTAATTCTCTTTTGAAACCCAAGATACAATTTGCCATGTCCATATTCAAACACTACATCACAGATCATAAGCACGCAGTGGGTTGGATTTCACATATTGCCACCCACACCCAACAGATAAAGAAAATAATATTGGTTAATGATTTGAAGAACAAGCGTTAGAATTTGATTAATTCTCACAGCCCATGGTGCATTCAGTATTGTTAAAATGTCAACAAGGGGACATCCTCTCTGTACTTCAGAACATTTGTTGCTGAATAAGTCGGGTTTGGTTGAAGTTGCTTTTTGTAATGTTTCTGTTTGTAATGGTAAAAGCCTGAGAATCTGAAATCTTGACATGTAGCAACTTGAGTTGGTCACCGGGATTTAAATTTCATGTCTGAAATTATGGATCTCTATGGGGAACATAGCATTTCTGTTTTCAAGAAAAGGGTATTTATTCTTCCTTTTGCACAACCCTTGCTAAAAAGGTGTTTTATTTCAACTTCTGCATGAAGAGTTCAAATTGTCTATTGGACTGGAATCGATAAACATCATGGACTTATTAGTTTCTCTGTTATACTAATCAATCCTTACTGACACTGTTTACTTTTCTACATTTGCCATTACAACAATGCACCTGCTGCAAGAATTGTCACATAGCTAATGTTATCTGTCTCCTTTGATAATCTCCGTAATGCTCAACAGAAAGTTAATAATAAATTAAGTAGAGCAGTGCTAAATATCACAGAGATAGCTGAGATCAAGAGGAATTCACAACTAAAGCTTAAACTGGAATCCACACGGAACAAGTTAGAGTGGAGGCAATTACCAAGGATAGATCTATGGCTATAAAAGTGAGTTTAACTTATTATCTGGTCAAACATGAGATATGAACAAGAAGCTACTCTTTCCTTAAAGAATCAAGTAAGCGTATCAAAACGATGACCCTTCTTTTCATCATAATGGGATTTATTTGATATTTTTATTTATTTACAAACAATACTAACTTTATTTGCTACACTCAGGAGGAATGGAAAACCGACGGGATGCTTCTGTCGTTGAATCAATAGTATTTTCATCTTAAACCTTTTATAGAAAATCCTCATAATCCTTTCATATATAACTGCAGGTGCAGCATTGCTTAAATTGGTATTGTTCAACAAATTAACAACCATACTTATATATTCTTACTTTACAACAAGAGATATTTCAAAATTATGCATACCCGTTTCTCTGGCAGCAATGGGAAAAGATAAAGTATTGCATTTCCTGTCTTACAACACATGACAATCAATAGCAGAGCAAATAAGTGATTGGGCTCAACTGGTCTATTTCAATATTTACATTCCACATAGCATACTTTTATATACAATCTTATTTCTTTCTCCCTCATGTACATATCTTCCTCTTAAATCCATCTATCCCATTCAGCTCAACTACCTTCAGTCAGAGATGTTCTTGTGCATCTGGAGCAGGGGGACTTGAAGCTGGGTTTTCTGGTTCAGAGGTAGAGACACTACCACAATGCTACAACAGCCCTTTGGTATAATTATTGTTTTATTAAAAGAAATAAAGAGCTTTTCATTCTAGTGATTCAAGCAACACAGATATTCTGGTGAAACAAAATATCAGATAGATTTGTGAGGTGAATGCCATAATCTTTACAGAGTAGTCATTCAGACTCTTTTAATGCCTCCTAATAGCAAGGCAGCTTTATCCCAATAGTTACAGCTAATTCCTTTCCCAATCTTGTCCCCCCACCAGATACAGCCTGGTCCAGTCACTGAGCTGGGTGCATGTCCCTGAACACACAGTATCGTTGCTGCAGCATTATAAAGATGGTGACATTTGCACCCCGAGGTACACTATTGAAGGGCGGATGTGTCCTGTAAGTGGATCAAAAATATGCCACGGGGGTTTTTGAGAGGTTGGCAGATGTCAGATGCCAATGTTCGTGGATGTAGCCAGTGACCGTGGAGCATGCCCTGAGATATTGGTGCCTGGTGTCCAACAAGTGGAGCAAGTGATGAGCTGAGGTACCCGCTCTGATTCCCACAGCGAGAATTCTCAGCACCTAGCTTGCTCAGTGGCTGGATACGATGCATATTATAGAGGTAAGATGTGCAGTTACGATCATTAGCAAACAGTAATCCCCCTTAACGGCCACCGTCTAGTGTGAATCACATCTCAATGCCCAGAACTTGGTTAAAAGATGCAGCAAGTTTTTCCTGTCAAGTCTGAACTCCACACAAGATTCTGCCAAAGCCCTCATTGTTCAGCCCCCTACTACATTCTGTCCATTACTTCCTGTTAGTGGAAGGTGAGCGAGAGAAGCTACAAGGATGTCCCTGGGTCAGAATCCTTTTTTGGTACATTCACAAGAAAAATATATGAGATGCAATGACTGCTTCAATCTATTTTAAGTAATTCTATTTAGAGTGGATATGAGTAGTCATGAGGCAGAGGAGATGGTAAGAAGCCCAGGAAATGAATTGAGAAAAGCGAAAATGTTCCTCGCAATGTATGATATTGAAGAATCTAGAGAAAAATGATGATGAGACAATTTTAAAATTAAAATCTAAGGAGAGGAGAGCTTTGCTTGCCCAAAACATTAGTGTCTCAATCCACTACGCTACCAAGTGGCAAGATCAATATTTACAGCGATGATCCTCAATGCATTGAACCTTCAACCTCAGCTACTAAACTCCAGTCACATCCTCTGCATGTCTCAAGGCACTTTATATCCATTGTTTGAGCTGGAGCAAGGAATGCTGATCAGGAAACAAGGTAACTTCCTGCTGTTCTTTCAACATTTGAGAAGCTGCATAAAAACTCATAGGGATTTAGAGTAAAACTTGTTAGTATAGAAAAAAAAATGGCTGGAAGGTAGAAGACAGCATCCAACGATTATGGGATTGGGGAGAGGTACTCCATAGAAATGGTACTGAAAAGATCATGGGTTGATCCAATTGTGGCTTCAACTGTACCTTTCTATGTGACACACACACACACACACACACACACACACACACACACACACACACACCCCTCCACAACAGCAGATGCCTCTTCTATCAAGATCCTTCCAATTCAGAGTGAATAGTTTCGATGCCCCTTCCTCCATTAATTTCTGGGGAAGTAATAGGGTAATGACTTGCTAAGAGAGATAAAAAAAACCTCTGATCTCCAGGATTAAGTGGGACATTTCTTGTATTTTAACTGTGTCCTCTAGTTCTGAGAGGATGCATCCTCCTAGTATCCACCTCATCAAGTCCACTCAGGATTTTCTGCGTTGCAATGAGATCACCTCACAATTTTCTAAACTCTAATGAGCATAAAGCCCAACCTATTCAACCTCACTTCACACATTAAGCTCTTCATCCCCAGAATGAGTGAAGAGAACATTCTTCAAACTGCTTTAATGCTATTTGTTAGCAAATGCTTTTTTTAACACATCAACTAAAGGGACTTTGTACCTAATCTATTTCAGTATCTAAACTTTGTACCCAGGGTACTTTAGTACCTAAAATGGCACCTTGTGTGGCGACATTGTGCACATTTCACTGTACTCCTGTACTTGAGTACATGGTGACAATAAATCTAACTCTAATTCTAAGATATTGACTCTCAGGACTCTCTAATTCATATGAACTATCTTTGTTGTTAAGTAATTCATGATTGGCAACTTCTGTCTTTTTATTTTTTTCTTGGATGCATGTTTGTCTAAATTTATGTCGCAAACCATTCCCCAGTATCTTGAACGTAGTAATAATCTCTACCTTGTTTTAACCCTAAGAATTTATCATGGGTCATTTTTAAATTGGTCTTTACAATAAAGATCTCAGGGAAGCCACAAATCTTTGTGCTTAAAAAAAATAAGAAAATACTTTTAACAACAATCCTTCTATTACAGACAGAAAAGGAGTACAGCATGATTAATTCTATTCACTTCTCTCTCTTGGCTGTAACAAAGAGTTTTCTCAATACCTTTACCCTTGAGGTACTGATTGTTATAAATTGTTCCCTCCCCTTAAAGTGTTGACTTTCAAGAATTTTCTCAGTCTTCTCTATCCAAGACAGTCACCAAATGATTATGAAATGTGTGATCCAAAATATTAATTTACAATATCATTGACTGGTGAAATAGCCGCACAGAGGCCGGTATTCTGTCACGAAGTGACTCTTTATTTACATGTACACAGTACATGGGCTCTGACCAACCAGCTCTGAGCCAGTCCCTAGAATGAGAAGACTCTCTGAGACTCCTGTTTACATCTGTCAATCCAGGGTTCCCTGATCTGCCCAGGTTAACAATCATCCCAATTACTACACCCGAACACCTTGCCAAAAGAACTGACACTGCCTATAGCGGCAACAATGTTATAAAACAAAGAATGGTGGGTGCTGAAGACCTGAAACAAGAACAGATATTGCTGGATAAACTCTGGCAGCATCCATGAAGAGAAAACAGAATTACTGTGACCCTTCTTCAGAACAATACAGTCAGTCTTGCTATATTGCAGTAGTTCCATTCTTGTGCAATCCCATGTTATATGAAAATTGCGTAATAGCAGCACCATTTAGCCTGTTCGCTTTCTCTCTTAGCACTTGTTCACTTGTTCGGGCAAAAGCCCTTCATCCTGATTTTCCTGCTCCTCAGATGCTGCCTGACCTGCTGTGCTTTTCCAGCACCACTCTAATCTAGACTCTGGTTTCCAGCATCTGCAGTCCTCACTTTTACCTAGTTGATTTTAACCCTACTGCAAATCCTCTTGCAAGGATGCCTGCCTTGAAGAAGTTCTCCTCCTCTCTCCACAAGAATCTCAGTGAGTCTCTCTCTCTCACTGCAACCCCCAGGTCACCTCCTCTGCCCTGAAGAACTTCATTTGGATAGTGACTAGTGTGGGAGGGAAAAGGGATTAGTTTGTCTCTTCTAACTCAGCTGTACAACACCTATTCAAAGTTTACACTACGACCTTGTTTTTCCATTATTAATTCCCCAGACTCTCTCTCTGGAGGACCAGCACTCAGTTTAGTTATTCTTTTCCTTTTAAATGTTTCTAGAAACAGTTACTGTCTCTTTTCATGTTTTAGCTAGCTTTTTCTTATTTAGCTTTCTCCATTTTTTAGTTCTAAAACTTGTCCAATCTTCTGTCTGAGTAGGAAAAACAGTTGAACTGAACTCAGTAAGAGCAGATAGAATTAATGGCAAAACAAAACATGGATGTGTCAGACAGGAGGCTGAGAGAAAAGTGTTTTGCACCTGATTCCAATCAATAGCCCCAGCAAGGAAAGACCAGGTTCAGTCAAAATTAAATAATGAATTCTGAAGTCTCTATGATAACAATATTTGTCACAGTACGATAGAGAGAGCCACTATTACTTGATATGGTCTGTGGCAGTGATCAAAGGGCATGTTCTCTGCTCATTTCTCCACACCTCGTGGTTTTCCATGTTGTAAAGTCATACAGCATGGAAACAGACCCCTTGCACCAACTCGCCCATGGCAACCAGGTTTCCTAAATCAAATTAGTCGCACTTGCCTGCATTTGGCTCATATCCCTCGAAACCTTTCCTAATCATGTACCTGTTCAAATCTCTTTTCAATGTTGTAACTGTCCCTGCATTGACCATTTCCTCTGACTGTTCATTCCATATATGAACCACCCTCTGTGTGAGAAAGGTTGCCCCTCAGGTCCCCTGCAAATCTTTCTCCCCTCAGCGTAAATATTTGACCTCTAGTTTTGATCTCCCCTTTGCTATTCACCTTATCTAAATGATTTTACAAATGCCAACCCCCCAACCTCCAATACTCCAGTCAAAAACGTCCCAGCCTATCCAGCCTCTCCCCACAGCTCAAACCCTTCATTCCTGGCAACATGCCTGCAAATCCCCTCTTCACTGTCTCCAATCCAAATTTACTTGCTGATAGGAGCCTCACATTTTAAGTTTTATTCAGCTCGATGACTCGGGGAATGAGTACATTGAGATGGCTTTTCATTGCTTCCTTCATGTACACATCAAGGAAACAAAAGTTCTCTTCCCCAAGGTTCCCTGGCCTGTTAGCAACTATTGTCCCTCAATCATAGTGTGGAAACAGGCCTTTTGGCCCAACAAGTCCACACCGACCCTCCAAACAGTAACCCACCCAGACCCATTCCACCTAAACCTATATTTAACTCTGACTAATGCACCTAACCTACACATCCCTGAACACCATGGGCAATTCACCTTGTGTGCACATCTTCGGATAGTGGGAAGAAACCAGTGCACCCAGAGGAAACCCACACAGACACAGGGAGAACATGAAAACTACACATAGACAGTCACCCGGGGCTGGAATCAAACCCAGGTCCCTGGCACTGTGAGGCAGCAGTGCTAACCACTGAGCCACCATGCCTCCCTTCTTTGTGGTACATAGCACTAGCCATGGAATCCTTAGTTGAGTATAGGACAACAATGATACCATGATAGAGACTATTAGCCATCAATTAACGCCAGAGTATATTAAGAGATCGCAACAGCTAAGAAGCAAGTCTGTTAATCTTCCATTAGCTAAATTAAAATTTGCTCATGATAACTTCATCATATTTACCTAAGGGGTCATTGGCAAGAAGTAAAAATCTATAATTAAAACAGGTGGGCACTTTGATCAGTTGCTGGAATGAATAGAAGGTAGCTGCGATGGGAGGAGGAGGGATCTTTATTTGTAAAATTAAATATGCAAAACATTCTGGGGGGGGGGGGGCGGATGTTTCTTTGCATAGATTTGTGAGGCACATCACAGCTATCTATTAATCCCTGGTGGCAATCATCAGCATGCTATTCATTCTTGCTTGCTACAGTGATGCGAAGGAAATGAATTTCTCCAACTGTGTTCGATGGGACCAATACGGGTTTTAATTGGGAAGAACATTTGCAGGAATTCGTTGCGACCTGATTAAATCTGGAAAGGGCATCACGAAGCGAAGGAAAGAGACGGTCTGTGCAGTGAGACTTGGCAGTTGTGAAAGTGTTAAATGTGAGATTTCAAAAGTTTCAGAAGCCTAATCAGCAAATATTTGTTGTCAGTAAGGAATTACATTTCTAAGAACAGAACACAGGGCTATGTGTACGTGAGAAACAAAACACATCAAAATCAGGAAGAACTACCCGAGATGTAGACGGAATTCAATCTTGCAGATGTCCTTGAGATGGACACAAGGATTCTGCAGGGAAACAAGTCAGTCAAATCCAGAACACTATCAATGCATGGTCCAAAAGGATCAGAAACGTCTGGCTTATCAGTACTGAGCGCTTACAGTTATCAGAAAAAAATTAACAGGTTGGGGATTTTACTTAGAAAACAGAAGACATAAAGAAGAACACTCCTGATTCAAAAAGTTATATTGGACTTGAAACTTTCTGCTTCTGTTTCTCTCTCCACAGATGCTGACAGACCTGTTGAATTTCTCCAGAATCTTTAATTCAGACTTAGAGGAGACCTGATGAACACCTACAAAATTATGGATGGGTTGGACAGGGTAGAAGTGGGAGGATGAATATAAGAACATAATAAATAGGAGCAGGAGTAGGCCAGCTGGCCCATCGAGCCTGCTCCACCATTCAATAATATCATGGCTGATCTGTCTGTGTTACCCACCTGCTCACCATAACCCTTAATTTCTTCCCTGCTCAAAAATCAATCTATCATTGCCTTAAAAACTTTCACTGTCCGGAGAATTCCACAGATTCACAACCCTTTCGATGAGGAAGCTCTTCCACAACTCAGTCATAAACCTGCTCCCCATTTATTTTCAGGCTATGCCCCCAAGTTCTAGTTTCACCCATCAATGTGTCTACTTCATCTATTTATGATTAATATCTCCTCATAATTGTATATGTTTCTGCAAGATGTCCCCTCATTCTTCTGAATTCCAATGAGTATAGTCCCAGCCTCTCCTTATAAACCAACCCTCTGAACTCCAGAATCAACCTACTGAACCCTTCCACACGCCCTCCAGTGCCAGTACATCCTTTAGGAGAAAGTGAAGACTGCAGATGCTGGAGGTCAGAGCTGAAAAATGTGTTGCTGGAAAAGCGCAGCAGGTCAGGCAGCATCCAAGGAGCAAGAGAATCGACATTTCGGGCATAAGCCCTTCTTCAATCCTGAAGAGTCAATAGCAAATCTGTGGGAGGCATTCAAAAGAGCGATTATATGGGCACAGTGTACACACAGCCACATCAAATCCAGAGTATTAGGTGGCACAAAAGAATAAGAAAAATAGAGCTTATGACAATCTTTTTGAAAAAAAGACTTTAGGAAGCACAGAAGATGGAGCAAGTATGGGGTTAAATGCAAAAGGAAATTCGGCAAATAAGGAATATATGTGAACAATATTGGCCAGTAAAATTAAGGAAAATCCAAAGATGCTTTATCAGTACCTCTCTATTTTTAAACTCCATCCACTTAGCAATGAAGGACAATATTCTATCTGCCTGTTTCTACTTGAGACACAAGGAGCCTTTTAAAGGGTACAGTACAGATAATCAGCAGTATTAAAAGGTATTGTGTATATGCAAAGTTAATAGAAAATAAAACTGATGAGCTAAGGGCACAGCCGACAGGATCACTGCTACAATGGAAACTTGGTTTAAGGAAGGTCAGGAATGGCAGCTCAACATCCCTGGATATACAGTTTTCAGACATGTTATAAAAAGGAATAAAAAAAGTTAGGGGTGTAGCGTTATACATTAAGGAATCACTCAATTCTATGGGGATATGCTAAATGAAACAACAATAAGACTATTATGATTAAATCCAAAAACAAAAAGGGCATCCACACAATTAGGCACATACTATTCACTCTTAATAGTGACAGAAAAATAAAGGAAGAAATATAGAGCCAAATGTCTCAGTGCAAAATCATTGGGGCATTAATAATTGGGACCTTCACTTTCTCCAATATAAATTGGGATACCACTGCAATGAAAAGTGTGGAGGGCACAAAACTACATTCAAAAGAACATTTTTTTAAGCCAGCTTGTAACAAGCCAAACGAGAGGGGGCACAATCCTAGATTTAATCTCAGGAAATGAAGATGGACAAGCAGGTAAAATTGCAAGTGTAGACATTTGGAGATAGTGATCATAACACAGTCTGATTTAGCAGCATTAAGAGACAAAGATAGAACGGGAGGAAATTTTCTAAATTGGGGGAAGGAAAACTTTAAAAAGCTGAGGGATATCTAACAGAAGTGAGCTGGTAGCAGTTTCTCAAAGGAAAGTCAATAGCAAATCTGTGGGAGGCATTCAAAAGAGCGATTATATGGGCACAGTGTACACACGGCCACACAAAGCATATTACCATCAAATCCAGAGTATTAGGTGGCACAAAAGAATATGAAAAATAGAGCTTAAGACAATCTTTTTGAAAAAAAGACTTTAGGAAGCACAGAAGATGGAGCAAGTACGGGGTTAAATGCAAAAGGAAATTCAGAAAATAAAGAATATATGTGAAAAATATTGGCCAGTAAAATTAAGGAAAATCCAAAGATGCTTTATCAGTACAATAAGAGCAAGATGATGGCTGAAGAAAGGGTTGAGCCAACAGAGATGTACATGGTAAGTTTTGTGTCATAAAGTCATACAGCATAGAAACAGGCCCTTCAATACACCACGTCTATGCCAACTAACAAACACTACACTGCACTAATCCCATTTACCTGGACTTGGTTAGGCCAGAGATGGCATTTTCAATACTATTCTCCAGATATTTCTTAAATGTTGTGAATGTTGCCTTCTTGGGCAGCATGTTCCATATTTCTACCACTCTCTGGGTGAAAGGATTTCCTCTAAAACATGTATATATCACGTTAAACTTGTGTCCTCTAGTCTTGGAAATGTCTGTCCAACTGGGGAAAAGATTCTCATGATCTATTCTGTCTAGACCTCGGGTAATTTTGTATACCTCAATCAGATCCCTCCTCAGTCTCCTCTGCTCCACAGAAAACAAACCCAGCCTTTCCAGTCTCTCCTCATAACTGAAACTTTTCATCCCAGGTAACATCCTGGTGAATCTCCTCTGCGTCCTCTCCAGTGCAATCACATCCTTCCAACAGTGTGATGACCAAAACTGCAGACAGTATTCCAACTGTGGCCTAACCAATGCTTTATAAAGTTGTAATAAGACTTCTTTGCTTCTATGTTCCATGACCCCGCTACTGAAGGCAAGCATTTTGTATGCCTTCTTAACCAACCTGTCAACCTGAGCTGACACCTTCAGGGATTTATAGACTTGTGCACCAAGGTCCCTTTGTTCCTCAGTATTCCCTGGGGTATATCATTCATTGTGGATGTCCTTCCCTTATTAGACATCGCAAAATGCATCACTTCACACTTTTCAGGATCATGTTCCATCTGGCATTGCTGTGCCCGATTTACCAGCTGACCATAGAATATAGAACATAATAGATTTTGCCAGGGCGGCGAGGAGAGAAGGAGTGGTGGAGCGAGGGCTGCCGGGAAGGGTGAGTTTTCCCACATTAAAAGGGACTTACCTCGGGGGTCGGGCCTCCATTTGCTGAGAGGTGCAAGGGAGGAGCAAAGCACTTCTGGGAAATCATATATTTATGTGGTTGTGTTACCTGAAATACTACTCAGGTAGTGTCTCCCACTCATCCTCCTCCTCTAACCAAAGAAAAAGGTTCTGTGAGCCAGATTGGTACGGTAATGAGTTTATTTTTTATTCTTTATTTTTCAACAGTCTTTTGGGGAATTTAGAATAGTGGGAATGGAGGTTAGGGCAGTTGAATGTTCTTCCTGCAGAATGTGGGAGGTAAGGGTCACCACTAGTGTCCCTGCTGACTATATCTGCGGGCAGTGCACCGAACTCCAGCTCCTCGAAAACCGCGTTAGGGAACTGGAGCTCGAGCTGGATGAACTTTGGATCATTCAGGAGGCAGAGGGGGTTATTGAGAGGAGTTACAGGGAGGTAGTCACTCCTCAGGTACAAGAAAAAGCAGATAGGTTACAGTCAGGGAACAGAAAGGGAACCGGCAGGCAGTGCAGGGATCCCCTGTGGCCATTCCCTCAACAATAAGTATACTGTTTTGGATACTGTTGGGGGGGGGGACTTACAAGGGGAAAGCAGTGGGGCACAGTGCTCTGGCACAGAGTCTGTCTCTATTGCTCAGAAGGGAAGGGGGAAGAGGAGCAGAGCAGTAGTCATTGGGGACTCCATAGTTAGGGGGACAGATAGGAGGTTCTGTGGGGATGAGAGAGACTCATGGTTGATGTGTTGCCTCCCAGGTGCCAGGGTTCGTGATGTCTCTGATCATGTTTTTGGGATCCTTAAGGGGGAGGGGGAGCAGCCCCAAGTCGTGGTCCACATCGGCACCAATGACATAGGTAGGAAGAGAGATGGGGATTTAAGGCAGAAATTCAGGGAGCTAGGATGGAAGCTTAGAGCTAGGACGAACAGAGTTGTTGTCTCTGGTTTGTTCCTCGTGTCATGTGCTAGTGAGGCGAGGAATAGGGAGAGAGGGGAGTTGAACACATGGCTACAGGGATGATGCCGGAGGGGGTGTTTTGGATTCTTGGATAATCGGGGCTCTTTCTAGGGTAGGTGGGACCTCTACAAGCAGGATGTCTTCATCTGAATCAGAGGGGTACCAATATCCTGGGGAGGATATTCGCTAAGGCTTTTGGGGTGGGTTTAAACTAATCCAGTAGGAGGGTGGGAACCAAAATTATAGTTCGAGTATAGAAAGGGTTGAGAGTAGGGAGGTCTGAAATCAAGTTTCAGGGTTGCAAGATGGCACTGGCAAGCAAGAAGTTGGTTTGAAGTGTGCCTACTTCAACGCCAGGAGTAAGGTGGGTGAACTTGCAGCATGGGTTGGTACCTGGAACTTCAATGTTGTGGCCATTTCGGAGACATGGATAGAGCAGGGACAGGAATGGTTGTTGCAGGTTCCAGGATTTAGATGTTTCAGTAGGAACACAGAAGATGGTAAAAGTGGGGGAGGTGTGGCATTGTTGGTCAAGGACAGTATTCCAGTTGCTGAAAGGACGTTTGGGGATTCATCAACTGAGGTAGTATGGCCTGAGGTTAGAAACAGGAAGTTTTCTGTAGGCCTCCGAATAGTTCCAGAGATGTAGAGGAAAGGATAGCAAAGATGATTCTAGATAGGAGTGAGAGAGATAGGGTAGTTGTCATGGGGGACTTCAACTTTCCAAATATTAGCTGGGAACACTATAGTACAAACACTATAGATGGGTCAGTTTTTGTCCAGTGTGTGCAGGTGGGATTCCTGACACAGTATGTAGACAGGGAGAAAGTGAGGACTGCAGATGCTGGAGTACCAGAGTTGAAAAATGTGGTGCTGGAAAAACACAGCAGGCCAGGCAGCATCCAAGGATTCCTGAAGAAGGGCTTATGCCCAAAACGTCGATTCTCCTGCTCCTCGGATGCTGCCTGGCCTGCTGTGTTTCTCCAGCACCACATTTTTCAACAGTATGTAGACAGGCCAACAAGGCGCGAAGCCACATTAGATTTGGTACTGGGTAATGAGCCCGGCCAGGTGTTAGACTTGGAAGTAGGTGAGCACTTTGGTGATAGCAATCACAATTCTGTTGTGTTTACTTTAGTGATAGAAAGGGATAGGTGTATACCACTGGGCAAGAGTTACAGCTAGGGGAAAGGCAATTACGATGCGATTAGGCAAGATTTAGGAAGCATAGGATGGGGAAGGAAACTGCAGGGGATGGGCACATTAGAAATGTGGAGCTTATTCAAGGAAAAGCTCCTGAGTGTCCTAGATAAGTATGTACCTGTCAGACAGGGAGGAAGCTGTAGAGCACGGGAGCCACAGTTTACAAAAGAAATGGAATCTCTGGTCAAGAGGAAGAAAAAGGCTTATGTTAGGATGAGATGTGAAGGCTCAGTTAGGGCGCTTGAGGGTTACAAGGTAGCCAGGAAAAACCTAAAGAGAGAGCTCAGAAGTGCCAGAAGGAGAAATGAGAAGTTGTTGGCAGATAGGATCAGAGTAAACCCTAAGGCTTTCTATAGGTAGTTAAGGAATACAGTGGAAGACAGGAGTAATATCCCAAAAATTAAAGGGTGTCACGGGGCTGAGTTGAGTATGGTTGCCATTACGAAAGAGATAGTGCTAGAAAAGTTAAAAAGTCTTAAAATTGATAAATCTCCTGGCCCCGATGGGATACACCCTAGAGTTCTGAGAGAGGTTGCTGAGGAAATAGCAGAGGCATTGGTTGAGATCTTTCAAGAGTCACTGGAGTCAGGAAAGGTCCCGGACGATTGGAAGATGGCTGTAGTAACCCCCTTGTTCAAGAAAGGATCAAGGCAAAAGATGGAAAATTATAGGCCAATCAGCTTAACCTCGGTTGTTGGTAAAATTCTAGAATCCATCATTAAGGATGAGGTTTCTAAATTCTTGGAAGAGCAGAGTCTGATTAGAACAAGTCAACATGGATTTAGTAAAGGGAGGTCATGCCTGACAAACCTGTTGGAATTTTTTGAAGAGGTAACAAGTAGGTTAGACCAGGGGAACCCAGTGGATGTGGTCTATCTGGACTTTCAAAAGGCCTTTGATAAGGTGCCACACGGGAGACTGCTGAGCAAGGTGAGGGCCCATGGTGTTCGAGGTGAGCTGCTGGGATGGATTGAGGATTGGCTATCTAACAGAAGGCAGAGAGTTGGGATAAAAGGTTCTTTTTCAGAATGGCAGCCGGTGACGAGTGGTGTCCCGCAGGGTTTGGTGCTGGGGCCACAGCTGTTCGCATTATATATTAATGATTTGGATGAGGGAACCGGGGGCATTCTAGCGAAGTTTGCCGATGATACAAAGTTAGGTAGACAGGCAGGTAGTACTGAGGAAGTGGGGAGGCTACAGAAGGATCTAGACAGGTTGGGAGAGTGGTCCAGGAAATGGCTGATGGAATTTAACGTGAGCAAGTGCGAGGTCTTGCACTTTGGCAAAAAGAATATAGGAATGGACTACTTTCTAAATGGTGAGAAACTTAATAAAGCCAAAGCACAAAGGGATCTGGGAGTGCTAGTCGAGGATTCTCTAAAGGTAAACATGCAGGTTGAGTCTGTGATTAAGAAAGCGAATGCAATGTTGTCTCTTATCTCAAGAGGGTTGGAATATAAAAGCAGAGATGTACTACTAAGACTTTATAAAGCTCTGGTTAGGCCCCATTTGGAGTACTGTGTCCAGTTTTGGTCCCCACACCTCAGGAAGGACATACTGGCACTGGAACGTGTCCAGCGGAGATTCACACGGATGATCCCTGGAATGACAGGTCTAGCATATGAGGAACGGCTGAGGATACTGGGATTGTATTCGTTGGAGTTTAGAAGATTAAGGGGAGATCTAATAGAGACGTACAAAATAATACATGGCTTTGAAAAGGTGGATGCTAGAAAATTGTTTCTGTTAGGCGAGGAGACTAGGACCCGTGGACACAGCCTTAGAATTAGAGGGGGTCATTTCAGAACGGAAATGCGGAGACATTTCTTCAGCCAGAGAGTGGTGGGCCTGTGGAATTCATTGCCACGGAGTGCAGTGGAAGCCGGGACGCTAAATGTCTTCAAGGCCGAGATTGATAGGTTCTTGTTGTCTAGAGGAATTAAGGGCTACGGGGAGAACGCTGGCAAGTGGAGCTGAAATGCGCATCAGCCATGATTGAATGGCGGAGTGGACTCGATGGGCCGAATGGCCTTACTTCCACTCCTATGTCTTATGGTCTTATGGTCTTATGGAATAAAAGAATGACGAGAGTAAGATTAGAGCCAATCAAGGATTGTAGTGGGAAGTTGTGTGTGGAGTCAGAGGAGATAGGGGAAGTACTAAATGAATATTTTTCGACAGTATTCACTCTAGAAAACGACAATGTTGTCGAAGAGAATACTGAGATACAGGTTACTAGACAGGGCGGGATTGAGGTTCACAAGGAAGAGGTATTAGAAATCCTGCAGTGCATGAAAATAGATACGTCCCCTGGGCTGGATGGGATTTATCCCAGGATCCTCTGGGAAGCCAGGGAGGAGATTGCCGAGCCTTTGGCATTGATCTTTAAATCGTCATTGTCTACAGAAATAGTGCCAGAAGACTGGAGGATAGCAAATGTGGTTCCCCTGTTCAAGAAGGGGAGTAGAGACAACCCTGGTAATTATAGACCAGTGAGCCTTACTTCAGTTGTTGGTAAAGTGTTGGAAAAGATTATAAGAGATAGGATCTATAATCATCTAGAAAAGAATAATTTAATTAGGGATAGTCAGCACGGTTTTGTGAAGGGTAGGTTGTGCCTCACCAACCTTATTGAGTTCTTTGAGAAGGTACCAAACAGGTAGATGAGAGTAAACCAGTTGATGTGGTGTATATGGATTTCAGCAAGACATTTGATAAGGTTCCCCACAGTAGGCTATTGTACAAAATGCGGAGGAATGGGATTGTGGGAGATATAGCAGTTTGGATCAGTAATTGGCTTGCTGAAAGAAGACAGAGGGTGGTGGTTGATGGGAAATGTTCATCCTGGAGTCCAGTTACTAGTGGTGTACCGCAAGGGTCGGTGTTGGGTCCACTGCAATTTGTCATTTTTATAAACGACCTGGATGAGGGCGTAGAAGGGTGGGTTTGTAAATTTGCAGACAACACTAAGGTCGGTGGAGTTGTAGATAGCAAGGAAGGATGTTGTAGGTTACAGAGAGACATAGATAAGCTGCAGAGCTAGGCTTAGAGTTGGCAAATGGAGTTTAATGCGGACAAGTGTGAGGTGATTCACTTTGGTCGGAGTAACCGGAATGCAAAGTACTGGGCTAATGGTAAGATTCTTGGTAGTGTAGATGAGCAGAGAGATCTTGGTGTGCAGGTACACAGATCCTTGAAAGTTGCCACCCAGCTTGACAGAGTCGTTAAGAAGGCATACAATGCTTTAGCTTTCATTAATAGAGGGATCGAGTTCCAGAACCATGAGGTTATGCTACAGCTGTACAAAACTCTGGTGCAGCCGCACTTGGAGTATTGTGTACAGTTCTGGTCACCGCATTATAAGAAGGATGTGGAAGCTTTGGAAAGGGTACAGAGGAGATTTACTAGGATGTTGCCTGGTATGGAGAGAAGGTCTTACAAGGAAAGGCTGAGAGACTTGAAGCCGTTTTCATTGGAGAGAAGAAGGTTGAAACGTGACTTAATAGAGACATATAAGATAATCAGAGGGTTAGATAAGGTGGACAGGGAGAGCCTTTTTCCAAGTATGGTGACGGCGAGCACGAGGGGGCATAGCTTTAAATTGAGAGGTGATTGATATAGGACAGATGTCAGAGGTAGTTTCTTTACTCAGAGAGTAGTAAGGGTACGGAATGCGTTGCCTGCAACGGTAGTAGATTCGCCAACTTTAAGTACACAAGTCATCGTTGGACAAGCATATGGACGTACATGGAATAGTGTAGGTTAGATGGGCTTCAGATTGGTATGACAGGTCGGCGCAACATCGAGGGCCGAAGGGCCTGTACTGTGCTGTAATGTTCTATGTTCTATTTTCTATATTGCAGATGCTGCAATTAAATAAAAACGGAAAGTGCTGGAGAAACTCAGCGGGTCTGGCAACAATTGTGTGGAGAAAAACAAAGATATCTTTTTGAGTCCAATATGACTTTTCTTCTATTTCTAGACAAAATAAACATATTGAGAAGGGATGTACTGGAGGGATGAATTTCCTTAAGGAAAATAAATGACCAGAGCAGGATGAATTACATCCTTGACTGTTGAAGGATATCAGTGAAGAATTAGTAGTTACTGTGAAGGTCATTTTCCAATCCTTACTAGACACAGACAAGGTACCAGAAAACTGGGGCACTACAAATGTTGGGCTATTATTCAAAAAGTAATAGGTCAAATAATTATAAGCCAGTCAATCTGACCTCAGTGATGGGCAAATTACTGGAATCAATACTGAGATTTAGGATTGACTGTTATTTGGAGAGATATGAATTAATCAGGAATAGTCAGCATGTTTTTGTTAGGGAAAGGTCATATCATACTAACTTAAATTGATTTATTTGAAGAGAAAGAATCAAGATTGATGAGGGTAGTGAACAGATGTTGGTGGGATGTCTGGATTTTATTCAGACATTTGACAAGATCCCACATATAGACTGCTCAGAAAAAATAAAGGCCCTGTGGTACAGGAGAATCTGGTGAGTTAGATCCAAAGTGTTTTTATTCAGAGTAGTGAAAATATGGAACTGACAACTGCAGGAAGCATTCAAGGCAGATAGTGGAGATGCTTTCAGAAGAAAACTAAATGACAATTTAAGAGAAATAGGTATCAAAAGATTTACCCAAAAAGCTGATATGAGATCGATAGAGTAGTGGGAAATATAAACACCGACAGTGGGCTGAATGGCTTGTTTTGTGTTTGAATATTCCATTTGAGTTTATGTAACTTAGGATAATAAGAATGTATGAAAACCAAGAATTACATTGTTAAAGTTATGAGCTCATCAGTGATTGTTATTCAAAGCTGCTAGCTTTTGTCAATGTTGCAAGGAGTCTAACCATAAATTATCCTTGTTGACTGTTGATCTTTTCTGTTAAGTCCTATTTTCACTTCATACAGAGCTCAACTATGCTGAGTTATTGGCTTGCACAAATTCTTTTCTGTCTGTGGATTTTCTCATTACGTAAATTAATAACATATACTCAAATATCTCATTTCCCAAAAGACAATAGAGCATGTAGCAGAATGTATTGCAGTACGAGGTGCTATTAATTGTACGATTGTGGTGTGTTAATAAAGAAGCAATAATTAATAACAGGAGCAAAGAAGTGCAGATGCTGAAAATCAGAAATTAAAACACTAAGGTCTGACAGCAATTGTGAAAAGAAAAAAAGTGTTAATGTTTTGAGTCCATTCATAGTCTTTGCAATCATATTGGACTCAAAGCACAAACAATAATTAATAAATTTGCCATTGGATCCCTTATATAAAGACTTCAGCCAGCAGTGATCAATTCATTCACTCCGTAGCTACTGCATCTTCAGAAGAGTGGACTATGTGTGTGTAATTGTGACAATCTTTTTAACTAGTTAACATAAAATGCCCATTACAAAATAGCACAAAGAGATCATCTTCCCCTTGAACTGCTCGACCATTCAAGAAGATCATAGTTGATCAGTTTATACTTTGAATGCCACATTCCCACTTAGATCTGATCACCTTTGTTCTGCTTGCTTAATAAAAAAAATCTCTCTCTACCACCCCATTAAAAATATCTATTGATCGCTGCCAACCTCACTCCCATCCCCACACTACACATTACTGCCTTCTGAGATAGAAGTTTCCAAATGCATAATAGGGACAGTAGTATCCCTGCCCATGAAAGTTCAAATCTCATTCAACATTTAATGGTCATAGAAAGTACTTTAGTAACATGCTCAAAACATTGATTGCCACCCTGTAGGTCCTTCCAATATGCTTATTGTAAGGTGGAAAAGTGGGAAAGTTTCCTGGTCAGCAATGCTATCATCCATAACTGATTGGTAAGCCATTGTAAGACATGTGTGAGAAATGGTGTCTCAATCGCATTACTTCTTGCCATATTATGATAAGTCCAACAATCTGGTTTAACACATCATTCGCACAGTCAAAAATCTGATTGTCAAATGCAGGCGCAATCATTCCAACAGCAGCACAGTACATGATGGCAGACGATTGCATAGTAATTTACTGACTCATACACATGACAATGCAATGGAGAGATAGGACTAAGGACAAGTCAGGTCTGCTCCAGTTTCCCAAACACCTCCCTCTCCTGTTGCATCATGTAGTAGATCCTGAACACACACAGGAATGAGAGATTATGTTACTGATCAACAGCACTCTAGACAAAGTCACAATCACAAGATTTGGGTGCATTAGCACATTATTCTTATTTTATAGAAACTAATAGACACATTGTTATTATAAATAGTTGACATTCCTTTTGGAAGAGAGGCAGATGTTAGAGCATGGTTAGGAACATGGGACTGGGATATCATAGCAATTACAGAGACATGGCTCAGGAATGGACAGGACTGGCAGCTTAATGTTCCAGGATACAAGTGCTACAGGAAGGATAGAAAGGGAGGCAAGAGAGGAGGGGGAATGGCATTTTTGATAAGGGATAGCATTACAGCTGTGCTGAGGGAGGATATTCCTGGAAATACATCCAGGGAAGTTAATTGGATGGAACTGAGAAATAAGAAAAGGATGATCACCTTATTGGGATTTTATTATAGACCCTCCAATAGTCAGAGGGAAATTGAGAAACAAATTTGTAAGGAGATCTCAGCTATCTATAAGAATAATAGGGTGGTTATGGTAGGGGATTTTAATTGTCCAAACATGCACTGGGACTGCCATAGTGTTAAGGGGTTAGGTGGAGAGGAATTTGTTAAGAGTGTACAAGAACATTTTCTGAGTCAGTATGTGGATGTACCAACTAGAGAAGGTGCAAAACTTGACCTACTCTTGGGAAATAAGGCAGGGCAGGTGACTGAGGTGTCGGTGGGGGAGCACTTTGGGGCCAGCGACCATAATTCTATTAGTTTTAAAATGTGATGTAAAAGGATAGACCAGATCTAAAAGTTGAAATTCTAAATTAGTGGGCAGCACGGTGGCACCGTGGTTAGCACTGCTGCCTCACAGCGCCAGAGATCCAGGTTCAATTCCCGACTCAGACGATTGACTGTGTGGAGTTTGCACATTCTCCCCGTGTCTGCGTGGGTTCCCTCCGGGTGCTCCAGTTTCCTCCCACAGTCCAAAGATGTGCGGGTCTGGAGAATTGGCCATGCTAAATTGCCCGTAGTGTTAGGTGAATGGGTGGGATGCGCTTCGGCGCGTCGGTGTGGACTTGTTGGGCAGAAGGGCCTGTTTCCACACTGTAAGAAATCTAATTTTTTTAAAAATTGGGAGAAAGGCCAATTTTGACTGTATTAGGCAAGAACTTTCAAAAGCTGACTGGGGGCAGATGTTCGTAAGTAAAGGGACGGCTGGAAAATGGGAAGCCTTCAGAAATGAGATAACGAAAGTCCAGAGAAAGTATATTGCTGTTAGGGTGAAAAGAAAGGCTAGTAGGTGTAGGGAATGCTGGTTGACTAGAGAAATTAAGGGCTTGGTTAAGAAAAAGAAGGAAGCATATATCAGGTATAGACAGGAGAGAGATCGAATGAATCCTTAGAAGAGTATAAAGGCAGTAAGAGTACACGTAAGAGGGAAATCAGGAGGGCAAAAAGGGGACATGACATAGCTTTGGCAAATAGAGTTAAGGAGAACCCAAAGGGTTTTTAAAAATACATTAAGGATAAAAGGATAACTAGGGAGCGAATAAGGCCCCTCAAAGATCAGCAAGGCAGCCTTTGTGTGGAGCCGCAGAAGATGAGGGAGATACTAAATGAGTATTTTGCATCAGTGTGTGCTGTGGAGAAGGACATGGAAGATATAGATTGTAGGGAAATAGATGGTGACATCTTGAAAAATGTCCATATTACAGAGAAGGAACTGCTGGATGTCTTGAAACGTATTAAGGTGGATAAATGCTCAGGACCTGATCAGGTGTACCCTAGAACTCTGTGGGAAGCTAGAGAAGTAATTGCTGGGCCTCTTGCTGAGATATTTGTATCATCGATAGTCACAGGTGAGGTGCCGGAAGATTGGAGATTGGCTAGTGTGGTGCCAGTATTTAAGAAGGGTGGTAAGGAAAAGCCAGGGAACTATAGACCAGTGAGCCCGATGTCAGTGATAGGCAAGTTGTTGGAGAGAATCCTGAGGGACAGGATGTACATGCATTTGGAAAGGCAAGGACTGGTTAGGGACAGTCGACATGGCTTTGTGCGTGGGAAATCAGGTCTCACAAACTGGATTGAGTTCTTTGACAAAGTAACAAAGTGGATTGATGAGGGCAGAGTGGTAGATGTGATCTATATGGACTTCAGTAAGGAGTTCGACAAGGTTCCCCATGGGAGACTGGTGAGCAAGGTTAGATCTCATGGATTACAGGGAGAACTAGCCATTTGGAAACAGAACTGGCTCAAAGGTAGAAGACAGAGGGTGGTGGTGGAGGGTTGTTTTTCAGACTAGAGGCCTGTGACCAGTGGGGTACCACAAGGATCGGTGCTGGATCCACTACTTTTCGTCATTTATATAAATGATTTGGATGTGAACATAGGAGGTATAGTTAGTAAGTTTGCAGATGACACCAAAATTGGAGGTGTAGTGGACGACGAAGAAGGTTACCTCAGATTACAATGGATCTTAATCAGATGAGCCAATGGGCTGAGAAATGGCAGATGGAGTTTAATTCAGATAAATGTGAGGTGCTGCATTTTGGGAAATCAAATCTTAGCAGGACTTACACACTTAATGGTAAGGTCCTAGGGAGTGTTGCTGAACAAAGAGATCTTGGAGTGCAGGTTCATAGCTCCTTGAAAGTGGAGTCACAGGTAGATAGGATAGTGAAGAAGGCGTTTGGTATGCTGTCCTTTATTGGTCAGAATATTGAGTACAAAAGTTGGGAGGTCATGTTGCAGCTGTACAAGACATTGGTTCGGCCACTTTTGGAATGTTGCATGAAATTCTGATCTCCTTCCTATTGGAAAGATGTTGTGAAACCTGAAAAGATTTACAAGGATGGCATCAGGGCTGAAGGATTTGAGCTATAGAGAGAGATGAACAGGTTGGGGCTTTTTCCCTGGAGCGTCAAAGGTTGAGGGGTGATCTGATCAAGGTTTATAAAATCATGAGGGGCATAGATAGGATAAATAGACAAAGTCTCTTCCCTGAGATCGGGGAGTCCAGATCTAGAGGGCATAGGTTTAGGGTGAGAGGGGAAAGATATAAAAGAGACCTAAGGGGCAACATTTTCATGTAGAGGGTGGTACTTGTATGGAATGAGCTGCCAGAGAAAGTGGTGGAGGCTGGTACAATTGCAACATTTAAGAGGCATTTGGATGGGTATATAAATAGGAAGGGTTTGGGAGGATATGAGCCAAATGCTGGCAAATGGGACTAGATTAGGTTGGGATATCTGCTCGGCATGGGCGAGTTGGACGGAAGGGTCTGTTTCTGTGCTGTACATCTCTATGACTTTATGTCGTATGTATACCGCCCTCTTAAGAGACTTCCCCTTGAAGGACTCTAATTGCTATGTATACACAATGTTATGACTCTGCACGGGAGATAGTCCACTATGCGGTTGGATGACACACACACACACAACCACACACATACAGCCACACCAAACAGTTGTTTTGCTGCAATGTCTGCTTCATAACTTGTAAAGTGCTTTAAAAAAAACAAACCCATAGAGTTAATCAATCCCTGATGAGCAATTCATTGTTAGTCTATTATCATTAACATGATGTACACCCCCATGCAGCATATTCATTGGGGCCTTTGAATTCAGAAACATTTCAAATTAATTTTCACAAGTACTACTTATACAGTTAAAGAAAGTTTCTGAGCAAGTCAGATGATTTGCTCTGAATGTAAAAATTGTGAGATCATTGTTGGCACCTTGGCAGCACGGTGGCACAGCGGTTAGCACTGCTGCCTTGCAGCACCAGAGACCCGGGTTTAATTCCCGCCTCAGGCGACTCTCTGTGTGGAGTTTGTACATACTCCCAGTGTCTGTGTGGGTTTCCTCCAGGTGCTCCGGTTTCCTCCCACAATCCAAAAATGTGCAGGTCAGGTGAATTGGCCAGGCTAAATTGTGTGAAGGGGTGGGTTACGCTTTGGTGGGTCAGTGTGGACTTGTTGGGCCGAAGGGCCTGTTTCCACATTGTGGGGAATGTAATCTAATTGTCATATAATCATAATAAAAATGTTGCTAGTACAGTAAATGGTAATGTTTTAAGACATGCAATATTTTAATGAAAGTTCCAATAAAAGGTCTGAAATACTGAGCTTGATTTTAACTTTATACAAGTAAATGGGTCTTGAATGAGTTGAAGTTTTGTCAATTAATTCTGTCCTTTTCTCCACAGATTTCATTGAATATTTTCAGCATTTTCTACCTTTTAATCCTCTATTCTCAGTGGATTATGGAAAATATTTTATTTGTTTTCTGACACAGAGAGTCATCCAGCAAAGACCCTTCAGCCAAAACAGTTTGTGCCAAACATAATCCCAACTATCTCCTCTAGCCCATAGCCCTCCAAACTTTTCCCCTTCATGTGTCAATCCAAATACCTTTTAAATGTTGTAATTGTACCCACATCCACTACTTCCTCAGGAAGGTCATTCCACACGCGAAACACCCTCTGTGTAAAACATTTTTCCCCATGTCTTTTTAAAAATCTCTCTCCTCTTACTTTAAAAATGTGCTTCTAGTCCTAATGAAGGTTTTTTGCAGTGTAACTGGTGAAGTAGGTATTTAGCAGATATAAAGGAATCAGCTAAATGTGAAGTGATGCACTTTGGGAAGAATAACAGGAAGGCAGAGTACTGGGTCAATGGAAAGATTCTTGGAAGTGTCGATGTGCAGAGGGATCTTGGAGTCCATGTGCATAGATCCCTGAAAGTTGCCACCCAGGTTGATAGTGCTGTTAAGAAGGCATATGGTGTGTTAGGTTTCATTTGTAGAGGGATTGAGTTCTGGAGCCCCAATGTCATGCTGCAACTATACAAAATGCTAATGCGGCCACACTTGGAATATTGTGTACAGTTCTGGAAGCCATATTTCGGAAAGGATGTGGAAGCATTGGAAAAGGTGCAGAGGAGATTTACCAGGATGTTGCCTGGTCTGGAGGGAAGGTTTTATGAGGAAAGGCTGAGGGATTTGTGTCTGTTCTCATTGGAAAAAAGAAAGTTAAGAGGGGATTTGATAGAGACATACAAGATGATCAGAGGATTGGATAGGATAGACAGAGAAAGTCTTTTTCCTAGGATGATGACGTCAGCTTGTACGAAGGGGTATAACTACAAATTGAGGGGTGATAGATTTAAGATAGATATCAGAGGCAGGTTCTTTACTCAGGGAGTGGTAAGGGCGTGGAATGCCCTACCTACCAATGTAGTCAACTCAGCCATATTAGGGAGATTTAAACAATCCTTGGATAAGCACATGGATGATGATGGGATAGTGTAGGGGGACGAGCTGAGAATAGTTCACTGGTCGGCGCAACATCGAGATGTTCTGCACTGTATTGTTCTTTGTTCTATATTCTATGTTCTAATTAATGTAGCACATCTGAGGTTTCAGAAGGTAATAAAAAAGGACCCCATAAGGGGCTATTACACAAGATTAGAGCTTCTGAGATAGGAGTTAATTGAACAGAAAAATCAGTTAATGAAAACAGAGAGTAGAAATAAATGTGTATTTTTTGGGATAGTAGGGTATCAGAAGTGTAATGTGATATGGACCAGTGCTTGGGTCTCAGCGATTTCCCATCTATATTGATGGTTTGGATGAAGGAATGAACAGAAATCTATGTTTGCTGACAATGTAAAGGTAGGCGGAACCATAAGTTGTAATGGGGATAGAAGGAGGCTGCAACACAACATAGATTAGTTAAGTGACTGAGCAAGAAGAGGACAGGTGGAGTATAATGGGGGGCAGTTTGGAACTATCCACTTCTGTTAGCAGAATAAGTAGAATACTTGTAAAAACAAGAGACTAGAAACTGTCAACATTCGAGGGAATATAAGGATCCCATACAAAATCACAGTAAGTTACCACGCAGGTACAGCACGCAATTACAAAGGCAAATGGTATATTAGCCTTTATCACCAGAAAGCTTTGAAATCCTATCTTCTAGTCTTACATGAAGTGTGAGCCTTGCTTGCTGTCTCAGCATTTATTATCCAGAGGGCAGTTAGAAGTCAACCACATTGCAGTGGGTCTGGAGTCACATCTAGGTCAGACCAGGTAAGGATGGCAGATTTCCTTCCCTAAAGGACGTTAGTGAACTTGATGTTTATTTTTTATGACAATCAATAATGGTTTCATGCTCATCATTAAACTAGCTTTTTAATATTTTTTTAATTGAATCCAAATTTTCCTATGGAAT
The DNA here is from genome assembly GCF_047496795.1 of Chiloscyllium punctatum. Classification (NCBI taxonomy): domain Eukaryota; kingdom Metazoa; phylum Chordata; class Chondrichthyes; order Orectolobiformes; family Hemiscylliidae; genus Chiloscyllium; species Chiloscyllium punctatum. The sequence continues at coordinate 19,728,576 of NC_092747.1, read as the reverse complement.
ATTAGCATTGGGTTTGGACTTACTTGTCCAGTAACACTATCTCCCACTATTAAACACTTGCATCAAAAATCTAAGGTTTGGATGAAATGACACCTGGTGTACTGATTTTTTTTTTTGGCCTGCACACCTGAGGAAAAGCATACTTACCTTTGAAGAAATGTAGGTTCATTAGATAACTTCCTGGAACGGGAGCACTGTCCTATGCAAAAAGATTGAGTAGAATGGGAACATATTCTCCAGAGTTTAGAATATTGAACTGTGGTCTTATTGAAAAGTATAAAATTCTAAGACAGGATAGATGCTGATAGGTTTACTACTTTGTTTGGAGAGTGTAGAACTCACATCCTCATAAGAATGAGATGAGGAGTAAGTCAACCTAAAATGAAAGATCATAATTTTCAGGTGAGTGATCACAGATTTAAAACAAAAATGAGGAAAAATTATTTCTGTCAAAGAGTTATGAATCTGTGAAATTCACTATCCCAGAATGTGGTAGATGCTGAAAGGTTGAGTACATTTAAGGAGGAGATTGACAGATTTTTGATTAGTAATGGGTTGAAGAGGTATGGAGAGCAGGCAGGAAAGTGGAATTGAGATTGAGATGAGTTCAGCAGTGAGGGGCTGAATTGCCTATTCCTCCTTTTACTTCTTATGTAGGAGTAGTGTCTTCACTCAGAGGGTAATGAATCATTGGAATTCTCTATCCCAGTGAACTTGTGGGGTCATACAGCACTGAAACACACTCATCCATGCTGACCAAATTTCCCAAACTAGTCCCATTGCCTGTGTTTGACCCATAAATGTCTAAATCTTTCCTGTTCATGTATCTGTCTAAATACCTTTTAAACATTGTAATTGTACCTGCATCTACCACTTCTTCTGGCAGTGCATTCCACGTACAAACCACCCTCTATGTCCCTTTTACATCTTACTCCACTCATCTTAAAATTATGCCCTCTAGTTTTGAACTCCCTTACCCTTGGGAAAAGACCATTGCTAGTCACCTCATCAATGACCCTCATGATTTTACAAACAACTAAAGTCATCACTCAACCTCCTACACTCCAGCAAAAAGGTCCCAGCCTATCCAGCCTCTCTTTATAACTCAAAACCTCCAGTCCCAGTAACACCCTTGTTAATCTTCTGTACCCTTTCCAATTTAATAATATCCTTCCTGTGATAGGGTGAGCAGAACTGTACACAGCACTCCAAAAGTAGCCTCATTAATGTCCCGCACAACTGCAACATGACATCCCAACTCCTAAATTCAATGGTCTGAACAATGAAGACAAATATACCAAACGCCTTCTTTACCACTCTGTCTACCTGTGATGCAACTTTCAATGAACTGTGATTGTTCTGTCTTTGAGTAAATCAAAGAATTAAATCGAAAGATGCTTGAGCATCAAGGGATTTGATGAACATGGTGTCCAGGCAGGAGAGTGGAGCTGATGTTTAGACATAATTTTGTTGAATAAAGGACAGTAGTTCAAATTCTATTCTTAGAGAGAAGAGAGATTTACACAGTGTAAGGAATCACACCTTTCCAGAATCTAATACATTTTAGGCCAAACATTTTTCCTTCAAATGAGAGACAATGGTCTTTGCACAAACCGTTCGATGGTTATTAAATTGCTTTAAACTGATTACACATCGTGCTTGCTTAGATTGGCCTGTGGAAACATAATGACCTAATATAAACTATGTGCTAGCTCCATCACATTCAATACATTGTCTTAATGTCAAAATTAATGTTCACTTCTATACAGATAAATAATTTCTCTTTATTATTTATCATGACATGTTCCAATTTTTTATCAATAGTCGCCCAATGTACACCTGCAGTTTTTACATTTCCTTCTTGACTGTGGGTATTTAGTCTAACTACACCACAAAGTGCTTCATTGTAACATTGGCCATTTAAGTTACATATTATCATGCAGGAACCATTCAGCTTAATGTCAATCCACAAGCAGAAGCACACTGTGTAATATTATTATCATATAGGGTCTCGCAGGGATGCCTGAGACCAAATGGAAATAGCAAAGAGGCGATGGTTACATGTTAATTAAAGGATAATTGGGTGAACACTTGACGGTTATGGGAACAAGTAATCAGTGGAGTTGGAGTTTGTAGCGTGTGAGCTGAAATAAAAAAGTATATGAATTGACTCTGTCTAATGAGCATTTGACCTCTGATATTTAACAAATATCACAGGGTTACCAGAAAAGGTGCAATCTGCTAGTGCTGAGTACCTTTAAAATTATAACATCATAAAATAACTTTTTCCAGAAGTCTGTAAAAGGGAATCTGGTCCCCTCTCAGTTTGATCAGAGTCGGGGAGGTGGTGATGTAGTGGTAATATTACTTGGCTAGTAATCCAGCAATCTGGACGAACATTCTGGGAATGTGGCCTCCAATTCCATTTGTCACTTGTCATAGAAATCCATTTGGTTCCCAGCATTTAAAAGGCATCTGGATGGGTATATGAATAGGAAGGGATATGGGCCTAATGCTGGCAAATGGGACTAGATTGGTTAGGATATCTTGTTGGCATGGACGAGTTGGACAAAAGGATCTGTTTCCGTCCTGTACATCTCTATGACTGTTTGACTAATGTCCTTTGGGGAAGCAAGTCCACCATCCTTACCTCGTCTGCCTCCATGGGCTCCAGACTCAAAACAATAGAGTTAACTCTTAACTGCCCCTCGGGGAAACTACGGATAGGCAATAAATGCTGAATTAGCCAGCAACTCCCACATCCAATCAACAAATTTTTAAAAGTAGAATCACGGACATCTTATGGCACCGTAGGAGGCCATCCAGCCTATTGTGCCTGCACTGGCTGTTCAAATAAGCACCATTTTTAGTGGCAATCTCTAGCACATTCTTGGATTTCTTTTTAATAGAATCATAGAATTCCTATAGTGTGGAAGCTGGCCATTTGGCCCACTGTGTCCACACTGACCCTCCGAGCAGCATCCCACCCAGACCCAACCCACCTACCCTACAAGATGGAGTTGTATTCAATGGCATTTAGAAGGTTAAAGTTTTTTTTAGAATCCCCACAGTTTGGAAACAGATCCTTCGGCCCAACACAAATCTACACCGAGCCTATGAAGAGTAACCCTACCAGACCGATTCCCTCTCCCCTGATTTATCCCTGACTAATAGGCCTAACTTCCACATTCCTGAACACTATGGGGAACTTAGCACAGCCAATTCACCCAACCCGCACATCTTTGGACTGTGGGAGGAAACCGGACCACCTGGAGGAAACCCACGCAGACACGGGGAGAATGTGCAAACTCCACACAGACAGTCACCCGAGGCAGGAATCGAACCCCAGTCCCTGGCGCTGTGAGGCAGCAGTGCTAACCACTGAGCGACCATACTGCCCTAGAGCATTATTAGAACTTTATTAGAACATTATTGTTTCTTGCAAGGGAACTGAATATAGAGATAGGGAGGTTACACTTCATTTATACAGTGCCTTTGTCAGACAACATCTGGAATATTGTGCACATTATTGTTTGCCTTATTCAAGGAAGGACATAAATATGTTGGAAACAGTTTTCAGAGAAGATTTATCAGACTAATACCTGGAATGGAGATGTTATGCTATGAGGAAAGAGAACTGTGATATGAACAGCTAGATTTGTCTCTGCTGGAGTTTGGAAGCCTGATTGAAATCAGATCCTGAGGAGCCTTGACAGGGGTATATGGAAAAGATGCTTGCTCTTTTGGAAGAATTTAGGACTGAGGTCACGATTTAAAAATCAGCACCTGTGTGTGTAAAACAGAAATGGGTGAGACTTTGCTAATAAGGGGCTTATGAATCTTTGGAACCCTTCTTCAAAGGTGGTGGATGCAAAGTCTCTACATATTTTTAAGGTTGGGGTAGATAGATGCTTGATAAGCAAGAGGGTGAAAGGTGGTTGGGTCGGGAATGTGGGTAAACGATGATAGACCTTTAGAATTCTCTTTCACAGAAAATATTGATGGTACATCAATTGTTAAATGTAAATCTGAAACTGGTAGCTTCCTATTCACCAAGATATGAAGGGATATGGGGAAAAAAGGACTGATTTTTGGTGTTAGGTTGCCACATTAGAGCTAATTGTTATTAATTTGCTTGGAAGGGCCAAGCCCCCTTCCTGCTGCTAGAATTACATGTGAGACAATCTAGTTTACTGAATTTGCTTATGCCAAGGGTGTGTTTTGGGGAAGCAGTATTGGGTCCAGTGACACTTCTTCAGTACTGCTTGGGTAGAGTTCAATAATTGTTGGACCTGAGCATCTTCTCCTAAGTCCTTACCCCAACCTCCACACACCAGGCCTTGTCATCAGATGGGCTGCTTGCACAAACAACCCATTGTGTGCGACCCATGACCCCATTAGCAGCTATTCATTCTCCCAGGCTGGCCTTTAACCGTTCCTTTATCTGCCCAACTGTTTTTCTCTCTCTCTCTGGGCTCCATCTTCACCCACCATTTATTCCTCTCCACTCTCCCTACCCCACCTAAAACATTTACACTGTGTCACTCCACAGATGCTGCCAGACCTGCTGAGCTTTTCCAGCAACTTCTGTTTTTGTTTCTGGTTTCCAGCATTTGCAAATCTTTGAGGTTTTTTTTGTTTAACCAATTCAAACTTCAAATCCATGCCCCCACCCCAACCCCTCCATTTCCCCCCTCCAGAGAATAGACAAATATAGCTACAGCAGTGAAGAAATTTCACTACAGCACAGAACAAGTACCTTATGGTTACTGGTGTGAAGATAAGCATTGTGGTGACATTGTCCAAGAAAGCTGACAGAATGGCAGCAATGAGGCACAGAATGACGATCATGGTCCAGATTCTTCCTCTAGACAGTTGGTAAGCCTGGAAAATAACAAAATATTCTCCTTATTTACAGCACTGTAGAACTATAAAAGGGTGCTGTCTTTAATGTCCCTGTAATGTATATGAATTATTGTATTTCATTGAACTAATTTTCAGAATATGTTCTTCAGTGATTTTGAAAATGCATAGAAAAGTCTTTGTCAGTAGCAATTTGTAGAACAACATACATATTTACTTATTTTCTAAGAAGGTAGGATGCAATGCGAATAACAAGTTTTGTTAAACTTTTCATGTGACCTGACACAGATGAAAATTACAGCAGTAAACTGGCAATTTGGCTCTTTCTGGATACATGTGGTGTAAGACAATAACAACAATGCATGTCCAATGACCAAAAGAATACAGGACTGCATGGTCAATAGATAATAGCTACTGTGTGATCTATAACGGCTTCTAATGTGACAATACTTTGGCTTTGTGAAGTGTATTTTGTCCTGTTCTGTTTGAAAGAAAGGGTGAGAGAGAGGTGTTGAGCAGCCTACTCAGAGCCACTAAATGGTTTGTAAGGCCTTGGGTTTTTTTTTCTAAATGTTGGAACAATAGAAGCAGCCTGAATGGGTTGGGTCACAGAACCAGAATGTTTAGTTTTAATTTTTCACTTGGAGCAGCTGTGCGGTCTTGAAGATGGATGTGGAAGCTAACTTTCCTCTCTCAATTACAGTAAAAGCTAGGGGTTGTCTTCCTGCTGCTAGAATTACATGCGAGACAATCTAGTTTACTGAATTTGCTTATGCCAAGGGTGTGTTTTGGGGATGTTATTAATCGGAAGAGTTCCTGTTTAGTAGTTGAATAAGCTATTACTCTGTTAAGTTTTCCAATAGAGTTTTTATTCCAATTTCTTCTTCTTTTGTTGTATTTTTAACAAAAACTGTATGAATAAAGTTAAAAAATCACACAACACCAGGTTATGTTGCAACAGGTTTTTTTGGAAGCACTAGCTTTCGAAGCACCGCTCCTTCATCAGGTGTGTGAATATAGTTTGTTTTGCTTCAAGCCTGGTAGTTTGACCAATCGAATTGCATCGGGAATGCAATGCCTGGCACTTGCTTTTAAATAAAATGTTAAGGTTTAGGCTAGGTTCTTAATATATATTGAGGTGGTTTGATCTGGTCCATAATACTAATTAGGTGCAACGTGCCTCACTGATAACTCATTCATATTGGTCCAGATCTTGCTGTCAAAGTAATAATAAAATTTATTAATATTCTCCATTTTATTAATGGGTAAATGTGCCAGCAATTTGTAGTGAGGTCGAGACACCCCATGCATTCTAAATCACCATAAAACTACAAGTTTAATAAAAATGCAACATTTTTCTTTTTCTCTTTCAGAGAATATGTCCATCATTGACAAGACCATCATTTATTACCTTTTCTTAATTACCCTTGCACTGAGTAGTTTACTAGGCTATTTCACAGGTCACTTTAGAGTCAACCATATTGCTGTGGGTCTAGAGTCACATATAAGCCAGACTGAGTAAAAACAGCAGATTTCCTTTTCTAGAAAGGATGTTAGCGAGTGTAATGGAAAAATTAACAAAATTAACATTTACTCTGAAATCCATTTACTCTGAAATCTGAAAGACAATGCTTTACTAAATTTAAAACTTTCTGACACTTTGGAACTTTGCTGAAGTCTGCAGCCGAGGGACAGCTTGTCTCTGCGGAACTTTGTAATCATTCAAACTGGCCTTGTGAGCAGTTGATTTCAGAGTTGAGCAAAGAAAAACAGAAGAACTGTTATGTCCAAGACCAGGGGATGAGAGAATAATAACTTGAGTTTTCCCAGTCTTTGCCCTTAAGAGCGTGATAAGAAACAGTATAAGACGAGTATCTGAATTATGGTCAGGGCCCTTGCACAAGGCATTTCTGTCAAGTGCATGTGGTCCCTCTGCAATGCAGAGGTTAAAAAAAATTAACAAAGCTTTTTGGTTGCTCTTGCTAATAGTTGAGTCGAGTCCATTTAATTTCCACGACAGTGAGCCAGGTGGATTTTCATGACAATTGATAACAATTTCCTGATCACTGCGATGAGATGAGCTTAAGAAGTCCAGGCTGATGATGAAATTTAAATTTCTTCACTGATGTAATTTGAAGTCAAATCCCCAAGGCATAGTGTGAGTCTCCAGATCATTAAACCAGCAACATTACCACCACCTCCCAAATGCTTGCTGCGAAAATACAGGACGCTACTTATAAATGACTAGCTCTATGCCACGGCCATGCCACTGAACCTGTCTGGTCTAGAAATGGAATAAAGTGATCTGTAAAGCCTCACAGCTTACAATTCCAGGAGCAGCTTACAGGCAAAACCATTTTCAAGCTGGATGTTCAATGGAAAAATCTAACTAATGAGGCACACTGTGAGATACCCAACTCCACCAAAAGCTGGGTTATTGTCCCAACTTGAAACTATTCCAGAATATGCAGAAACTTATGGAAGCTGTTTTTAGAATATGTTTGTTTCAATTAACACATGAAAATGAAATAAGAAAATTAAAATGCAGTTTTTTCTTTCTTTTGGCCATCTCCTTGTCTCGTGACTAGAGACATTACAATTATGTCATGTTTGGTTGATCATTTTCCTTTTCTTGTAATAGTGTTAATTACTGGAAAGCACGAATTGGAATTGAATTAAAGCTAACTGCTGGTAGCAGGCTCATATTATTCATGGGCCAAGCTTCCCAGACTTCAGTGCTAAATGCAATTACCTTTTACTTACAGATTTCAAGCCAAAGCATCCCCAGTCGCAACATAACTCTTTATCAATGTCTCTGAGTAGCATAGGGACCACTTTGAAAGTTCAGAGAACTATTTCAAATGATTACCTCTAATGTGGTTAAGTAATAAAGCAGCCCACAGCAGCCTACGGAAGCAGTTGGACAATATCCAGATTTCAGTCAACAAGTGGCCAGTAATATTCATATCACGTAGAATATTACATTTTCACATAACAGTAGCTCAATGACAGCATTTCCCCAGCCTTCAACATCATGAAAATTAGTGAGTGTTGTGCCATCAATATCTTATCACTGATTAATCGTTTAACTGAACCAGTCACCTTAGCACATGGGATCAAGAGCCCATCACCGGTGGGGTACCCTGTCATGGTTGGCTCCCCAAAGCTTCAACAACAACAAGACCGAGGTCAGGAATTTGACAAAATTCTCATCACTTCTCAGGACGAATGCAGCCATATCAGTACTCAGATACGTTCACACCATCCAGGATGCAACAGTCGCGCTGCTAATTGCCTCTATTACCACCCACTTCTTCACTACTACAGCAGATATGACCAGCAGGAACCCACAAAAGATCACTGTATTAACACTTCCTGCGGTGTTAGTCTCTGAAAGGTTTAATGCCAAGGAGCGTCTTAAACACCAATGACAATGATGATGACATCATACAGACTTGGGGGCAAAAACAGCTTAGGAAGTCGAAAAGGAATGTCTTACCTTCTGTGTCTTCAATAGCCTCTGTAACAATCTCTAACACATTAACATCACTTGTTCATAGCTGTTAACATGCAATAAACTACATCATGTTTAAGTCTTTTTGTTAGACCAGCAAATGATGTTCTGCTATCACACTGGTCTAAGCAGGTCCTGTAGAACCTCACCAGAAAAGTGGATGGTGACAGAAGATCTACTAGATGGTTAATGTAGCATGCAGTGTCAAGGAGTCATCCAACAACAGGTGCCTCTAGCTACCACCCAAATAGCACGAATAGACATGTCCCAGGAATATCATTCTCAACAAATTGCACACCAGCCCCACTTTGACATAAACCTACATTCAATCACTCTCACTAAGTCAATATTCTAGAAGTCCCAACCACACAGCATTGTCTGAATACCATCACGATATGTACTGCAGCAGCTAAACAGTAAAATGGACAACTAGAAATGAATGAAAAAGTACAGAGTCTCAGCCATCTCAATTTCCCGAGAACAAATCAGTATTTTCCAACTTTCATTACAGTCTGCCAACTCTTAAAATATTGATCTCTACGCAGTAGGATGAGACGCAATGGACAATAAATGTAGAACTGCTGATAGACAAAATTTAGTGTGCATTTTTAATCTTTATAGATTGAAATCCTTAATTTACCAACAAAATTTAACAAACTCATTGATTCTTGTGTGAGAAATCCAATGCTGAGTGCACTAAAAGGATGAAATCGAAAGAATCCTTATTCCAAATTATTTATCATTGATGCAGAGGGTATATATGTTTGTATAAAAGTGTTTTCCATCCAGCCATGCATTAGGCAAGGGCAGAAGTAGATGGGTCCCATGTACCCAATGCCTTGACAAAATAGTTCTTCAACACTTTATTATTTAGGCTACATTAGTAACGCCAATGGAATTGTAGCAATGATAGGAGGGGAAAACTGGCAGAATAGAAATATTGAGCAGAGAAAAACATTGTACAGCAGTCTAGAGAAAAGACATTGATCCGAAAATACTCTACAAACAACAGAAATTACATCGAGGTACACACGAAACTTTGTCTCTTACGTATGAGCAAACAAATAGGCCATTCAGCCCGTCGAGTGCTCTGCCATTAAACAAGATCCTGGCTGATTGATTTGTATTTCTGATTCTGCATTACCATTTGAACCAGATAAACTTGCCTAACAAGAATCTAACCACTGAAATAAAACAATTGCAAACGCCTGAGATCTGAAACAAAAACCGTAAGTGTTGGAGAAATGCAACAGGTCTGCCAGCATCTCCAGAGAGGAAAAACAGAGTTAACGTTTCAACTCCAGCGAGTCCTTCATTAGAACACAGCTTCTCCAGCACTTGGTTTTTGTTTAAGAATCTCTCCGCCTCTGTCTCATAAAATACTCAATAATCTCACCTCCACCACTCCTGAGGCCCAGAGGTCCAAAGTGTAAAGCCCTTTGAATGAAAACGTTTCTCATCTCAGTCCTAAGTGGGCAGCCCTAAACTGCATTCACAAGAGAAAACCTCCTTTCCATGTCTGCCTTGTCAACAACATGCAGGATATTATACATTTTAATCAGGTCACCTCTCACTCTTCTAAATTCCAGCAGAGACATGCCCGACCTGGCCTACCTATCCCCAATAGGTATCCCATTAATTCCACCTATTAATCCAGTAAACCTCCTCCAAACCACTTCAGACATATTTACGCACTTCCCTGAATAAGGAGATCAGGTAGAGGTATTGCAACTTGTGTAAAAAAAGTCATAAACAAAATTATATATCCCTGAGAGAAGCCATTCAGTCCATTTTGCTTGTGCCAGCACTTTGAAAGAACTATCTAATTAGACCTACTCCCCTGCTCTTTTCCCCATCACCCAGAATTTAGTTTCTTTCCAAGCAGATATTCAATTCCCTTTGGAAAGTTATCTTTGAATCCGCTTGCAAAATCATTTCAGGCGGTGCATGCCAGATCACCACATAAAAAGAAGTTCTCTTCATTTACTCCCTCTCATTCTTACATCACTCAGTTCCTGCCTCAGGCAACTGACTGTATGGAGTTTTGCACATTATCCCCGTGTCTGCGTGGGTTTCCTCTGGGTGCTCCAGTTTCCTCCCACAATCCAAAAACATGCAGGTTAGGTGAATTGGCCGTGCTAAATTGCCCGTAGTGTTAGGTGTAGGGGAATGGGTCTGGGTCTGCTTCAGCGCGTCGGTGTGGACTTGTTGGACCAAAGGGCCTGTTACCACACTGTAAGTAATCTAATCTAAACTAATCTAATCGAAACTACCTTAAATCTGTTTCCTTTGATTACTGACTCTATTGGTAGTAGAAACAGTTTCTCCTCACTTACACTATCAAAACGCTTCAAACTTTTGAGCACCTACTGGCAGGGAGATTTGCTAGAGCTGCTCAGGAGGATTTAAACTAGTGAGGGTAGTGGGGGGGGGGGAGTGAGGGGGAGCATGGAATTAGTGAGGAAAGAGATCAATCTGAGACGGGTTCAGGTGGGAAAGGGAGCAAGTCAAACAGTCAGGGCAGGCAGGGACAAGGTAGGACTGATAAATTAAACTGCATTTATTTCAATGCAAGAGGGTGAACAGGGAAGGCAGATGAACTCAGGGTATGGTTAGGAACATGGGACTGGGATATCATAGCAATTACAGAAACATGGCTCAGGGATGGACAGCACTGGCAACTTAATGTTCCAGGATACAAATGTTATAGGAAGGATATAAAGGGAGGGGCAAGAGAAGAGGGGGAGTGTAGTTTTTGATAAGGGATTGCATTACAGCTGGACTGAGGGAGAATATTCCCAGAAATACATCCAGGGAAATTATTTGGGTGGAACTGAAAAATAAGAAAGGGATGATCACCTTATTGGGATTGTATTATAGATCCCCCAAAAGTCAGAGGGAAATTGAGAAACAAATTTGTAAGGAGATTTCAGTTATCTGTAAGAATAATAGGGTTATGGTAAGGGATTTTAATTTTCCAAATATAGACTGAGACTGCCATATTGTTAAGGGTTTAGATGGAAAGAAACTTGTTAAGTCTGTACAAGAAAATTTTCTGATTCAGTATGTGAATGTACCTGCTAGAGAAGGTGCAAAACTTGACCTACTCTTGGGAAATAAAGCAGGCGGGTGACTGAGGTGTCAGTGGGAGAGCACTTTGGGGCCAGCGACCATAATTCTATTAGTTTTCAAATAGTGATGGAAAAGGATTGACCAGATCTAACAGTTGAAGGTCTAAATTGGAGGAAGGGCAATTTTGATGGTTTTAGGCAAGAACTTTCAAAAGCTGTTTGGGGGCAGGTAAAGCGACAGCTGGAAAATGGGAAGCCTTCAGAAATGAGATAATGAGAGTCCAGAGACAGTACATTTCTGTTCGGGTGAAAGGAAAGGCTGGTAGGTGTGGGGAATGCTGGATGACTAAAGAAGTTGAGGATTTGGTTAAGGAAAAGAAGGAATCGTCAGTTAGGAATAGATAGGATAGATTGAGTGAATCCTTAGAAGAGTATAAAGGCAGCAAGATTATGCTTAAGTGGGAAATCAGGAGGGCAAAAAGGGGACATGAGATAGCTTTGGCAAATAGAGTGAAGGAGAATCCAAAGGGTTTTTACAAATACATGAAGGACAATAGGGTAACTAGGGAGAGAATAGGGCCCTTCAAAGATCAGCAAAGTGGCCTTTGTTTGAAGCCGCAGGAGATGGGGGAGATACTAAACAAGCATTTTGCAGCATTGTTTACTGTGGAGAAGGACATGGAAGATATAGAATGTAGGGAAATAGATGGTGACATCATGAAAAATGTCCATATTACAGAGGAGGAACTGCTGGATGTCTTGAAACATGGAAAAGTGGAAAAATCCCAAGGACCTGATCAAGTTTACCTAAAACTCTGTTGAAAATGAGGGAAGTGATTGCTGGGCCCTTTGCAGAGATAGTTGTATCATTGATAGTCACAGGCGTTGTGCTGGAAGACTGGAGGTTGGCTAACGTGGTACCACTATTTAGGAAAGGTGATAAGGAAAAGCCAGGGAACTATAGACGAGTGAGCCAGATGTCAGTGGTGGGCAAGTTGTTGGAGGTAATCCTGAGGAACACAATTTACATGTATTTGGAAATGCAAGACTGATTAGGGATAGTCAGCATGGCTTTGTGCATGGGAAATCATGTCTCACAACACTTGATTGAATTTTGGAGACTGATAAGCAAGGTTAGATCTCATGGAATACAGGAGGAACTAGCCATTTGGCTACAGAACCAGCTTGAAGGTAGAAGATCGAGGGTGGAGGTGGAAGGTTGCTTTTCAGACTGGAGGCCTGTGGCCAGTGGAGTACCATAAGGATCGGTGCTGGGTCCACTACTTTTCATCATTTATATAAATGATTTAGATATGAACATAGGAGGCATAGTTAGTAAGTTTGTAGATGACACGAAAATTGAAGGTACAGTGGACAGCGAAGAAGGTTCCCTCAGATTACAACGGGATCTTGATCAGATGGGCTAATGTGCTGAGGATTGGCAGATGGAGTTTAATTTTGAAAAACACAAGGTGCTGCATTTTGGGAAAATAAATCTTAGCAGGACACATACACTTAATGGTAAGATCCTAGGGAGTGTTGCTGAACAAACAGACCTTGGAGTGCAGGCTCATAGCTCTGTGAAAGTAGAGTCACAGGTAGATAGGATAGAGAAGAAGGTGTTTGATATGCTTTCCTTTATTGGTCAGAGTATTGGGTACAGGAGTTAGGAGGTCATGGTATGGCTGTACAGGACATTGGTTAGGCCACTGTAGGAATATTGCGTGAAATTCTGGTCTCCTTCCTATCGGAAGGATGTTGTGAAACTTGAAAGGGTTCAGAAAAGACGTACAAGGATGTTGCCAGGGTTGGAGGATTTGAGCTATAGGGAGAGGCTGAATAGGCTGGGGCTGTTTTCCCTGGAGTGTCGGAGGCTGAAGGGTGACCTTATAGAGGTTTATAAAATCATGAGGAGCATGGATAGGATAAATAGACAAGGTCTTTTCCCCAGGGTCAGGGAGTCCAGAGCGAGAGGGCACAGGTTTAGGGTGAGAGGGGGAAGATATAAAAGGGAACTAAGGGACAACGTTTTCATGCAGAGGGTGGTGTGTGTATGGAATGAGCTGCCAGAGGAAGTGGTGGAGGCTGGTACAATTACAGCATTTAAAAGGCATCTGGCTGGATATATGAATAGGAAGTGTTTAGAAGGATATGGGCCAAGTGCTGGCAAACAGGGCTAGATTAGGTTGGGATATCTGGTTGGCACAGATGAGTTGGATGCTGTACAGACGATGCTGTACATCTCTATGACTCTCTGACTCTATGACAGTTGAACCTGGCACTTTGGTAAGCCATCAGTGTAGATGAAGAAGCCACCATTTATGCAGAATGCAAGATTTTCAATCACTGTCCTCCCTGGGAGAGAGACAGTATCTCGATCGATAGCCCAATTGTTTATACTGAACTCCTTTTCAATCAGAGATGCTTGGACATAGTTGAATCTTTCAAGGAGCCACGGGCCAGGCTTGGCATTCTAATAGCAAGTCAAGCACAGTGTGCAACTTGGCAAAGAAAATACTCATTTCACATTCCCTTCCTCATCAGGCACAAAACCAAACTTTTTCATTATTCAGCTAATTCTACATATAAAAACATCCCTTTCAAAATTTGACTTATAATTTTCTCTCTCTCTCCAGCTAATTTAAATTTCAATTAATTTATCATTCAGCATAACTATCCATTTGAATTGCAAAATGCAATTTTAAAAGCATGCATTTAATTCAATTTATGCTTTGCCATCAATGATCGAGTTTGGATTCTTTAATGGCCAACATTAATTTGACAACATTAAGGCACAAGAACCAAAAAGCATAAATTATTCCTTCATGAAAGGAAAATGATGCAAAAGATTGGAAGGGACTTTTCAGTTTCGACTCAAATAGCATGGCTTACCATAGTTCACTTCTGATCAGCCATTAAAAGTTTGATATTTCATTGGAAATTTTTGGTAAGCTCAGATGGGATGGCATTTCCTGTGAGTTTTTTCCAGAAGAATCAAATGCAAAGTCAGTTTTAAGATTCTCCAAATCCAAAATGAATTATAAAGAGAGACTTCCAAACCGGACTCTGTTTAAACTGGAGGAGAAGGAAAGACTGGGATCGATCTCACAAAATCCCTCAAGGTCCTACGGGAAACTGTGAGTTAAAATCTGAGGAACTGTTTATCGCAAAACTGTGAGAAATAGGACTAAGCAGTGAGTGATCTAGCTTGACGCACTGCTCGAACTTTCGTTAAGATCATGACTGATCTGAATGTAACCTTAAGTCCCTTTTTCTGTGTGTCCCAATAACCCTCGACTTGCTCAAAAATCTGTCCAGCTCAGCCTTGGATATATCCAGTGACCTAGTCTCCAGTGCTCTCTGTGAAAGAAAAATTCACAGACTCACCTCAGAGCCCCCTGATGTTTACACTGTCTAGTTGCCTATTTCTAAACTTATAAGAGGGAAATATCCTCTCAGCATCTATCCTGACAAAGCTCCTTGGGGCCTTATTTGTTTTGATAGCATCAACTCTCATTCTGTTACAGTCCAATGAGTATTGACACACTCTTTCCTCAGTGGATAATCTTTTCATCCCAGGAATCAGTCTAGAGACCCTTCTCTTTTCCAATGCAAGTATTTTCTCCTTAAAAAGTCAAAATTGTATATAGTATACTAAGTACAGTCTCACCAATCTCTACTTAGTTGTATCATCACTTGCCTAATTTTAAACTTCAGGCCATTTGCAACAGAGGCCAATATCCTATTCCTTTGTGCGTCAAATAAGTCATTTTGGTCTCAAAACATTAACCCTGTTGTTCTCTCCAGAGATGTTGGGTTTCCCTCGAATTTTCTGTTTTATTTCAGATCTCCACCTCAGCAATATTTTGTTTTTATTCCAACGTTTTATTTGCATTCCCACTCATCTGTATACCTGCATGCTAACATTTTGTTCATTGACACCCAACTCCCTCTGTACAGCATTCTGCAATCTTGTTCCATTTAAATAATATCGTACTCCACTTACCAAAGAAGATTACACTCCTTCTCACGTCTCAATCTATAATCTCTTTGCAGAGTCGTTGGCTCCTCCTCAAACCTTGCTTTCCTAGCTATATTTGCAATGTCAGCAAATTCGACTGCAATGCAGTCAGTGCCTTTATTCAAGTGAGTAACATACATTGAAAAATAATTGAGGCCCTAACACTGATCCCTGTAGAACTTCACTAGTTGTAGTTTGTCAACCTAAAAATTTCGTATTTGGTCTAATTCTTTATCTCCTGTTTGTTCTTCGGAACTAAAGGGGACTAGAAAATGATGCTTTTACGCCGTTGACAAAGGGGGAGGAGGACTGAGTGAAACAGATGGTGAGGATGTCCAGAGTAAAACACAGGGAGTGTCCATGGCAGTAGAGGAGTGATGATAGTTGCAAACTATATGCTAAGGATAAATGTGAATATAGAGGAACCTCAATTATCCAGTATTCAATTAACCGAATTTCGGGTGATCCAAGCGAGATCCTGATGTGTGGCTGACTAAGTTATCCAGCATTGATTATCTGGCATTCGATTAACTGAACAAAATACTCCCCGCCCGTGTCCTTTGAATAATCGAGGTTCTTCTGTAGTTGAAAATAGTTCAGCTCTGCTGAGAACAAATCCATACGAAACAAGACACTGGGTTGGGGAAGGGCTGCGGGGGAGGGAGAGGGGGGGTAAAGTTCATTCTCTGAAGTCACTGAACTGAGTGCCAAGTCCTGAAGACTAAAGCACAAATGTTTCAGCCTGTAGGACTCAACACTTCAGTGATCAACAACTTCAAAGCATAAACATTGCCCCCCTATTTTCATACATCCCTTCCCCGCAGCCTCTGTTGTATTTTCTGTCTCTATTTTAGATCTCCATCATCTGCAGTTCTTTATTTTTAGGCAAATATCGCAAGGTGAAATCCTATCTGGCTTTTGAGACAATTCCACAGCAAAATCTTGAAGAGAAGTAGAACACTTGGAGCGACATGGTGGCTCAGTGGTTAGCACTGCTTATTTACAGCTCCATGGACCTGGGTTCGATTCCCACCTCAGGTGACTGTCTATGTGGTGTTTGCACATTCTCCCTGTGTTTGCATGGGTTTTCCTCTCAGTGCTCCACTTTCCGCCCGCAGTCCAAAGATGTGCAGGTTAGGTGGATTGGCCATAGTAAATTGCCGAGTGTCTAGAGATGTATAGGCTAGGTGTGTTAGCCATGGGAAATGCAGAGCTACAGGTATAGGGTCAGAGTTGGGTCTGAGGGGGATGCTCTTCGGAGAGTCGGTGTGGACTGGATGAGCCAAATGGCCTGTTTCCACACCAGAGGAATTCTAAAATTCTCCAAAAGAACAGTGCACACAGGACTAAGAGTTTGGAAGGTGCTATAGGTATGCATACCTGGTGACTGGTGGACTCCATCTTAATGTGATAAAAAATTCAGAAAAATAAATCAAAGATCAGAAACCGCTGTGACAGTGGATGGATATTTCATGCGTATATCATGCTTTCTTTCTGCAATCATAAGTACAGACGTTAATTTCTCTGCTATAACAGTCCTCAGATGATGGCAATAGATTCAACAGTCATGTGTTTGCAGCATTGTGGTCACTGCCTTGGTTCGGGCTGCACACCCAAGTTTGAGCTGGTAATCCAAGTGAGTAATTTTTCAAATTGGGGTTCACAGACCCAACCCCACTTGTGGGCAACCAGCTAAGAGAAATCAAACAAGCTGTGACCAAAGACATGTTCCACTCCCAAATTACCACACTACCCAATGTGCCTCAATTCTCCTCTGCATCCTTACCACTCTCTCAATGCTCTTGTTCCCCAATCCTCTTGCTGCTGTTCTCTCCCCACTTCCCTCTGCCCCTTGCTCATGTGGTCATTATTCCATGGGCAGTTTTGATACCTTGCTGTTGACAAATTAGCTGCTGTGTTTCATACATACTTTCTAGTAATTTCAACAATGACTGACGTTTGAAATGTAAAGTGCTTTAGGGTATCCTGGGAATGCCGAAGGTACTATACAAATGCAGGTCAAGGCATTGTCAGTGGCAATTACTACAGTTCTACAACTAAGAATTCCCACCCTGAGTTACAAACCTCCTGCAACCTACAGTTTTCAGCCCATGGACAGTTCCTTACCAAGCACTAAAAACTCATTACAAAGCAATGTTTCCAGTGCAATGTAATTTAAAGTTGTCTCCAATTAATGACACACAGCTCGCACAGAATTGATTAACTTCTGAATTCCAACTGCTATTCAAATATAGCCAAACTCACTTCAAAAACATATAGACAAATACTATTCATAAATTCTTCCTATGCTCGCTTTGAATTTGGTGTTGCATCATTATCTTTGCTCTGAATGAAGCTTGCCTCTATGTCCATTTCACAATTCTTTCTTCTTCATTTCTCTTGTTGCAGATTCATTTTCCTGACACATTACAATTAGGCTTTTCTCAAGCATTTGTCTTGACTGTATACACACATATGTCACGCAAAAAGCTGATTGGTGTAGAATTACCTTCAGACCCTTCATCACAGTGGACTGAGAAATAACGTGTAGGCAAGTAAAGCACATTTGAATGTCTATTCATGCACATTAACATGTTACAAGTAATAAATTAGAATAATCTTCTGCAGATAACCAGTTGGATTTTGTAAATATTCAGGTCCACTAGACCTGAACTCACTAATTGTATCACTCTAATAACCAATTTTTGAAGTGAAGGTGCACAAATTTACTGCCTAAATCACCTGTATTTCGATTATGAGCTTTTGTGGAAACAATACTGCATTAGTAAACAAAGACTATCTATGAAGGGCATCCTTTTAAAAACTGGATACTAACTCATGAAGGGAACAAGGAAACTGGTTTCCCATTGGAAGAATGGGAAGAGGAGGCTTCTCAATGATCCTGATGAACTTAATGGAAGAACTTGACCTTTTGCCTCCACTTTCCAACTGCAAAGAGGCTTAAGGCAGAGAGGTCTCTGGAAGCAAAGAGGCTTCTGGGGAGGTGGGCATAGGTCCTTGGGAGTGGGTAGCAGGGGAGAGAACAGTCTATGGCTCTGGGTCATCAGGGAAGCGGAGGGATAGGGAGGCGGAAAGTCAGGATCCATATCGAGGGAGGGTAGAGCAGAGGGTGATAATGGAATGGGTTCTGACAACCATCAGGGTAAGGAGGTCAGGAACGGTCTGGTGTCAGATTTAGATGGAAAGTCTCACAGGAGATCGGAAGAGTAAAGAGAAGCTTGACAGAGGTCGTGGGCAGATTGTAAGGTTCACCGAGATTAGAGGAGTTATGAGAGTAGGTAACTGCTGCTGTGATTGATGGATTATGGTGGGGTGGGGGATAGGTAGGCAGGGGACAGTGTCAGGGCCAGAGGGCAGGTGAGGTGTTGTGGACAGGGGTGGGGATGGAAATGGTGGTCTGGGTGGTGGGGTCGGGGTGAGGCAGTGGTCGGTGAAGCAAGTAAACCGGATTCAGCGGGAAAGGCATTTACCCCACGGGAACAAGCAATCCTTGCCTCCTTTCAGACAACAGATTTCCTGAGGCCTGGAAAATTCTGCTGCTGGCCAAGGTTAATTTGTTTTTATACATATGCCCTATTTATTTTCCTCGCTGAGGGAGTGAATCTGATGTGAAGGTGGGAGAGGGTAATATTTTCCAATCAAACTGTTTTCAGAGATGTTATTACACACTTCTGAAGCAGGCGGGACTTGAACTTGGATTGCCCTATCCAGAGATTAGATTAGATTACTTACAGTGTGGAAACAGGCCCTTCGGCCCAACAAGTCCACACCACCCTGCCGAAGTGCAACCCATCCATACCCCTACATCTACCCCTTACCTAACGCTACGGACAATTTAGCATGGCCAATTCACCTGCCCTGCACATCTTTGGACTGTGGGAGGTAACTGGAGCACCCGGAGGAAACCCACGCAGACACGGGGAGAATGTGCAAACTCCACACAGTCAGTTGCCCATGGTGGGAATTGAACCTGGGTCCCTGGCGCTGTGAGGCAGCAGTGCTAACCACTGTGCCACCGTGCCGCCCACTAAGGGCATTCCACTGCACCACAAGAGCTCTCCAAGGTTAATATTAAAATAATGGTTTAACGTGTAGCATGCAGACTCATTACAAGATTTCAATCACCTTGTGACAGAGGATTTATTGTCGATTCAGCTGACCCATCTTTTTTAAATCAGGTGTGGGCTTGTTGGAACTGCTTTGGAAGCAGAATTCAGATGTTTCGTATTTAGATTAGATTAGATTAGATTACTTACAGTGTGGAAACAGGCCCTTCGGACCAACAAGTCCACACCAACCCTCCAAAGAGCAACCCTACATTTACCCTTCACCTAACACTATGGGCAATTTAGTGTGGCCAATTCACCTAACTTACACATCTTTGGACTGTGGGAGGTAACTGGAGCACCCAGAGGAAACCCACGCAGACATGGGGAGAATGTGCAAACTCCACACAGAGAGTTGCCCGTGGTGGGAATTGAACCTGGGTCCCTGGCGCTGTGAGGCAGCAGTGCTAGCCACTGAGCCACGGTGCCGACCTTCCCCCCCCCCCCCCCCCCCCCCCCGCCTCAACCCCCCACCACCCCCGGCTCCAACTAACTTTTCTGCCTGGGGTGGTGGGGGCGTATGGATTCAGAAAGGAGACTTAAAATTCCTCTCTTTGTTTCTCTGGTTGTGTTTAATAATTCCTCAACAGTCAAAATCTCAAGCTAAATAATGAAATGGGCAGCCCCCCCCAGCCTATCCCTCAGCTTTTCATATCAGAGCTGAAGGAAATAACACTTGTCTCACTCACCTTGACAGCGCAGTAATCGAAAAAGCCAGTTTCTGAAAATATTGCCACCAAAATCATCTTTAAAAAAAAAAGACAGCACAATGAATGAAAGAACATTGGTTTCATCATTTGTCTTTCTACATTTTTACTCATATTTCTTGCAATGTTTCTCTGAGGTCATATTTTTTTCCTAATTTGTAAAGCGTTGACTAGCAGGTACAGGTACAGAAAATGGAAGTTGAAAATAACTGAGAGAGAGCCAGAATGCTTTTTAATACACCAGTTTATGGACAGTAATCCCATCTATCTGGTTTTAACTAACAGTAGTTCTCATACTGTGTCTGAAGGTGGAAAGGCACAGTGACCTGTACACTATTCCATCAGGGCGTGAAGTGCAGAAATCATTCTGTGCTCACATTGACATCAAATCACTTTGGTTGGGATTTCTCATTTCTGCACTCACCAGTTCCTGACTTTGCTTTTGAATAGATTACGTGGGCATAAATGCAAGGGCTGCTGATGTTAGAAGGTGATAATCTAAGTCCTTTTTAAAGGGATGTTCACATCTACTATAAGATAAAAGATCATGTTAAAAATTATATGGAAAATAACTTGAACATTGCTGAAAAGGGGGCATGTTGCCAGAATGTTTTGTCTTAGCCCTAACCCTAATCTTAACTCATCTGGACAAACGCAGAACTGCCAAATTTCAAACAATCACAATAATTTATAATGCACGACAAAAGGCTGCTGATTGGTTGGCAAATTGACTGATTGACCCAGGATGGACAAAGTATCAGGAATATATGCTACCCAGAGTCCTAGATAGTTGGAAAAGACACAATATCTGTTTGCATATTCCTCTAGTTTGCAGTGAAAGGCCCCTGCATATGAATGTACATTGCTTCTAGCAATCTCAAATGAATCATGTTCCAATCTTGAATGGTTAGCTGAAGTTGGTTGTTCATATAGCTACTAACAAGCTCAGGATTTTTCAGTGCTGCCCAATCACATTGAACAGCAGACATTTTTATTGTGTTTTGTAAGCATGACTGGGAGGGCACAGTCTGTCTCCGAATCTGCCTACAACTGAAGAGACTGTTGTTTCATTCCATCAGCCAATCTTTGGGACATACAGCTTATGTACTTGACATCACACTGGCACTGATGAAGTCCTGATGAAAGATCCTGCCCGAAACGTTGACTCTATTGCTCCTCGGATGCTGCCTGACCTGCTGTGCTTTTTTGAGTGCCACACTTTATCGAATCTGACTCTCGAGCATCTGCAGTCCTCACTGACTCCTATCACATGGCACTGAACTTCATGCATGATGCTGCTTAATTGCACAGTGGGCAGACTACATTTCTGCACTAACGGCAGCATCCTCTTAGTGGGGAATACCATTTGCATAACCATGGAATAGTTATGCCATGAAATGGAAAGTAACTTTGTCCAAAGGCATTGAACATTAATTTGCAAACACCTGGCTTATGGTCAGTGCTATGCTTAATTTTTACTTTTGTTCCCTTGCATATATAGGACTTGCATGTTAGCATCAGCTGTGGTTGACTGATCATGGACAATTTGGTCTCTCAATCAGAAAAGTCAGAGGGTCAAGTGCCAAGACTGAAACTTTACTGCATTACTGAGGGGTTGCTGAACTTTTTCATAAACCCTTCTATCAGATGAGACATCAAACCTCAATCAATTGGAAATGTATTTGGTTTTAAGCTGGTGAACTGGGGAAGGGTAGATAAACTAATGATGGATAAAGAGACTATACCTAAAATATTAATCTGCCTATTATCTGTACAAATGGCAACGCAAAGGTTTTACAGTCAACGGCTGTTCTGCAACAGCAGTGTTACACCAGTGTGGAAAAATGACATCCCTATGTTCAATACCAGTAACTCCCAGAGACAGCAACCAGTCAAACACCCTTCTGGAAGAACAAAGGGTCACAGCCTGGCATTTAGACTGAGCCCCTCAGAGCTAATACCAGGGCATCTTCAGGTAATATGGAAATCTGGAATTCTCTCACCCACAAGTTATTGAGATTAGGCCAATTGAAAATTTCAATACGAGATTGATAAATTTGTGTTAGACAAAGGCATTAAAGGTATGAAACAAAGTGGTGAAGTAGAGTTGAGATGTTGTTCAGCCTTGATTTAACAGAATGATAGAATAGGCCAGGTATCCTACGAATAATCCTATATTTCTATCATAATGAAAAATGGGATTTATAAACATGGAGTATATGGGCTTTATAGTGAGGTATCTTAAGTTAGCACCAATGCTGGAATACTCACAGAGAATGAGGTTTATTTTGAAAACATTATTTGTGAATGAACATTCTAAATATCCAAGAGGAGTTAATATGGTGAAGAAAGCATTTGTACAAGATTCAATTTCAAAGTCAGTATGATGAATGCTACAATTTCCTGTTCCAATTACACTAATCTTGTTTAAGACGACAAGTAATCCATTAATATGACAGCTCGCTGCAGCTTTGTAAACAGACTGGATAATTTGACTTTAGTATTCTTTTAGATATATTGCTACAGATTGTACAGTTGCAATTATGGCAAAATTGTCAATGTTCACCATCATTCCAACAGCAAAACTTGGAGCAACTTCTGACATCTGCACCTAAGTGCAGTTAGAGTGGAAGTCCAGATGTGGTAGTTAGTAATGCCTGCTCCCACAGGCTGTGTTATCAATGCCGTTGCTGATCAAAATCAGTCAAAAATCGCTGAAATGATTCAAACTTCCACTTCTACACAATTATTCTCTATAAAAGGTCTTGCATTTTACTGAGTGAACTGTAAATATGATCCTAACAGTGTACCTTGCTTATATGCTCGGATGCTGCCTGACCTGCTGCGCTTTTCCAGCACCACATTCTCGATTCATAATTATTATTATTGCAGAGGTGCTCTGATCCTGAAAAACTGATTTTGTGCCTCCAGAATTTCATTTGTTATCTTTACAATCAAAGAAACTAGATTTTTAAAATGCTCAAGAATATTTTTTAGAAGCTCCCTTATGATACTTCAGCACTTAAGTTAATCCCAAGTGTAAGTCCCAAACTTGAACTTGCTGTCTAGAAAATGTGAAAAATAAGGAAGACTAATGAATGGCCTTTCTGCTTTTCTGTCTGTTAAAATTCTTTGGTGTGATTGGTTGTTTATCCTGCTCAATGATATCATGGTTGCAGAATTGCTTTGTCACTGTTGGTAGAATCTGACATTTAATAGTTAGAACTAAGTTGGATGGTTATATTTTTGATAAGAGACAGGAACAAATCAATTCTCTTTAACTAACATTTCATTAAAGGTTCTACCAACCAGTCTTCATCCACAAAAGGAGACACAAAGTATGCTTACTGATTATTTTGCCTAAAGGCCTTAAGTTTAAGGTAAATTGCAAAATCAGAGAATTGAATCTGTAGCCAATGCTCAGGAATTGGGCTAATAAAGTAGCAACAGAGGCCTGTAAAAGGTAGAGTAGGACTGGCACAATGAACTATTCTGACACATTCCACCAGAACATGCAGTCATCTGCTTGTGTTTCATTAAACAAGTGTTTCAAAACAAACCTCCATTTGCATTGAATCTTCAGGAAATTACTGTCAGCTTGAGCTATGGTGAAGTTAATTTCTTCAGTGACCATTTTTTGCTGTTCCATGGACATAAATCCTAACGACTGCAGGTCCCATTGTGCTTTTACAGCGAAAAAAAGTGAATTTGGGTGAGCACTTTTAATTTAAGGAAGAAAGGAACCCACTTAAAATAACAGCTCTGTTTTAAAAAATGAACCAAAGCATTTCCAACAAATATGCTAATGCTAATGCAGTGCACAAAAGTAATGGTGATTTCTATTCATTTGACATCTTTAATGTAAGAAAAAGGGAACATGGTCATTTGCAAAGTGGTAACGGACCAGACGTTAGCATGGAGCTACATGGAGAGCTACTGCGCCAGGTGCCCAAAAACTTGCTCAGCGGTTTGAGGAGTGACTTAGAGAAAGAAAGTGAGGCAGAGAGGCCTGAGTTTAAAACCATCACAGCTGGACTCAGGGGCAATGAAGAGGCCAGATTTCAACCAACAGAGCCCCCACAACATATTAAAGGCGAAAGAATTTACAGAGATTGGGATGGGTGAGGTTACGGGAGGATTTGAACTCAAACAGCAGAAAGATAAAACTGATGTGTTGTTGAGAATCAGCTGTTAATAAAAGTCAACGCGCACAAGCATGATTACAAACCCTTGGTGTCAAGGCCTGAGGGGCTGTGTCCTTAGATTTGCACAAGCAGTGCATGGAGGTAATGCCTGAAATAGTAATCCAGAGCACCAGGCTCATGTTCTGGAGATTTGTGTGGCAGTTGGTAAAATAAGAGATTTGGAATTAAAAGCCAGTCTAATGATGGCCATGTAACCATTGATTGTTGTAACTGCCCATCTGATTCATGAATATCCTTTACATAAGGAAATCTGCCATGCTTACCTGCTCTGGCCTATATGCAACTCCAGAGCTGAAAATTTGTTGCTGGAAAAGCACAGCAGGCCAGGCAGCATCCAAGGAGCAGGAGAATCGATGTTTCGCGCATAAGCCCTTCTTCAGTTGCATATCCTATATGCAACTCCAGACCTACTACAATGTGTTTGGCTCTTAACTGCCCTCTGAAATGGTCTAGCAAGCCATTCAGTTTCAAGACATTAAGATTAGATTAGATTCCCTACAATATAGAAACAGGCCCTTGGCCCAACAAGTCCACACTGACCCTCCAAAGAGTAACCCACTCAGACCCATTTCCCTCTGACTAATGCACCTAACGCTATGGGCAATTTAGCATGGCCAATTCCCCTAACCTCCACATCTTTGGATCGTGGGAGGAAACCAGAGCAGGCACGGGGAGAATGTGCAAAATCCACATAGACAGTCGCCCGAGGCTGGAATTGAGCCCATGTCCCTAGTGCTGTAAGGCAGCAGTGCTAACCACTAAGCCACCTTGCCACCCCAAATCCCCACATCCCATGAATGAACAAAAACACAAAAAAAAATTGGCCTTCCCCCATTAGTTGATTCTGAGTGCACCCAGAATTATTACCAGCACAGAAGCTACCACCACAAGCAACATTTCTCTTCTTGTTGTGACTGGTGTCATATTCCAGAAATGATGTGAGATGTTGGAGTTGGACAATGGTGGACAAGGTCAAAAATCAAATGACACCAGGTTATAGTCCAATAGGTTTATTTGGAATTGTAAGCTTCCAGAGCTTGAGGAAGGAACTGAGCTCCGAAAACTTGCAATTTCACATAAACCAGTTAGACTATAACTCAACATATTCTGGAAAGCCGGTTGGTGAAGAGTAGTATCAAAGCCAATCTTCACAAAGTTTATTTACAGATTGAAAGTTTGCAAGCACCCATCTCCAAAGTTAACCCAACACTTTCAATAAGTGCTTCTGTACATGTGCTTGAGCGAAAACTCAGTTAATGCCCATCCCAATAAATGATTAAACACATCTAAAAAATAATACCCAAGGTCATTCATAATCGAAAGGGACGGCTGAACAGAAGTTGCCCAGAACCCTTGAGAAGTGCTAGATTGTCACAATGAACTTCAGAACTCCAAGAGCTACACTCCGAACTTTTGGATGTTTCCTATTTTCGATGTAAAGAAAATGCCTTGCAACACCTGAGAACTCACATCGCACTTTCTGAGAGTGAAGCCCATGAGTTTGCAAATTCTGGTCTTACTCAGCCAAAACAGAACCAAATTCTGCCACCAACGTTTCACGCAAATGCTGAAATGTATTGCAAAGCTGGCAGGTGGTGAGATTAAGGTTAAGAAATAAATTCTGCTCCACAGTTAAACTGCTTGAACATTTTAAAAGCGATCAAACTATGTATGCATGAATGAAACAGTCCCAGTTAAAATGACTTTAATTACCATTCCAAACAATAATGCCAGTGTTTCGTAATCAATCCATTCCACGACTGTAGCCATGCTTGGCCTCTGCAATCAAAAATATAACACTCACAGTTAATCTCATGGCTCTAGCCAACAATTTTAATTTACAGCATGGCCTCTACTTTCTTTTGTTTTGATCTGGAGGTGCCAGTGTTGGTCTGGGGAGGACAAAGTCAAAAATCACATCACCACTGATCCAACAGGTTTATTTGAAACCACAAACTTCCAGAGACCCTGGTCCTTCCTCAGGCAGGGGGTGAGAGCCGGAGGAAGGAGTGGGGGCTCTAAAAGCTTGCAGTTTCAAATAAACTTGTTGGACTATAACCCGGTGTCATGTGATTTTTGACTTCTCCTGTTTTCCCATTTTTCTCAGGTGCAAGTCAACCTTTCCATTTTTCCGTTATTAAACACCAAAATCAAAGCCATAATTTGCTAAAACCAAGTCAGGCTTGTCAGATAAAGCTTTCATGTTCAGTTGTGTTAGTGCTGACGAATGGAAAGGTGGCAGATTTGGCAGAAACCCTCCACAATATAGACAAAGGCTGGACTGAATTCCCACCTTCCACATGACTGAGTCAGAGAAGCATAAAACCACACAGCCTATTTAGTTGGTCAGGTTAATGCCAGATACGTTGCAGGGTATGATCCAATTTATCCCACTCCCCGAATGAAACAAAGCACTGCAGATGCTGGAATTTGGAAATTAGAACAAGTGCTCCAGAAACCCAGCAGCTTTGGCAGCATCTGCGGAGAGAGAAACAGAGCACAAAGTCTTGTGTCTTTTTGGCTACGTCTGAGCAGAGTTTTGAGAGTGTTTTCACCACAAGGCCTTGCAAGATTTCTCACCCTATCTTAACAAAGGTGCCTTATGAATTATCTTCCTAAGATGTCCCTCACACTCGATTTCCGTCCCACCTCACCATGAGCCGTTCCCACAGAAACTTACCACTCTACGGATATCCAATGGAAACGCAGCATCTGTTGTGCACCACATCATCTTCAAAAGCCCGTGGTGCGTTCTGAAGATGTCCCGTGCAAAGATAGGTCTGAACATGGTGGAGAAGGGGTCATTTTGTCACTACCTAGTGAGAATCTTGCCATGGGGCAGCACGGTGGCTCAGTGGTTAGCACTGCTGCCTCATAGAGCCTGGGACCCAGGCTTGATTCCAGCCTCAAGTGACTGTCTATGTGGAGTTTGCACATTCTCGCCATGTCTGCGTGGGTTTCTCCAGGTGCTCCGGTTTCCTCCCACAATCCAAAGATGTGTGTGAGTTAGGTGGATTGGCAATGCTAAACTGCCCATAGTGCTCAGGGGTGTGTACATTAGGCGCATTAGTCAAGGGTAAATGTAGAGTAATGGGGTAGAGGAATGGGTCTGGGTGGGTTACTCTTCGGAGGGTCGGTGTAGACTTGTTGGGCCAAATGGCCTGTTTCCACACTGTAGTGATTCTATGATTTTATGGCACTTGTGAAAAGCATAAAAGATGGAGCAAGAGTATTCCTTCAATGTAGAAGACTGCAGTAAGTTGTAACACAAATAGACTTGGGGGTATGCACACGCAAAACACAGAATGTGAGCACATAGGTGCAACAGGTAATCAGGAAGGCTAATGGAATGTTGGCCTTATTTACAGGGGGTTGGAGTATAAGAGTAGGGAAATCTTACTGTAATTGTACAAGGTGGTGAGACCACTTCGGGAGTACTGTCGCAGTTTTCGTCCCCTTATCTAAGAAAAAATATTATTTCCCTGGAGACATTCAGAGAAGGTTCATTAGGGTGATCCCTGGTATGGAAGGATTGTCTGATCAGCGAAGGCTAAACTGGTCGGGACTCATTAGAATTTAGAAGAATTAGATATGATCTCAATGACATGTGTAAAATTCTTAAGTGGCAATGATGTAAAATGCTTAACCAGTAAGTGCTGAGAAGAGGTTTCCCTTCCTGGGAGAGTCTGAGACTGGAGGGCAGAGTCTCACAATAAAGGGGCACCAGATCAAAACTGAACTGAAGTGAAATTTCTTCTCTGGGGGTTGTGAGATTTGAACTTTGTTGCCACAGAGAGCTGTAGGGGCAAAGTCCTAGTGTATATGTAAGGCTGAGATAGATTTTTGAAGAGGTGGGAAATAAAGGTGATGGAGAAAGGGCAGGAAAGTAGACAGGAGGAATATTGAATCAGCCGTGCTCCTATCAAATGGAGCCAAGTGCTCCCAGACTCTCCCATGATTGGGAACTTCTTTTTAGCATTTACCCTGTCACCCCCCCAATGGAATTTTATATATTCTAGTGAGAGTCATGACATCGAAATATTCCTTGTCTGGCTCAAACATATTGAGCAAACTGCTCTTTAATCTGAACACATTTCTGCAGGAGGCTAGAAAAAAGGGGACACAGACACAGAATAGTACTCCAGAATTTCAAAAATCAGTAAGTGTACTACAACTACTATTTGCAGGTACCATTCACTTGTATGCAGAATTTTCACCTGGGATAATATTATTGCTTTATACATTGCTAAATCATGTTTAAATTAGACATTGTCCTTATTAAAATAGCAGCGAGGACATTAGATGGAAGTTACAACATTTGCCCACAATGAACCTAATTTCATTCAATGATATAGAGTCATAGAGATGTACAGCACGGAAACAGACCCTTCAGTCCAACTCATCCGTGCCAACCAGATATCCCAACCCAATCTAGTCCCACCTGCCAGCACCCGGCCCATATCTCTCCAAACCCTTCCTATTCATATACCCATCCAAATGCCTTTTAAATGCTGTAATTGTACTAGCCTCCACTACTTCCTCTGGCAACTCATTCCATACATGTACCACCCCCTGCGTGAAAAAGTTGCTCCTTAGATCACTTTTATATCTTTCCCCCTCACTCTAAACCTATGCCCTCTAGTTCTCAACTCCCCCTCCCCAGGGAAAAGACCGAGACTATTTACCTATCCACGTCCCTCATGTCTTTGTAAAATCTATAATGTCACCCCTCAGCCTCCAACGCTCCAGGGAAAACAGCCCCAATCTATTCAAACTCTCCCTGTAGTTCAAATCCTCCAACCCTGGCAACAGCCTTGTAAATCTTTTCTGAACCCTTTCAAGATCCACAACTTCCTTCCGATAAGAAGGAGACCAGAATTGCATGCAATATTCCAACATTGGCCTAACTAATCTCCTGTACAGCTGCAACATGACCTCCTAACTCCTATACTCAATATTCTGACCAATAAAGGAAAGTATACAAAACATCTTCGCTATCCTAACTACCTGCGACTCCACTTTCAAGGAGCTATAAACCTGCACTCCAAGAACTCTCTGTTCAGCAACACTCCCGAGGACCTTACCATTAAGTGTACAGGTGCTGCTGAGATTTGCTTTCCCAAAATGCAGCACCTTGTACTTATCTAAATTAAACTCCATCTGCCTCTCCTCAGCCCTTTGGCCCATCCGATCAAGATCTCACTGTAATCTGAGGTAACCCTTTTCGCTGTCCATTACACCTCCAATGTTAGTGTCATCTGCAAACTTACTAACTATACCTCTTATGCTCACATGCAAATCATTTGTGTAAATGATGAAAATTCGTGGAACCAGCACTGATCCTTGTGGCACTCCACTGGTCACAGGCCTCCAGCCTGAAAAACAACCCTCCACCACCACCCTCTGTCTTCTACCTTTGAACCAGTTCTGTATCCAAATGGTGAGTTCTCCCTGCATTCCATTAGATCTAACCTTGCTAACTAGTGTCCCGTGGGAAACCTTGTCAAACGCCCTACTGAAGTCCATATAGGTCACTCTGCCCTCAAAAGAATATGGAAGATATAAACTGTAGGGAAATAGATGGTAACATCTTGCAAAATGTTCATATTACAGAGGAGGAAGTGCTGGACATCTTGAAATACATAAAAGTGGATAAATCCCCAGGACCTGATCAGGTGTACCCGAGAACTCTGTGTGGGAAGCTAGAGAAGTGATTGCTGGCCCTCTTGCTGAGATATTTGTATCATTGATAGTCACAGGTGAGGTGCCGGAGGACTGGAGGTTGGTTAACGTGGTGCCACTGTTTAAGAAGGGTGATAAGGACAAGCCAGCAAACTATAGACCAGTGAGCCTGACCTCGGTGGTGGGCAAGTTCTTGGAGGGAATCCTGAGGGACAGGATGTACATGTATTTGAAAAGTCAAGAACTGATTTGGGATACTCAACATGGCTTTGTGTGTGGGAAATCATGTCTCACAAACTTGATTGAATTTTTTGACGAAGTAACAAAGAGGATTGATGAGGTTAGAGCAGTAGATGTGATCTATATAGACTTCAGCAGGACTTTCGACAAGGTTCCCCGTGGGAGACTGATTAGCAAGGTTAGATCTCGCTCAATACAGGGAGCACTAGCCATTTGGATACAGAACTGGCTCAAAGGTAGAAGACAGAAGGTGGTGGTGGAGGATTGTTTTTTAGACTGGAGGCCTGTGACCAGTGGAGTGCCACAAGAATCGGTGCTGGGATCTCTACTTTTTGTTATTTACATAAATGATTTGGATGCGAGCATAAGAGGTACAGTTAGTAAGTTTGCAGATGACACCAACATTGGAGGTGTAGTGGACAGCAAAGAGGGTTACCTCAGATTACAGTGAGATCTTGACCAGATGGGCCAATGTGCTAAGAAGTGGCAGATGGAGTTTAATTCAGATAAATGCGAGGTGCTGCATTTTGGGAAAACGAATCTTTGCAGGACTTATACACTTAATGATAAGGTCCTCGGGAGTGTTGCTGTTCAAAGAGACCTTGGAGTGCAGGTTCATAGCTCCTTGAAAGTGGAGTCACAGGTAGATAGGATAGTGAAGAAGGTGTTTGGTGTGCTTTCCTTTATTGGTCAGAGTATTGAGTACAGGAGTTGGGAGGTCATGACGTGGCAGTACAGGACATTGGTTAGGCCACTGTTGGAATATTGCGTGCAATTCTGGTCTCCTTCCTATCGGAAGGACGTTGTGAAACTTGAAAGGGTTCAGAAAAGATTTACAAAGATGTTGCCAGGGTTGGAGGATTTGAGCTATAGGGAGAGGCTGAACAGGCTGGGGCTGTTTTCCCTGGAGCATCGGAGGCTGAGGGGTGACCTTATAGAGATCTACAAAATGATGAGGGGCATGGTTAGGATAAATAGGCATAGTCTTTTCCCTGGGGTCGGGGAGTCCAGAACTGGAGGGCATAGGTTTAGGGTGAGAGGGGAAAGATATAAAAGAGACCTATGGGGCAACATTTTCATGCAGAGGGTGGTACTTGTATGGAATGAGCTGCCAGAGGAAGTGGTGGATGCTGGTACAGTTGCAACATTTAAGAGGCATTTGGATGGGTATATAAATAGGAAGGGTTTGGAGGGATATGGGCCGGGTGCTGGCAGGTGGGACTAGATTGGGTTGCGATATCTGGTCAGCATTGTCGGGTTGGACCGAAGGGTCTGTTTCCATGCTGTACATCTCTATGACTCTATGACATACCCATGTCATACAGTCAATCATAGATTTGCTTTTCTAAAGGGTCTTTGGAAAGATTCCACAAAAAACAATGTCAGGATTTACTAGGAATGAAGATGACACTTACATCACCAATCACGGCCAAGGCAGCCAAAGCTGCCAGTGATCCCAACATAGCAGCCAAAGATCGATGAACAATCTGAAATCACAGCACACAACAAAATGCAGTATTAGCCAATCAAATATAACAACCAGAATCTGTAGATGTCTTTATTTAAGAGTGCAAGAATGGTGCAATGCGGAGAGGAAAGAATGGGGAAATATGTTTCAAATCAATGTTTCAGAGACTCGGTAACACTAATCTGTTGCTCCTTCAGTCCCTTTCTGACAGGTATCTTAAGCAAGAGAAATGACTAAATTGGACACAAACTTATGAATGGAAACCTTCAGCCGTACCACCCATTCATAGTATCAGATATTCAATTCAATCTATACATTTAAAACAACATTTGAGTAACTAACATTGCCATTCAGTGATTCAGACACTTGTTATGCACATCTTTTGATTGTCATTCACATTGACATCATTTGAAAGGTAATTAAGTCAGGTAAATGGATCTCGGCAATGAATTCAAAGTCAACTCATACATTATTGTCCAAAATCAAAATTACCCCAGGGCGTTTTTCCTTGATGCCTCAAAGCATGATACCAAAAACGTGTGGCTGAGATGGTACATGTATTTCTCTGACTAATATATAAAAATTGAGGATGTCCTAGCTAGACAAGGGACAGAATATGGGAAATACATCAAACTACAGGGTCCCCAACAAGTTTTCCTTGGAGTCAGCAGTAATTCCATTGGCTGGACCATGTGAGTGACTGGGCCCACACTTCCAAAGGCATGTCTTATGGTTCGCTTGCTATTGACCCAAGACAACATGCTGTGATCAAATCATGTCTCCAGCACGACCTCAAGTTGACCAGGATTAGAGTTGTTGCGCAGGGATGCTGCGGCCCAAAGTGCCTGAAGCCACTCAGTCAGGAAGATTGTCGACAAAGCTGAGGTCAAAGGAAGTGGGCAATGGAGCAAAAGAAAGCCCACCAGAAGGAGGTAAAAAAATCAATGATTTTGGGGCCAATGCCATTCATCGGTGACAACCACTTGCTAATCGGTCTCTACAACCACAGCAGACGATGCTCAAATCTGGAAGTGATAGACACCGGAGATAGAAGGATATGTTAGGAGGGCATGCTGCAAACTTCTCACTTTACATTTTACAATCGTCCCATGATTAAACTTACTGCATTTTCCACAAGCTCTTGGTAAGGTTAATAAATGCTGGGAGTCTAAGGGTGGAAAACTGTGCTTTGCTCAGTTGGATTTGGATTTACGTTTGGATTTACAGTTCATTAAAATTTGCAAAGTTATGAAGGAGGATTAGAGGATTTGTGTAATAGGAAGAGGCTGCATAGGATGGAGCTGTTTTCCCTGGAGCGTCAGAGGCTGAGGGGTGACCTTATAGAGGTGTATAAAATCATGAGGGGTATGGATAGGATAAATAGACAAGATCCTTTCCCTGGGGTGGGGGAGTCCAGAACTAGAGGGCATAGGCTTTGGGTGAGAGTGGAAAGACATAAAAGAGACCTAAGGGGCAACCTTTTCATGCAGTGGGTGGTACGTGTATGGAATGAGCTGCCAGAGGAAGTGGGGGAGGCTGGTACAATTGCAGCATTTAAAAGGCATCTTGATGGGTATCTGAATAGCAAGGGCTTAGAGGGACATGGACCAAGTGCTGACAAATGGGACTAGGTTGGGTTGGGATATCTAGTCGGCATGAATGAGCTGGACTGAAGGGTCTGTTTCCATGCTGTACATTTCTATGACTCTGAGACTATTAAGCAACCTTGAGGGTTCTGACTCTTTGCCTTCACAACCTATTTCTTATTCTGCCTTGCTCTTGAAGTTGCACTATTTCAGACAGTTCCAATACACGATGCAGACTGAACCCCAGTCACCCACCCTCCTCCTTCTAAGTGATCCTCTGTGTGTCTTCAACACTCGTGGCTGTTTTCAGCCCTTCATTTTGGCTGAATGTTGCTTGGCGTCTGAGTACTGAGCGAGAGAGCCTTGGAATTAATTTTAACTGATGGGCATCCCTCCTTTACACTTGCTCAAAGCTGTTCAATTGGAGAGCTTGAATATTTAAAGGGAAAATTTACATGGAAAAGCTGACAACAGTAATGTATTCTGATTGTCTTTTTTTTTGCATCAGAATTGGCACAGATATCAAAATATCAGTGCCAAGGGAAAGTAGCACAGCAATAACAGAATTCAGTCTTCCTAAATAGAGTGATACATGGATAAATTGTTGTGGAACTACCAGAGCTACTCAAGAATATTAGGAGAACAAAGAGTATAAAAGGTATGCAGAAAAGGGCAGACAAGAGGTTTTAGCATGGTCTTGTTAGCTGAACAGCTCGCTCCAGCAGAGGATTAACAGATTGAGTGGCCTGATGCTGTGCTGTAAATGCTTTGATTCCATGAGTGTAGATCTGCCAAGTACCTTCATTTAAAGTGAATTGCAATCATTATCCAGGGCTCTCCTCAGCGCTGCTCCTTTGGCCCATTGGCAAAGCTTCACAAGAAATATAGTGGAATACCTGCCCACAGGCACATTAGGGCTTTCCATTGTTCACCCAGTGAGACCATGGCAGCCAAGTGGGAGCAGTTGTTGGAGGGGCAGCCAAGCTGCTCTGATTTTAGAAAGTGGCCTAATTTTACTATTTTAATCAAACTCTGCTCCAGTGGTTCTCAGCAAGTACTGCTGCGAGAGATCGAATATGCTGTAAAAATCTATGATTCTTTTACCATTGGTTTGCACTGACTCAGCAGTATCTCCGGTTCCTTCAAACCCTTAAACCCTCCACTGGGAAGAGAAAAAGGGGGAGATTTCTGGGAGAAACTTCCTCCAGGCAGCTGGCCAGAAGGATATGTTGGCTGACTGCTCAGACATCCTGCCAGAAAGTGTGACCCACCTTGACACTGGGCCTCAGTTGTAACAGGCTGCAGCTGAAACCAGGGTCAGAGAAAATGACATCACTGGGGTTGCACTCAGTTGGCAGTGGATGGAAGTTAGATCAACAGGAGTCAAGGCTGGCTTTGTGTTCTATTTATACCTGTCCCAACCTCACACAGAAAAAATGAAGAGCTTTTGGATTGCAACCCAAACACCAGCTGGAATTATGTCAGTGCGCAGCTAAGTGCTCAGTCCACAAGCTGGAGCTTCTGGCTGAAGATTAAACTGGAAACCCATTAAATGCAGTAAAGAACAATGCTCTGCATTTTACTCACTAATCAGTGGCATAGGATCGAAGACAAACTGTTATTAAAAGATTCCAATCATGTTGTTCCCAGAGTGTTTGCAGAGAATTAGTAGGCACATTTGTCACAACATTGACAGTGGACCTTTTTCCTTTAATTACCTTGGACTACAGCAGCAGTCACCTGTAAATAATTTTCCTGTTTAAAGATTAAAGAAGACATGTTTTCCTGAGAGCCTCATTACCAACAATAAGTGTGTCCCTCTCAAAACTCAAACATTTCTCAGGGAGTAGTGTCAGTGTTTGCTCTCTTTACAATTCTGTTATTGTGGGAGAAGAGGTTAGGTGCTCCACAGCACTTGAGAGATTGCTGAGGTCTAAAGTCTTTTTAAGGTTACTGTTTAATTATGAACCAGTTATTCTCTTACATTTAGGAGCATCTCTCTTTCCTGTCACTTCCATGTGATCTTTTACATCACTCATGATGTAGCTTAAACTTCCTGATTTGAGAGTTAACCTTTCTCACTACAATCTGCCCCAAGCCTCTGTCTTCAGATAATATTTGCATCCTCTGCCATTTCCTGCCAAAACTTTCTGTCTCATAAGGTTAAACATTTTGGTGGGTTCACCAATCTCCAAAGTCTTATTTGTAGCTCCCTCAGAAGTGGCTGAGGATCGATATTGCCCAGGTTTTCAATGGCATTCCGTGAATCATTAGTTTCATACAAAAGTGGTAGTGGAGAGAAGGAGTAGGCCCC
The DNA here is from genome assembly GCF_047496795.1 of Chiloscyllium punctatum. Taxonomy (NCBI): domain Eukaryota; kingdom Metazoa; phylum Chordata; class Chondrichthyes; order Orectolobiformes; family Hemiscylliidae; genus Chiloscyllium; species Chiloscyllium punctatum. Next base: position 19,692,778 of record NC_092747.1, on the reverse strand, counting down.
TTGAGTCTGTTCTGCCCTTTAATAGGAATATTAATATCAGATTGTACCTCAACTCAACATTTCTCACTCCCTTGTTTCCCAAAGATCTATCCATTTCTGCCTTAAAAATTATTCAAGGATTCTCCTTCAACCATGTTTTGAGGAAGAGGCTTCCACAGGCTTAAAAGTCTGAGGAAAAAAAATCTCCTCATCTGCATCATTTTCCCCCCACAAGAGGAAACATCAGCGTCTATCCAGTCAAGGCCCCTCAAGATCGTAAAAGTTTCAACAAAGTTAACTCCAACTCCTATAAACTCCAGTGGCTACAAGCCCAACCTGTCTAACTCTGAAGTCAGGCTGCCCACTCCAAGAATTAGTCTGGTAAATTTTTGTTGACCTGCTTGTAATGTATTTACAAACTTCCATAAATAAGGAGACCACTACATTTTACAGAACTCCAGATGTGGTCTCTCACTATTTCGTTGGCGTTGTCAGACTGATGACAGAATGTCAGCTCTTTGTCCCTTTTATTACCAGCTACATATGGTTTGCTAGTCCAGCCTATTAATGGTTTCCTTCTCATCAGAAATAAGGTGCTCCTGTTTCTTCATCTTCTCCCACCAGAACAGAAAGTTTCTATTATACAAGTGAGTTTCTATTTCTTTCTTCATTATTTTACTGAGCTGGTCTAACCTCCTATAATTTTCTCGGCCTTGTGGGGAAATCCATGGTAGGTGAGGGGGGAAACGCTCTGTCCCATTTCTGGCATTGCCAATGAACTTTCACTCACATCTCTGACCCGATGACGGGTCTCAAACTCACTGCCAACATCGGTTCTTGTGGCAATAATCATGCAAGTGCTTGGGTGCTCCTCAGCCTTAGAAAAGCGGCTGGCGTAGAAAGTCTCTTTAAAATTCCTATTGACTTAACAATCTGTGAACTATTTACAGTCTTAGATTTAAGTCAATGTCTACAAGAGCTTCTTACATAAGATTTCTTTTGTATCACCATTGACACAGCTCACTGTTTACATATTTGAAAGCTAACTCTTATCTCTCCCAATTCACTGGTCTGAGTCTTATATCTTTTGGCTATGTCTCAATTCTGTCAAGTTTCACGGAGGGTTTCTGTTCGTGAGGACTAGCATGTTTATTTGTACTATCATCCAGAACTCTTTTTATTGACTACCTATCCCACCCCAAAGGTGCCATTCATGTCTGATACTAGCTCAATTCTATGACTCAGTGTTCCCAGAATAGACTGGCATCTCCGGTACCCATGCATCTTCAACAGGCCTGGGGTTGCCTGCACAGGTTGTGATATGTTTCCCTAGACTTGGCAGATATGAGGAAACTGGTGCTCTGCTTTGTGGATGGGCACCTGGAGGTGTGGAGGAAAAGGTGATGGAGAGGACTGGCAGAGGAGGCCATGCCATCAGATCATGCCAGCTTGGTCTGAGATTGCCCATCAGGTCAGTATGGTGACCATGGTCCAGAGGAATGCCCAACATTGAAGGGAGAAGGTCAATGATCTCTTTTCTCCGATACCCAACACTCACTCCATCTGCTACAGCACCCACCTCCCAGCAAGACTCATTCCTTACTCCGCTCACTATTTCATGCAACATTTACTAGCATTCACTCACCCACCCTCGTCACCTATCCTCCCAACACTTTACGTCCTCTATGCTGCCTACTTACTCGCCCAAGACACCTCGTCACTTCTCCCCCACCAGCTTTAACAGCTGTGCCACCCACTTACATCTCGGTCAATCCATCCCTTTGTCTAATTGAGTGAGAAACAAGATGGCTGATGGGCTGCCTGTCAGTGAGCTCCCCATCCTCTTTGAGAAAAGGACCTTGGATCCTTACTGCCACAGTGACTGACTGACTGACAGTGTCTGAGCCTCTGGACTGATATCAGAGGCTGCCATTCACTTCCTAGACCAGTCAGGGTCCCCTGACTGAAGGGTGTCATCTTTCACTTGACTAAGGAATGCTGGCAAGTACAGCAAACTTCCTGCCTTGTGCCTACTTTAAATGACTTAGACAGAAGTGCTGTCAGTCTGGTACCTCTAGCTGGGGGAGGAGAGGGCGTGAATGGTATCAGAAGCATAAAAGCAAGGCAGGGACGTTAGAAGTATCCAGGTTGGCTAAACATGTGAGAAGTAAACAGCCCTAAAGCACAGCCTGTCCAATCCATAGCCCAATCCTATGCATAAAGTGTCCCTCCAGCAGCATTTTAATGCACCTCTGAAATGTACCTGAAAGTGCCGCAGTGTCATGGAAGTGAATTGGGGAGACACCATGAGTGTGCCGAGAGGCTGGCAGGAATCAAATAGCAGAATATGAGATGGTGTGGGATAGTGGTCAGACCAACAGGTATTCAGGAGCATGTCCTGAGACATTAACTCCTGGTGTCCAAGATGGTGGTCCACAGGAACAAGCAGGTACCCAAAGACACCAGGTCCCTGCTCGGACCTTCCTAGCGGGAAGTCTTGCTTCCTGTAGCACCCGGTAGATTCGGAGACTGCACATTAATGGAGGTGAGATGTGGAGTTAATAAGATCATTAACCAGCAATAATCCACCCTAAACTGCTGCTGCCTAGCAAGAATCTCACCTCAACATCTGGAACTTCACTGGAAAATGCAGCAAGTTGCTCCCAACATTGAGAAAGTCTTCGCTAGGTTTCTCACACGATTCTCTCAGGTTTCTCACCATAGCTTAGAACATTCAGGCCTCTAAGATTCTGCCCACTGTTTTTGAAATAATATGTATATCCTTCGACAGCAATCACATTTGTATTGTGTAACTATTGCACAATATTCAAACATCTAATTTAATGGAAATGGTAAAAGCATGAAATTTAAATTGCAGATATGTGTCACAGCATGGGCAGGTAAAACTACATGCATTATTCTGCTTCTGGTAGAAAAACCTTTGAAGGGGAATACAGCAGTAAGGAGCCAGCAGAGTGACTTATTCTTTGTTCTACAATGCTTGGTCCCTCCAACTGAACTTGCAAAGAAAGTCGTTCCCAAACTGGGCAAATTTCAAAACTACTTTTGTTTAATTCAGTGCATACAATAATCCTCCCCCTTGCCTTATTGATGAAAAGGCATGGAGCAGTAATTATAAACTGTGTGTACAATAGGAAACACAATGTTAATGTTATTCTACAGACTGAAAACACGGCAGACTGCCCTGAGAAATGTTTAAGTTGTGAGAGGAATGCGCTTATTGTTGCTAATGAGGATATTAGGGAAATGTGTCTTCTTTAATCTTTAAACGGTAAAATTCTTTACAGGTGACTGCTGTTGCAGTCTGAGGTAATTAAAGGAAAAACGTACACTGTCAATGTTGTGACAAATGTGCCTAGAAACTCTCTGCAAACACTCTGGAAACAACATGACTAGAATTTTTTAATGAGGGTTTGTCAATGATCTCTACTAAGGCTTACTGAGTAAATGCAGAGTGTGGTGCTACAGTGCACACTGGTAACTAGAGTTTGCCCTGTTTCATCTTCAGACTGCACCAACTCAGTTGATATCACCCAATACAAAAGAGTGATTTGCATTTTTATAGCAATTTGCATGTACTCGGTACAGCCCAGAGTATTTTACAGCGTCTGAAGTATTAGCTTCTTCAATGTCAGAAACACAACCGGCAAAGATCCTACAGCATATTCTCCCACACACTAATGTGATAATGATTGCTTTTAGCAATGCTGCTTGAGGAATAGCTATTGGGCATGTCAAGGGGTGAACTCTCCTGCAACTAGTGTCATGGGCTATCGGAAGGATCTTATGAAACGTGAACGGGTTCAGAGAAGATTTACAAAGGATTTTGCCAGGGTTGGAGGACTTGGGCTATAAAGAGAGGCTAAACAGGCTGAGCTGTTTTCCCTGGAGTGTCAGAGGCTGAGGGGTGACCTTATAGAGGTTTATAAAATCATGAGGGGTATGTATAGAATAAATAAACAAGGTCTCTTCCCCAGGGTGGGGAGTCCAGAACTAGAGGGCATAGGCTTAGGGTGGACAAAGTTAAAACTCACACAACACCAGTTTATGGACCAACAGGTTTATTTACCGGAACCTCCACATTATAGGTTTAGGGTGAGAGGAAAAATATTTAAAAGGGACCGAAGGGGCAACTTTTTCATGCAGAGGGTGGTGTGTGTAGGGAATGAGCTGCCAGAGGAAGTTGGGAGGCTGGTGCAATTACAACATTTAAAATGCATCTGGATGGGCATATGAGTAGGAAGGGTTTAGAGGGATTGAGCCAAGTATTGGCAAATGGGACTAGATTAATTCAGGATGTCTTGTCGACATCGATAGAACATAGAACATAGAACAATACAGAACAGAACAGGCCCTTCGGCCCACGATGTTGTGCCGAACATTTGTCCTAGCTTAAGCACCTATCCATGTACCTATCCAATTGCTGCTTAAAGATCACCAATGATTCTGACTCTGCCAGCCCCACAGGCAGCGCATTCCATGCCCCCACTACTCTCTGGGTAAAGAACCTACCCCCTATAACCCCTATACCTTTCACCCTTCACCTTAAATTTATGTCCCCTTGTAACACTCTGTTGTACCCGGGGGAAAAAGTCTCTGACTGTCTACTCTATCTATTCCCCTGATCATCTTATAAACCTCTATCAAGTCACCCCTCATCCTTCACCGTTCCAATGAGAAAAGGCCTAGCACTCTCAACCTATCCTCGTACGATCTATTCTCCATTCCAGGCAACATCTTGGTAAATCTCCTCTGCACCCTCTCCAAAGCTTCCACATCTTTCCTAAAGTGAGGCGACCAGAACTGCACACAGTACTCCAAATGTGGCCTTACCAAGGTCCTGTACAGCTGCAACATCACTTCACGACTCTTGAATTCAATCCCTCTGCTAATGAACGCTAATACACCATAGGCCTTCTTACAAGCTCTAGCCACCTGAGTGGCAACTTTCAAAGAGCTATGAACAGAGACCCCAAGATCCCTCTGCTCCTCCACCATACTAAGAACCTACCATTAACCCTGTATTCCGCATTCTTATTTGTCCTTCCAAAATGGACAACCTCACACTTGACAGGGTTGAACTCCATCTGCCACTCCTCAGCCCAGTTCTGCATCATATCTAAGTCCCTTTGCAGCCGACAACAGCCCTCCTCACTATCCACAACTCCACCAATCTTCGTATCATCTGCAAATTTACTGACCCACCCTTCGACTCCCTCTTCCAAGTCATTAATAAAAATTACAAACAGCAGAGGACCCAGAACTGATCCCTGCGGAACTCCACTTGTAACCGGGCTCCAGGCTGAATATTTACCATCTACCACCACTCTCTGACTTCGACCGGTTAGCCAGTTCTCTATCCAACTGTCCAAATTTCCCACTATCCCATGCCTCCTGACTTTCCGCATAAGCCTACCATGGGGAACCTTATCAAATGCCTTACTAAAATCCATGTACACTACATCCACTGCTCTACCCTCATCCACCTTACTAAAACCCTACCGTTAACCCTGATGAGGTGTACCGAAGGGTCTGTTTCCACATTGTACATCTCAATGACTCTATGTCAATCTGAGACAGCTGGCAGATCCTCAGCTTATCAACTCATCAGCAGGGTAGCATCTTTGGCAATGCAGCTCTCCCTCTGCACTACATTGGCATGTCAGCCAGAAGTACGGGTGAACCCACAACCTTCTGCTTCAGCAGCTTGGCTGATTATGGTGAAAAGGCTGACATGTGGGTCAGATGTTGAAGAGAGCAATTAGTAATCATCAAACAAGCACCCAGTTCTCAGTTCCTAAAGCTCTACTGCCTGGATATCTTATCCTGACAAAGATTAGGGTGCACCGGGAATGGAACTGGGAATCCTGCAACTTGGCTGCAAAACAACATTGTTAAAGGTCTGCAAAGTTTCCTGACTCCATGAAAACCCAGCCAATAAGATGGGCTGCTTGCACGTTATCAACTCATTTCATACTCTTCCTCAAAGTCAAAATCTACCACACTACATGTAAAACTAAACATTGGTGGGGACCCAGAACACACTAATTTAAACACCAAAATTGCATTTCACCCCAAATGTCTGAGTCGTGAAATTGCTAAAAAACCTCAACTGACTTGGAAAAGCAAATTAAAATCTAATATATAAATCATATTCAGACACAATTTGATCCATAGATGCCTTGTACATGTGCCTAAATCAACCAGCAACAAAATGCAATGTTAATACTACCGATCAAGTAATTAAGTTACAGGGTACAGAAAGATATTCATCTAAACTGATGTGCTATTAATCCTGGGAGAACAAGTGCACGAGAGGTGCATTCAAAATGAGGCAGAGCTCTTCATCTGGTCAAATGTCATGCAGTAATGTAGAAACTAAGCAACATAACATCATAAAATGGACGAACGTGGTCAGCCAGGTGAACTCCCAGAATACAGGTTTCCTGATTGGACCAGATTAATTCAAGGTGGTGGAAACAGAGTAGGCAGCATCCATCTGTCTGCTTTTTCTTTTTTCTTTTCCTTCTTTTTTTAAAATATTTTAAAGTATTTGTTTTAAAAAAGAAAAAAGTTTTACCTTGGAGTGGGTGAGAGCCTGAGTAGAGCAGAGATGGTGACCTGGAGTGGAGCAGGCTGGAGACGTGGAGCGGTGTGAAGATGGAGACATGGAGAGGAGTGGAGATGGAGACGTGGAGTGGTTTGAAGATGGAGACACGGAGAGGAGTGGAGATGGAGACAAGGAGAGGAGTGGAGATGGAGACACGGAGAGGAGTGGAGATGGAGACAAGGAGAGGAGTGGAGATGGAGACACGGAGAGGAGTGAAGATGGAGACGTGGAGAGGAGTGAAGATGGAGACGTGGAGAGGAGTGGAGATGGAGACATGGAGAGGAGTGGAGATGGAGACATGGAGAGGAGTGGAGATGGAGACAAGGAGAGGAGTGGAGATGGAGACATGGAGAGGAGTGGAGATGGAGACATGGAGAGGAGTGGAGATGGAGACAAGGAGAGGAGTGAAGATGGAGACATGGAGAGGAGTGGAGATGGAGACACGGAGAGGAGTGGAGATGGAGACACGGAGAGGAGTGGAGATGGAGACACGGAGAGGAGTGGAGATGGAGACATGGAGAGGAGTGAAGATGGAGACACGGAGAGGAGTGGAGATGGAGACATGGAGAGGAGTGAAGATGGAGACACGGAGAGGAGTGGAGATGGAGACACGGAGAGGAGTGGAGATGGAGACACGGAGAGGAGTGAAGATGGAGACACGGAGAGGAGTGGAGATGGAGACATGGAGAGGAGTGAAGATGGAGACACGGAGAGGAGTGGAGATGGAGACACGGAGAGGAGTGGAGATGGAGACATGGAGAGGAGTGGAGATGGAGACACGGAGAGGAGTGGAGATGGAGACACGGAGAGGAGTGGAGATGGAGACATGGAGAGGAGTGAAGATGGAGACACGGAGAGGAGTGAAGATGGAGACATGGAGAGGAGTGGAGATGGAGACACGGAGAGGAGTGGAGATAGAGACATGGAGAGGAGTGGAGATGGAGACAAGGAGAGGAGTGAAGATGGAGACAAGGAGAGGAGTGAAGATGGAGACATGGAGAGGAGTGAAGATGGAGACACGGAGAGGAGTGAAGATGGAGACACGGAGAGGAGTGGAGATGGAGACATGGAGAGGAGTGGAGATGGAGACACAGAGAGGAGTGGAGATGGAGACACGGAGAGGAGTGGAGATGGAGACACGGAGAGGAGTGGAGATGGAGACACGGAGAGGAGTGGAGATGGAGACAAGGAGAGGAGTGAAGATGGAGACACGGAGAGGAGTGAAGATGGAGACACGGAGAGGAGTGGGGATGGAGACAAGGAGAGGAGTGGAGATGGAGACACAGAGAGGAGTGGAGATGGAGACAAGGAGAGGAGTGGAGATGGAAACACGGAGAGGAGTGGAGATGGAGACACAGAGAGGAGTGGAGATGGAGACACGGAGAGGAGTGGAGATGGAGACACGGAGAGGAGTGGAGATGGAGACAAGGAGAGGAGTGGAGATGGAGACATGGAGAGGAGTGGAGATGGAGACAAGGAGAGGAGTGGAGATGGAAACACGGAGAGGAGTGGAGATGGAGACAAGGAGAGGAGTGAAGATGGAGACACGGAGCGAAGGGCCTGGGAGCGGATTGGAGTTGGTTGTTGGATTGGGGAACAGTGCGGGCGATCTTACGTGGAAGCCCCTGCGCTGATCCACTGCAATGTAATGTTTATCTGTAATCTGTTTATTTGACTGTAGTGTTTATCCTTTTAACTCTATTTTGTATTTTCTAATTTATACTATGAATCACTGTAAGGTAATGTCGCTATTTTTTCTTCATTTCTCTATTTTGCATTAAGATTTTATCTAGGTATTTTGTATCTAAGATGGTGCCGTGAGAGGCGACATATTGACTTTCCACTGTACTCCTATACTTGAGTAGATGTGACAACAAACCTAATTCTAAATTCTAAAACAGCCCAATAAGGGAGTCCTGGCTGACACATATTAACAGGAGCTCACTCAGAGCTGGCTGAGAGCCACATTAGTGTCAGGAGTGTTCATGTGGAAATAAAGGGTCTCTAGAGTTAATTCAAGTGCCAAGCTTAAACTGCAGAAAACGAGTAATGGCAAACCAGGCAAGTTGTTTCCAGTCCAGGCACATTTTTTTTGTTTCTTTACCCTTCCCTACAATGTTTGTCTTACACCATCAGTTTTGATATTAAATGCACTCCTGCCCTCCACCTTATCTCTGAAATTCCATTTATTCTTTCCTACAAAGCTTCTTCTGTGCTTGCGATAAACTTTATTTTTATTATTCATTCAGAGGATGAGGGTGTCGCTGCTTGGCCATCCCTAATTGCCCAGATGGAAGTTAAGAGTCAACCACATTGTTGAGAGTCTGGAGTCACATGCAGGCCAGACAAGGTAAGGACAGCAGTTTCCCTCTCTAAAAGGTATTGGTGACCCAGATGGTTTCTTCCCCAACAACCATCAATGGTCATCCTTAAACACTTCATTCCAGATTTTCTTTGAAATTAAAATTCTTCCATCTGTCATGGTGGGAATCAATCCTGGGTCCCCGGAATTACCTGGTCTCTGGATTAACAGTCCCAGGATAATACCTCTCAGCCATCACTTCCCTATTTCCCTCCATCTTCTCCAGCTCTGGTAAAGGTAAAGTCACCACAGTCTTACCAGACCATTGCGCTACTCTCTTGTTAGAAAGAGACAACTGGTGGGTGGATTAACTGAGGATCACCATACCTCAAGTGAGGCAAGAGAGTTGAGAAGGAGTTGGGATGGGTCTGCATCACAAACCAGCCATCTAGCCAACTGAGCTGACCAACACAGCTTCACTAGATGGTCATTGATCTGTAACATTGGGCCCTTTCTGCAAGTCGGTGGGCTTTGAAAAAATTAAGCTCTCACCTGTTAACTCTCTACATGACACTTGACCTTCCCAGTATTTCCAGCCTTTCCTCTATTCAATTTTCCAGTGACTGCCAGCAGCACTTTGCTTTCATTTTGCTCATTAGCCTCAAAACAGCAGAAAGAGGCCACTCAGCCATCCTGTCCATACCAGCTCTTAAAACCAGAATCATTACCTGATGCAATTTACCTGCTTTCTTCCCAAGCCCTTGAACATTATTTCCACCCAAATCATATAATATTGTATAAATGCCTCATTGAACCTGCTTCTACCACACTTCCTCAGGCAGTGCATTCTATACCACAGCTACTCGCTGGATGAAAATGTCTTTTCGTGCATCACATTTGCTCTTCTTGCAAATCACTTTAAATTGGTGCTTTCTGTTTTTTGATCCTTTTACAAGTGGGAACAGTTTCTCCCTATCTAACCAATCAAGCTCGCTCATAATTTTGAAACCCTCTATCAGATCACCTTTCAGACCACAAAATCAATAGACAATAAGATACAGAAGCAAAACTAGAACATTTGGCCCATTGTCTGCTCCACCATTAAATCATGGCTGATATGTTTCTCAGGTAAACAATTTCTCCTTCGAATCCTCCCTCTTCCTCCAGACGAAAGGGATAGCCATGGGGACCCGTATGGGCCTCAGCTATGCCTGTCTCTTTGTTGGCTATGTAGAACAGTCCATCTTCCGTAATTACACCAGCACCACTCCCCACCTCTTCCTCCGCTACATTGATGACTGCATTGGCGCCACCTCGTGCTCCCATGAGGAGGTTGAGCAATTCATCAATTTCACCAATACATTCCACCCTGACCTTAAATTTACCTGGACCATCTCTAACACCTCCCTCCCCTTCCTGGACCTCTCCATCTCCATTAATGACGACTGACTTGACACTGACATTTTTTACAAACCTACTGACTCCCACAGCTACCTGGATTACACCTCTTCCCACCCTACCTCCTGCAAAAATGCCATCCCGTATTCCCAATTCCTCCGCCTCTGCTGTATCTGCTCCCAGGAGGACCAGTTCCACCACAGAACACACCAGATGGTCTCCTTCTTTACAGACCGCAATTTCCCTTCCCACGTGGTTAAAGGTGCCCTCCAACGCATCTCGTCCACATCCCGCACCTCCGCCCTCAGATCCCACCCCTCCAACCGTAACAAGGACAGAACACCCCTGGTACTCACCTTCCACCCTACCAACCTTCGCATCAACCAAATCATCCGCTGACATTTCCGCCACCTCCAAAAAGACCCCACCACCAGGGATATATCTCCCTCCCCACCTCTTTCCACCTTCCGCAAAAACTGTTCCCTCCGTGACTACCTTGTCAGGTCCACGCCCCCCAACAACCCACCCTCCCGTCCTGGCACCTTCCCCTGCCACCGCAGGAATTGCAAAACCTGCGCCCACACCTCCTCCCTCACCTCCATCCAAAGCCGCAAAGGAGCCTTCCACATCCATCAAAGTTTTACCTGCACATCCACCAATATCATTTATTGTATCCATTGCTCCCGATACAATCTCCTCTACATTGGGGAGACTGGGCGCCTCCTAGGAGAGTGCTTTAGGGAATATCTCTGGGACACCTGCACCAATCAACCATACCGCCCCGTGGCCCAACATTTCAACTCCCCCTCCCACTCAGCCGAGGACATGGAGGTCCTGGGCCGCCTTCACCGCCACTCCCTCAACATCCAACGCCTGGAGGAAGAACGCCTCATCTTCCGCCTCGGAACACTTCAACCCCAGGGCATCAATGTGGACTTCACCAATTTCCTCATTTCCCCTCCCCCCAACTCACCCAAGCTCCAAACTTCCAGCTCAGCACTGTCCCCATGACCTGTCCTACCTGCCTATCGTCCTTCCGACCTATCCACTCCACCCTTCTCTCTGACCTATCACCTTCATTCCCACTCCCATTCACCTATTGTACCCTATGCTACTTTCTCCCCACCCCCACCCTCCTCTCATTTATCTCTCCACCCTTCAGGCACTCTGCCTGTATTCCTGATGAAGGGTTTTTGCCCGAAACGTCAATTTTCCTGCTCCTTGGATGCTGTCGGAATTGCTGTGCTTTTCCAGCACCACTCTACTCCAGAAAGTGATATGTTTCTCAACCCATTCTCCTGTCTTCTCCCATAGCCTCTAAACTCCTTACGAATCAAGAACCTATGTGTAGCCTTAAATGCACTCAATGACTTGGCCTCCACAGCTCTCTGTGGCAATGAGTTCCAAAGACTCACCACCCACTGGATGAAGAAATTCTTCCTCAAGAAATTCTTTCTAAATTCTTTCTAAATTCTTTCACTCTGAGGCTGTGCCCTCAGGTCTTCGTCTCTGCTACCAGTAGAATCATCTTTTCCACATCCATTTTATTCAGGCCTCTCAGTATTCCTTAAATTTCAATGCATTCTAACCCCCCACTCTCTGCCTGCCTTTATTGTTCTCAACTCCAACAAACACAGATCCTCCTCCTCGCGAAGGAGAATAAACTGGAATCTTTCAAATCTGGAACCTTTCTTGTCAATCACTTCTCCAATGCGTTCACATCCTTCTGAAAATGTGGTGCCCTGATCTATACACAATAATCCAGCCGAGGTCTAACAAATGTCGATTGCAAGTCCTATTTGAGGACAATGAATGGCAATAACTAAATGAATGCATTAATATAATCAAACTCGCAGAACTACAGTGATAGAGCAGGGGGATCAACTCTTCATGGAGGTAGCACAGACAGTATGGACCAAAAAAGCCTTCTTCCATACTGTTGTGACTCTATTAACTTGCAGGAAATGAAAATCACTTTTCCCTGCACATTTAGTTATCCACGTGTATATTTTTATAATAGCATTGATGAAATATGACCTAACTACAGATGTACAGAAAAAGAGTGCAGATGCTACAGGATGTTACTGAACAGAGCCTACTACACACTGCTCCTGAGAAGGTAACGATGTAGATTTATTCACTGCCACAGATGCAATAATCCACAACATGCCAAATGTACACTAATTTAAGTCCCTGCTGATTCCAGGTGTCCAGTTAACAATTTATGATCACTGCTCCCAAAATTCCAAGTAACCTGCAAATCCAGTTCATTCCACTTGACACAAACACAATTTTTTGTCCAGCATCAGGAAGAAGTTTTGCCCACATCAAGCAAGGGCTCTCAGTCTTGACAGACTCACAGAATGAAAGAATTTTAGATTCCCTACAGTGTGAAAACAGGCCATTTGGCCCAAAAAGTCCACACTGACCCTCCAAAGAGTAACCCACCCAGACACATTCCCCTACATTTGCCCCTGACTAATGCACCTTACACTACAGGCAATTTAAGACGGCCAATTCACCTACCCTACACATGTTTGGACAGTGGGAGGAAACCGGAGCATCCAGAAGAAACCCATGCAGATACGGGGAGAATGTGCAAACTCCACACAGTCACCTGAGGCAGGAATCGAACCCTTTTCTCTGGCACTGTAAGGCAGCAGTGCTAACCACTGAGCCATCATTCCAAAAGTACAGAAGGAGGCCATTTGACCCATTGTGGCTACACTGTCTCCTGAGAGAGCTCCCCAGCTAATCCTGTTCTCCAGCCTTGTCTCTGTAGCCCTTTAAATTCATCACTTTCAAATATATATCCAGCTGTCTTTTGAAACCTCCACCTCCACCACTCTCCCAGGCAGCACAGCCCAACTCCCTGAGCAAGACGTTTCTCTGCATCGCACTCCTTGCTGACAATCTTGAAATTGTGACCCCTAGTTACTGACATAAACAAATGTATTGTTCTCTACTTGGCTTCCACACAGCTTATGCACCATAACTAATTGGACTACGTTCAGCAGTCAGTAACTTCAATATGTCAACATCAGAAGAGAAAACATGCACTGTGATTTCTCACATATCTGACAGTGGAGAAAAGTTGCAGATTGACATGGTTGTTATTCCCGATGTTCAGCGTCATCACAAGATGTTAGCTGTACAAACTGAAGAAAACAGAGGTAATAATAAAGGAATTAAAGGATAAGTGAAAGTACAGATGGCTTTACATCCTGGTCTCTCATGAGTACTCCAGAAGTCAGGTACTGTAGTATTGGGTGGTTTTAATGATGGATGAGAGTGAAATATATAGGACGATTCCACATTACTCCCAATTTTCCTTTCAACTGAAGTCAGTGGATACAAAAATTGAGTGGTGGGTAATCATAGTATCATTACAGCACAGAATCAGGCCATTTGGCCTGTCATGGCTGCACTGGCTATCCAAATGAACAATGCACTGAATACCATTGGCTTGAGAATGTGTATAGGGTATAAGAAGGGAGGGAAAGAGTTAAGTTCTGAGTTTTGTGAAATAAGAGGTTCAGCTGAGCATTACTCAGATCAGATAAGAACTTGCAGTTAACAATGGGGTTCTGGAGGCAAGGGTAATGGGTTAACAAGGTGGAAAAGCAGTCATTATGTAGAGCCATTTAACAAGATGAGGTAGCATTCAGTATGTAACATCAGTTAACAAGGTAAGAAGTATTCATTATGTGGAGCCAGTTATTCATTGTGTAACAGCAGATGGCTTAATCTTTACTATTTACACTCGCTGATTGTAAGGGTCACCCAATTAATATGTATGTTGCCTTATCTGAATGCTCCTCCCTGTAAAATGACTATATAGTTCATTGGGAAACTGCTGTTTGAGAAAAAAGAACATGAACTCATGTCTCTGTGCACATGGGCAATCGTTCTCTCTCCCTCCACAGCCCAGAATAAAGATGAAGGAGGTAAAACTACTCTGTGCCTCTGAGTATTTTGCTTCAACTGAGGGGGGGATGAATGGAATGACAATATTGGCGTAGTCGACAGAATCCAAATGAGTAATTCCAATCAGATAGTGTCAGCGACTGCGTGGAACATTGGTGTCACGACAACGATGGGCCCACAAGATAAGATTTAAAACCTTGGTCCCTCTCAAGATTCCTGTGTGTCGGAGACAGTCTCCTCATTCGATCGCTCTCAATTCTATGGAGTCCTTGAATGGTAATTAGTTCAGTTGAGAGACACAGTTTCGCAAGCACACTGGCAGGTAGGGGCTTGAGTCTTCTGTGCTGCATTGGAGGGAGGGGACGTGATTGCAGTTAGAATCCTCTGCACGGTACTGGGGTTACAGTCTCCGGGGTGGGTTTGATTGAGGTGAGAGTCCTCTGCGCGGTACCGAGGTTAGAGTTCCCGGGAGATTTTGTTTTTACATTGAAATTGTACAATATTATGTCCTTCTTAAAATTATCAACCTTGTCACCTTAAAACAAATTGATTTGAGTGCGAGGTTTTTTTTCTACAATGCCTGTTTAAAAAAAAGTTGGGTCATTGGTCATACTTTAGCCAGATGAGAGTATTGTATTAAAATATCTTTGCTGCTGTGTTTTAATGTAGAGTAAACAGAAAAAGAAGAGCACATCTTTAGTTTAATGTTTTGTTAAAGAGAATATTAGTACTCAAGGCTGGGCAGCTTAAATTCTATTATTATTGTTCAGCCTTCTTTGGCCCCTTCATACTGTAAGTTCAAAGAACGTCAATCTCGACCAAAGTTGCCACTGTAATTCTGACTGTCTTATTTGGGAAGTTTTAATTGGAGAACATATTTTAAAATATTCTGCATTTATTTCCCACAAATACTTGAGATTTAAATCTGAACTGAAACTGCCTCTTCAATTGCTAAAGCCCAGGAAACATTGTTGTTTTCTTGCTGTTCCAGACTTTTGAAATACTTTTCCTGACAGCTTTCACATTAGCCAAGTATCAATTTGTTAAAAGAAAATAATTTCTGAATAATTTGAATGGAGGCACCCGAGGTTTGATTTTAGAACCTTTGATTGTTGTTTACAATTGACTGAATTTTTTAGGCAGTAAATTTAGATGTTGATGGATTGTATAAAACTTCATAATGTCATAAATAGTGAGCAGAGTAAGGGACTTGAAGAATTCAAAGAATATTGAAGTAGGCAGACACAATTTAGTGTAGTTAAATATGTGACTGTCTTCATATTGATAACCACCTTGGCAAGGAAGGAATGAGAGAGCAAAGATACTTTCAGCAGCTAATATTGTCACCAGAGTTTCTCCATTCACAGGTAAAGCATGCCTTCGGACCACCGCCCACCCCTCCATAACCTGATCCAATGGATTCAATCAGCTCCCCAGTCATGAGCACGAAAAGTGAAGAAGCTAACAACAGTGAAGAGGAGGTTGGTACGCTTTTTGTCAGTGGCCTTCCAATGGACATTAAACCATGTGAGCTTTACCCTGTCTTTTGATCATTTAAGGGATATGAAGGTTCACTGATCAAGCTAACATCACAACAGCCAGTTGGCTTTGTTACATTGAACAGCTGAGCAGGAGCAGAGGCAGCAAAGAATGCTGCATTCACCTAGCCTGCTACTGCAGCTGCTGCACTGCACGCTCAAGTGCACTAGTATCTTCCATTTGAAGCACCTCCGGAAGGATGCAAGTCTCCTCTGTGTTGCCCTTATTTAATTGCCCTTATCCAAGAAATCAGATTTCTCCGTGGAGCAACTGAATTTTGTTTTCAGGTTGGACTTTACTGTAGGAGCTTTTGGAGAACTGGCTCATTTCCACTTGACTTAGAGAGGATGGAGTGGTCACTAAGGACGGTGGATTTAAGAAATTTACTGGTGATTTTTTTTGTCTACATGGGAGGATTCTTCAAACTCTAATTACTATAATGGACTAGTAATTTTCGTTGTTATAATTGTATACTGTGTGTCAATAATTTGCTTAAATACTGGCTGTCAGAGTCTTATGAAAGCTGGTAATGCCATTTGTTATCATGAAATGATAAAAGGAGTGAATGAGAACATGTATGGGATATAAGCAGGCAGGGAAAGAGTTAAGTTCAGAGTTTTGTGAAACAAGTGGTTCAGCTGAGCAAGACTCAGATCAGATAAGAACTTGTAGTTAACAATGGGGTGCTAGAGGCAAGGGTAATGTGTTAACAAGGTAGAAAAGCATTAATTATGTACAGCCATTTAACAAGTTGAGGTAGCATTCAGGACATAACATCAGTTAACAAGGTAAAAAGTATTCATTATGTAAAGTCAATAATTCATTGTGTAACAGCAGATGGCTTAATCATTACTATTAACACTCGCTGATTGTAACAGTCATCCAATCAACATGTATGTTGCCTTATCTGGATGCTCCTCCCTGTAAAATGACTATATAATTCATTGAGAAATTGCTATTCCTGAGAAGATCGTGAACTCATGTCTCTGTTACATGGGCGATTGTTCTCTCTCCCTCCAGCGCCTGGAATAAAGATGAAGGAGGTAAAACTACTCTGTGTCTCTGAGTGTTTTGCTTTGACTAAGGAAATGATCGGGGTGACAACCTCATCTTCTCCACAGAATGTGATTTGCTGTCAGTTCAACTCTGGCTATCTTGCTCAATTGCTAATAGTTACCTCTCAGTGCCAACATGCAGCCAGCAAACAAGGCAATTAATTATGCACAACATGGTACTCCACACCATCACTGAGGTTGTACAGCTCCACAAAGATTAACTTGAAATCAAGTATAATCAGCTTATTGAAGAGAGATGCTAAATGCATAACACATGCCAATTTTCAGTACCAGAGCTGTTTAGTGTACCAAAGACAGGTTAGTGAATATTTTCGGATGTTCTGAATGTAAGCAATGGTGTGCAAACCGTTCTCCAGAGATTTTGTTTTCATTCATTCATGGGATGTGAGCATCACTGGTTAGGCCCTCATTTATTGTCCATGCCTAATTGCTGAGTCAATCCCAATGCTGTAAATCTGGAGTCATACATAGGCCAGGGCCAAACCAGCTAGGGATAGCAAATTTCCACTCCTGAAAGGGCATTAGTGAATCAGACTACGATTACTGCCCACCCCCAATATATAACATCACTCACATGATCACTACTATGTTGGATCTGTATTCCACAATTTTATTGAATTCAAATTTCACAATCAGCTATGGTGGGATTTGGACCCAAGTTCCCAGACCTTTTTCCATTATTAATGCAGTGTCAATGTCACTTTACTGTTCCCAAGGAATAGCTCTAGTCTTACAAAACTAAAGTGTAATTGTGTAAGGAGCTTCCAGAATATTTTGGCTTGTCTTCATGAGAGAGAGAATATTATCAGAATGGGTTCTCAGTCCAATTCTTAATGTTTGTACCTCCAAATACTATGTCAAAGGAATTTACCATAATTAATCACGCTTCACACAGCCAGTACAATTCTCATCTCCATACAACAAAAAGGAGACAGAGACACGAGAGAAGGTGCAAAAGAAAACTGATAAGGACAATTCATGAATTGAGAGGTTTGAACCCATCGCGAAGACTTGAACAGATTGGGACAGTTTGCTCTGGAAGAGAGGAATGGGATTTTAAGATTATGAAAACGTTTAATAGGACAGGCATCCAGGAGATATTTTGACAGAGGCTAAACTTAGCAACTGCAAACATGTGGTATTTAATGGTGGCAATAGGGGCCTTGCCCAACAACAAGTATTGGCAGCCCGTGCTATTTCTTTCAAGGGAGACCTACCAGAGACCAGCAGCTCAATTGAGAGGCAGCACCACCAGGGAGGCAGTAGCTGCTGTGGATAAGACATAATCCTGCTGAGGTTGAATATTGTTGTTGAATCCCAGGTCACAGAGATGGTGGGAGACATGTCATGAAGTGAATCATAGACTCGCTACAGTGTGGAAACAGGCCCTTCAGCCCAACAAGTACACACCAACCCTCCAAAGAGTAACCCACTCAGACCCATTCCCCTAACCTAATATCCTATATTTGCCCCTGACTAATACACCTAACCTATACATCCGTAGATATGGCAATGTAGCATAGCCAATTCACTTCATCTGCACATCTTTGGATTATGGGAGGAAACCAGCCAGAGGAAACCCACACAGACACGGGGAGAATGTGCAAACTCCACACAGACATTCGCTCGAGGTTGGAATCAAATCCAGGTCCCTCGTGCTGTGAGGCAGCAGTGCGAACCATGTCACCCAGTGGGGCTACAGGGGAGGGTTGGTCAAGTGACCAATGGCCTAACCAACTAGGCCCAACATAAAATTGACTGAACAGTTTCTGCAAGCAAGGCGAGATGGAAAGCAAAGAGGCAAGGTTACCACAGGTCAAAAGCCAATGAGAATCAGCCCAGACTTATATTGCACGTTGAACAATGAGAAAGTCCGTTTTGACTCAAAACTCATTCAGCCAGAACAATAAGGAGCAGCATTATGTTTGTGTATTCCCCAGTTTCAGATAGATTCGTTGGCACCATGGAAGAGAGATGGGTACACCTCAGATGACCTGCCTAATCTTATTAGCTGCCTTGACTTGTGCCCTATGATCCCATTGGCTGAAGTCAGAGAACATTCCAGAAGTGCATAGAAAGGGGATTAAGAAAGGATACCAAGCAGGCATTCCCTCAGCAAAGACTCAGCTGATGAAATCTCCCCCCGAGACCTACCTTCACGCCAAGATGAAGAGACAGATATTAAAAAGAAACTGGACTGGGTTGAGATTTATGAGGAGGATGCAAGGAGGCTTCAAGGTGATTGAAACAAGTTGAGTGAGTGTGCAACCCCATAGCAGATGCAGTACAATGTGGCCAAATGTAAGGTTCCACACTGTAAGTAATCTAATCTAATCTAATCTAATCTATAATTCAGTGTGAAACACAAAAAGCAAGTATACCATTTAAATGGTGAAATACTGAGAAGTATGGAGACGTACAAAGAGATCTTGGTGTCCTTGTAAAATCATGAACTCACTACAGTCCAGAAAGAGGTAATTTGGCCCATCGAATCTGCACCAACTCTCCAGATTCCAAATCAACCCAGCCACTCACCCTATTTTGCATGGCCAATCCACCTAACCTGCACATCCATGGACACTATGGGACAATTTCCCATGTCTAGTTTGGGGAACAGTTAACTTGCTTTGTGTAGGAGTTGTTATCTTTAACAAGCGTGTGTTTTAATAAAACTAAAGCACAGAAGCGCTTCACAGGAGTCTCCCAAGCACTGAGGATGTCACCTAGACAGGGGACGAAACGTTTGCAAGACAAATTCCCAGCTTGGCGAACAGAACTACAACAACGAGCACCCGAGCTACAAATCTTCTCCCAAACTTTAATAAAACTAAATTTGAACCTCAGACCTTTGTTTGTATCCTACAGTAAGAGCAGCTGGATAAACATGTTTATGAGTAATAAACTAATCAAAGTATTGGTACAGAATATTTCACAAGGGGTTTAGGAGGTGTCAGCAAGGGCAGGCAATGCCGTTCCTGGTGCCAGGTCACTCAGGAGCCTGTCAACAGGTTTCCATGCCATGCTGTATGGTGAGATCCTTGGGTAGGCAGGGTAACGAGGCCTGTTAGTGGGCATTAACTGGCCACTTAAGGGCCTCAGTCTGGAGTAGGTTGGTCTTCCTGGCGCAGCTTTAACTAGGGTGGAGGCAAAAAGGTGGCAGGATATGCAATCCTTCTCCTAATTCAATCCCAGCCCTGCCCCACCACCATTAAATTCCATGCATGGTCACAACTATTCAAGAGAAACGCGTTCTCACAGAGTTGTTAGAATGTGGAACCAGCTTCCATAATGAAGAGCTTCTTTCTATTCATTCATTCACAGGGTGAGGGTGTCACTGATGAGACCAACATTTATTGCCCAAAGGGCAGTTAAGAGCCAACCACATCACTGTGGGCCTGGAGGCACCTGTAGGTTCGACCAGCTAAGGAAAGTAGGAGAGACTGAGGACTGCAGATGCTGGCGATTTCAGAGTCACGAGTGTGGTGCTGGAAAAGCACAGCCAGTCAGGTAGCATCCGAGGAGCAGGAGAATCGACATTTCAGGCAAAAGCCCTTCATCAGGAAAGCAATTTCCTTCCTGAAAGGACCTTAGTGAACCAGACAAGTTTTTCCAACCATCGAGATTGGATTCATGGTCATCATGAGACTCTTAATTCCAGATTGTTATTGAATTCAAATTCCATCATCTGCCATGGCAGGATTCAAACCCAGGAACCCAGGTGATTGCTAATGCCCATGTTCCCAATGAGAAAAATTGCTTTGCTAGAATTCTTTTCAACACTTTGCTCTGGAGAAAGAAAGTTTTTGTCTCTTGGCAATATGTACCAATCCAAGCAGCCAGTGGAAATGGATAGGGAACCCATTGTACGAATTCTTTGAATGCTTTATTGTTCATAATCTTTTCAAGGATTGGAGTGTTGCCTACATTTTTTACCCCATCCCTAATTGCCCTTGATCCAAGTGCTTACTCAGTCATATAAAAGAATGGTTAAATATCAAGTACATTGCTGTGGGTCTGGAGTCACACCTAGACCAGACCAGGTAAGGATAGCAGATTTCTTTCCCTTGAGGGCACATTCATCAGGCGGAAAACTGTCTCTGCAATGTCAACGCACACATTTGTAAAACAGCTGAAGTACCCAAATCCTATTGGATTCTTATGACTTAACACCAACACCAAGCCGCCAAAAACCCACCTTCCCCCTGATAAAAAGGCAACACCAACTGAGGCAAAATGAAGAAAAACAGTTCAGTTTGGACAGTAAAAACTGAAAGAACTGCAGATGCTGTAAATGAGGAACAAAGACAAAAATTGCTGCAGATCTGGCAGCGTCTGTGGAGAGAAATCAGAGTTAACATTTCAGGTTGAGTGACCCTTCCTCAATTGTTTTCCCTCTCTTTCGGCTCTATCTCTACCTGTTGTTTATTCCTTACCCCCGCCCCCCCATCCTAACTTCTGCATAAAAACCAACATTTTCCTAACTACCAGCAGCTCTGAGGAAGGGTTAGTAAAACCAAAATGTTAACTCTAATTTCTCTTCACAGATGCTGACAGACCTGCTGAGCTTTTCCAGCAATTTTTGTTTCAATTTGGAAAGTGTCAGGCACAATGCTTACACAAACATCTATGCCATTTTACATTCAGTTTCACTCAGAAACAAATCTAAATTAAAATAGAGGAATAATGTAGGTTTATAATATAGTCTACAAACTGAAAGACTTCTTAAAGATTAATTTGTGTAGTCTCTTTGAATTCCTTGAAAGTACACTCGTACTCATAAGGCTGGGTGATGATAAGTTTGTGCTTTGTCCTTATGCAGCACTGTAAAGATGTCTTTGTTTCACAAACAATCATTGGCACATCAAAATATCACACCACAGAAATAAGAAAGATCATTGAATAATTCCTATTTGTACGTTTTGCTACATGCTGCTTCCCATCAAGGCAAACTGAAATGCACATGAGCATCAGATGCTGTAATATAACAAAAGCAGTACCGTTTTAAGCATGGAATTGGTTGAGAAGTGAACTGAACCCACTTCAATGCAGAGCCCGATGAGAGGCACCACAGGAGCAGCCAAATAATAATTGTGCTTGGTTTGTCATCATTATGAACAGTCATTCCTCAGAGATCTGTGTTCTGATGTTCTCTAACTTTTACATGTACTGTATACATACTAAACACAACTCAGAAGCAAGGTTTTCTACTTGATTGGTCTATTCCGAAGTTCAATGCTCCACTCAAGTTTCCTCATCCCCCTTTTACATCTGTGCCCATCCATTTCATCCATCCTCCATCCATTTATCAAGCATGTCTTCTCTAAGTTTCAAGCTGCTCCCTAGTTCCAGATTCCACAACCCAACCAATCTCATCACTATGCACGACAGAGCTCAACTGCATTGGCTGCTACAATTGAGACAAGACTTGATTGACATCCTGAGATCTAGGTGCAGTGTCCAATCCTGGACTGCAAAACAGCTGTTGCACACCATGCTTTGTTGGCATTCTGGGAGGAAATTCAACCTCTGGTTTTTCTGTTCACATTTGGTGATTGCAAATCAAAATAAACCTTTTAAATTGCCCAAATGGTTCCCTGTATGTCACGGTCACACATTGAACAATGACAAGATGATAAGGCTACAGTGGGCACTGGGGACAAAGTAACAGTGACTTGTATTATGGACCAGACTAAACCCCCTCAAAGTATGTGAAGAAGATAACCGAGACACTAGCTTTTTCCTTATTTTAAAGGCAAGTGCCTTTAAAAGGCAAGTTGTATTCCGGATGCAATTTGATTAGCCAAACTACCAGATTTTAAGTAAAGCCACTTAAAGCCACTACAGAAAATACAAAAAAAGAAGAAACTAGAATACTTAGATCAATTGGAAAACTAAACAGAATAATAGATTACAGGTCATTCTGCTATAACATGCAATTCATCAACGCAAATTTGCTTTAGCATGATTGACAGATAGGAGACGCTGTTTCTAAAGTGCCAACTTTTAAAACTATAGTGTGATCGCGTCACCAAAATTTTAAGTGCTATTTGTATTGCGCGATTCTTGTCAAGCGTGGGGTCAAACAGGAATGTGACTATCGCACTATAGAAGAAATGCCTGTACTTAATTACTGAATAGTAACTGTTCCAGTACATTAAGATCCCATAAACACACCCTTGACAAAGGCAAATACAGGAAAACAGATTATCTGCAGGCAAGTCTGCAGTTCATAAGGAAAACATCAAAAGAAAACTCAGAGAGAAGAAAAGGAGAGTAGCACGGATAGGTATACTGTAGCTTCTTAACCCAGCTGAGACCCAGAAACAACTGCTTTTGAAAACCAAAAACCCTGGTTCTGTGAGACCTTGATCCCACGCAGTCAGGCTGCTTCTATTGTTGCAACTTTTAAAAAAACTCAAGGTCTCTCAAGCAGTGTACTTTATTGGAATCAAATAGACAGCTCTGCACCTCTGCCTTAAAACCTCTCTTCAAAAAAGAAACCAGGACAAAATACACCTCTTAAAGCCATATTATCATTACACTTGGAGAGGGCAATAAGATGAGATATCACCAAGGACACCAACAGTACTGCAGAACTATTGGCTTCAGACTAGCCAGCAGCTCTTGAGTGCAGATTATCCACCTTATAGTGGAAGTGCAGCAATTAAATGTCTTTGGTGGCTCTGGGAGTCTCAGTAGAATGATTCCTATTGGCAATTAGGAACTATACTCCAAGGAAGCTCCCTGAGATCTGTTCAGCAGGGATACCACCAGATTGCAACTCCCCATGTCCACAGTAATTCTGCCCAATGTTGTAGGTTGTTAACTTGATGAAAGGTTAGCAACCTGAAATATTATCTGTTTTTCTTTCTCCATAAATGCCAGCACACCTGCTTAGTATTTCCAGTACTTACTGTGCTCAATTCAAGATTCTAGCATCTGCAACATTTTGCAATGTTTTCAGTGCACCTATTATTTTATCTATTATTGCACTTTGTTTCAAAATCTGCAGGACATTTCTCTGCAATAAATGGGAATATATGACTTGCTGACCCTCAGATCCAATTTGTGTCCCACACGATGTTGGTGTATGACCAATCCCAGGAGATGGTGGGTTGTAGCTAATATTGTGGAGGTCAATTAAATAGGATGTCCCCACATTCAAAGCATTTTCACAGATGTCAGTCAGTTCCCCATGTAATTAAGCAACATCACAATGCTGTTGCTTAACGAAGGCAATACAACCAACACAATCTCTTTCTTTGGGGTGCACATAGTTCATAGCTTCAACCTTGTACAGTAAAGTCCTTTGGAGTTGCTTAGAGAGGGATGAACCAATAAAAGCACATTCACATGCTAATATGTTACATCTATGATGTGGAAATGAAAGAGGATAAAGATTCCCTAATAGCTCATTTGATATAATGCAATGCCTACCATTGAACTCAATTGCGTAGACCAGGAGATGGTGAATCATATACAAGAAGCCGCAATACCTTTGCTTGGAACCGATCCATCACTGCAATTCAATCTATTACTTACATCTGACCTGAGGCATCAACAACAGCGAAGAAGGTGCAGCTTTCACTATTCTCAACTGAGAAGCAGAGAACAGTATTGAGAAAAGGCTTACTTTCTAAACCACTATTGTATTATTTATGAAACTACAAGTTTGTTAAGGGTAAGGGTCTGTTTTTAAAAAAGATTTCTGGCCGAATGATGTAGTCCACACTATGCAAAGGCAATAAGGAATCCTACATTATAGTTTGGTGCATTACAGTACAGAATGATGTACATATATAAAACGATACAGGCATGACTCCCTACATTTGGCTAAGGGGGTTAATCCTACCTAGACAGATAAAGAATTGTTTCTACCCTACAGAATTTTTAAGTAGGTAACCGAAAGTAGAATATGGTAATACCAGTCAATATAATTTAAAACAAAGAACTGCAGATGCTGGAGAACTGAAGCAAAAACAGAAATTGCTGGTCTGACAGCAGCAGTGGAGTGAAGGCAGAGTTAACTCTTCATCAGAGCTCTACATCATTTATTAAATGGATTTTTAAAAGATCCTAAATACCGTGCTCCTTGGTAGACCAATGAATAATGTCAGAGAATGTGGAGTCAGGAGGGCAAATAGCAGAACAGATTACTAACCAGGTTTAAGGCAGGAATGGAAGGAAAGGGGCATTGTTCAGAGTAACAGAAGCTATGAGTGTGGCCTGTTCATAAAATCATAGGCATGTACAGCATGGAAACAGACCCTTCAGTCCAACTCGTACATGCCGACCAGATATCCTCAAGTAATCAAATCCCATTTGCCAGCATTTGGCCCATATCTCTCTAAACCCTTCCTATTCATGTAGCTTTTAGGTGATGCCTTTTAAATGTTGTAATTGTACCAGCCTCCGCCGCCCCCTCTAGCAGCTCATTCAATACACACACCACCCTCTGTGTGAAAAAGTTGTCCCTCTTATATCTTTCCCCTCTCACCTTAAACCAATGCCCTCTCAGTTTGGACTCCCCTACCCTGGGGAATTGGTTATTCACCCTATCACCCCACATGATACATGTTCCATAAAGATTGGTGTTGGGAATACCGATGCTCACAATTTACATGAATTATTTGAACTTTGGAATTCTTCCTATTTTCATCCATTTTCATCCATTTGGGTTCCATCTTTAATACACCCTTCTCTTCATGCCTTTATAAGCATCTATTCTTTACTGCAATTCATGTCAGATCCTTTCATGAAGTTGACTGTGCAGCTTATTGAGGTACTTCTGTGAAGGTTAGTATTCCTGTTTTAATATTCCTGGAGATCACACCAGCTTGACCCTCCCCCTTAATGCTCCATCCAAACTACAAGCCACTGATGCAGTCCAGCCAGCCCAGAAAAGGTGGGGAGCCCTGAAATACTCTTACCAATAACAATCAACCCAGTGCTCCTAGAATTGGAAAACTTAACTGTTGTGTAAGGGCTTCAAGACCCTGGAGCAACCTTGTGATGATAGCACAGAACCGCACATCACTGTGTATGAACAGCACAGTGTGGACAGACTCAGAAAACTCTCGAGTGAGAGCTCATGGGCATGAACAGACAAGCGATTTTAGTCCTTTTCTCATATAATTATAAGATCAGAGCCTGGTATACCAATGATTACCATATATAGCAACATTTAGTATCTATGTATAACAAATATTTATTTTGAAGCCTGAGCCTCAAGACAGTACTTGACTTTGCATTCTCCTTGGTATAAACAATGACTGCAGATGCTGGAAAGCAAATACTGGATTAGTGGTGTTGGAAGAGTTCAGGCAGCATCCAACAAGCAGCGAAATCGACGTTTCGGGCAAAATGCTGCCTGAACTGCTGTGCTCTTCCAGCACCACTAATCCAGTATTTGCATTCTCCTTGATCAGTCTGTCTCAAACCCAATCTCATTGTGCAGCAATAAACTACACGATAAATGATGTTGGCAATGATGGGATTCACTGCCGAGAAAATCGTGGCAGCACCAAGTATCAAGAAACAGACTTGAAATTGTCTGGGAAAGAGAATTTTAAAATAATTTTGTTAAGAAATCATTGATATCGCCTTGAGGCCTGCTAGCAGCCAGAAACATAACAGAACTGAAGGGCTCATGTGAAGAAAACATCTCTCAACTTCTCCAGAGAAATCACAAGAATGCGAGGTCTCAAAAAGCCTTACATTACCAGTAATAGGTGAAACAAGCCTTTTTTTAAAAAAGTGACAGCGTTAAAAGCCCAGTAGCACTCATGAAAAGAAGCAAATTACTACATCCACAAAGCAGACTGGATCCCTCAGAGAAGGGATAAAAAGTTCTGTTTTCACCCAAAATAAAGTTAGGCTGAGGAGCAGAACTAAGACTTCAAACAATGAGTTAATAGATTGCTGAACAATTTAATCTATGTCAAGGTTAAACACAGCATATTAAGGTAATTAGAAATTGCTGGAAAAGCTCAGCAGGTCTGGCAGCATCTGTGGAGAGGAACCAGACATAACATTTTGGGTCGAATGACCCATCCTCAGAACTGACCCGAAACATTAACTCTGCTTTCTCTCCACAGGTGCTGCCAGACCTGCTGAGCTTTTCCAGCAATTTCTATTTTTATTTCTGATTTACAGCATCTGCAGTTCTTTCAGTTTTTATTCAAATTAAAGCAATTTTTCAGGGACAGACTTAAAGAATACCGATTAAAATAGGGGGAAAAAATCAAGAATAAAAATTACTTATGCAATTTAAGTATCAAAGCCATAGCAGGGAAGTTAGCAAGCTCTTTATTAATTTTGACAGTTTGAATGACAAATTCAAAGTTTTATTCCGCAATTAAGGAGCTTTAGCAATTTTAGTCATTAAAAAAAGAAAAATTAGATAAAGAAAAAGGACATGAGTCTAAAATTGAGAAAGGTTCCAATGATAGATCCCCTGAAAATCCTTCAGCCTTCTTGAAAAATCAATGTTTTCATTAATTTCTTTGAAGACATCGTGCTGATAAAGAAAAGCTAAAATTTACATTGAAAAATAATCAGTTAAGCTGAAAATTCAACAGCTTTCAGTTTTATTATTACAACTAAGATTCAACAACTTTAATCAACCACAAATTTCAAAAATCAATGTAGATTAGAATAGATTCCCTACAGTATGGAAACAGACCCTTCGGCCCAACAAGCCCACACTGATCCTCTGAAGAGTAACCCACCCAGGCCCATTCCCCAACCCTATATATATCGCTGACTAATGCACATACCACTATGGGCAATTTAGCGTGGCCAATTCACCTGACCTGCACATCTTTGGATTGTGGGAGGAAACCGGAGCACCCAGATGAAACCCACGCAGACATGGGGAGAATGTGCAAACTCCACACAGACAGTCACCCAAGACTGGAACCGAACTCAGGTTCCTGGTGCTGTGAGGCAGCAGTGCTAACCACTGAGCCACCGTGCCACCCATGGCATAGAACAAGGTCAAAATCCTAACATTCGTCTTCATAATCAGGAAAATACTCAATAGCAGTCAATTATTGTGACAAAAATTACTGATATCAATCTTTCCAGCTAAAAAAAAGGTCAGCTTTCAGATCCATTGGATAGAGCAGAAAACCAGCAAATTTGGAAAAAAACAATTCCTAAGATTTCGAACAGCTTCTGGATAGGACACCAAATGAAATACAGAACAGATTAGCACACTTCAGTACTATATGGGAACAAATTCAGATCATGTGTTACTCTCAACAGATCAATGAGAAACAAATTAGTTGGGTGAGTGTTGCTCAAGAATCTTGACACCATCCAGGACAGAACAGACCACTTCCTTTGTACCACATCCATAAATATTCAGTCCCTCCACCACTGACACGCAGCAACAGTAGTGTCTACCATCTATAAATTGCGCCACAAAATTCACCAAAGTTTTTTGGACAACACCTTCCAAACCCACAGCCATTAGAAAGACAAGAGCATCAGATGCATTGGAACACCACCACCTGCAAGTTCCACTCATCGTCCTGACATGGAAATGTATCAGAGTCGAGAATGTGGTGCTGGAAAAACACAATAGGCCAGACAGCATATGAGGAACAGGAGAATCTATGTTTCCGGCATAAGCCCTTCATCAGGAATTCCTGATGAAGGGTTTATGCCCAAAACGGCATTTCTCCTGCTCTTCAGATGATGCCTTGACTGCTGTTCATTTCCAGCACCACAGTCTGGACTCTGATCTCCAACATCTGCAGTCCTCACTTTCTACCTGTGGAAATGTATTCATGTTCCTTCACTGTCACTAGGTCAAAATCCTGGGATGGAGAAAGTGAGGACTGCAGATGCTGGAGATCAGAGCTGAAAATGTGTTGCTGGAAAAGCGCAGCAGGCCAGGCAGCATCCAAGGAACAGGAGAATCAACTTTTCGGGCATAAGCCCTATCACCCTCACCTTGACCTCCTTCCACCTATCGCATTTCCAACGCCCCTCCCTCAAGTCCCTCCTCCCTACCTTTTATCTTAGCCTGCTGGACACACTTTCCTCATTCCTGAAGAAGGGCTTATGCCCGAAACGTCGATTCTCCTGTTCTGTTCCTTGGATGCTGCCTGACCTGCTGCGCTTTTCCAGCAACACATTTTCAGCCAAAATCCTGGGATCTCTGGCTGATGGCATTGTACATCATCCTACGTTAAATGGACTGCAGTGGTGCAAGAAAGCAGCTAACCACCATCTTCTCAACGGCAACTGAACCGGGCACTAAATGCTGACCCAGCCAGTGCCACACCCCAGAAAAGGATTCTTACAAACACATTTGACAATGTACTAAGAGTTTTTGATCAATTTTCCCCGAAAACAAATAGATTACAGGTGAGATTATATTCCAATGGTAGATATCAACTCCCAGGAGAGTTGTAGATAGATCTAAATGAAACTATCTGAAGCATGCAGCAATGGAAATTTACAAAAAGAGTTCATTTTTGACAGAGTGATCACTGGCCTCTTGGATAAACCTGTCATTGAAAGCTTTCAGTCCAAAGCTTTCAGTGGATCGAACACTGGAATGAGCAGTCCACAGAGCAGTAAATTCAGAATCAAAAACATGTGCAACAAGCTTTACACAGCAAAGGTCTTACTTAATACAAAACATTCCACAGAAGGTGTTGGCTACTTAAAACACAATAAACTATTTGACCAGTTGAGACAGACCTCTCATTTAAACAATATACACATGCAACTATATCAACATGAAATCCAAAGCAATGTAATGCAACAGCATGCTATGATAGGTGTGGCTGCAAAATCCCATATCAGGAATGACAGAATTGCCCAGTCTTTCGCTAACATTGTATACATTGTAGAAAAAGAGCTCACTTCTTAAAGATGTGTTGCAGTCCGAAGAACCTCCAGGCAACAAATCAAGTTAATTCCCAAGGGAACAGAATCTTGAACACATCAATACTGTGAGGGGGAAAGCTACTTCCCATGAAGAACAACACATGGATACATAGTTAGTTTCTTTCAAATGGGACTAGCAACAATATCCAAAGCCAATAATGGAATAGAAGATGCATAATTACTTTGCAATTCCTATATTATCCTGAAATTACATCTCTGTCAGTTCATTCAGCCTGATCAATTAAATCTCTGATCTCACAGAAGCCAACAGAGAAACACCTCAAGTGTTCTATACCTGGTCATAGACTTTAATAGTCTGTTTATCAAAACAAGTGAATCAAGACTTAGAGTCAAAGAGATGTACAGCACGTAAATAGACCCTTCAGTCCAACTCATCTATGCTGACTAGATACCCCAAATTAATCTAGTCCCATTTGCCAGCATTTGGCCCATATCACTCCAAATCCTTCTTATTCATATACCCATCCAGTTGCCTCTTAAATGTTGTAACTGTACCAGCCTCCACCACTTCCTCGAGCAGCTCATTCCATACATGTACCATTGTTTGTGTGAAAAAGATTCCCTTTAGGTCCCTTTTAATTTTTTTCCCTCTCGCCCTAAACCTATGCATGCCTTCTAGTTCTGGATTCCCCGACTCTAGGGAAAAGACCTTGTCTATTTACCCTGTCCATGCTATTCGTGATTTTATAAACCTCCATAAAGGTCACCTTCTCAGCCTCTGATGCTCCAGAAAAAAACAGGCCAAGCCTACTCACCCTCTCCCTACAGTTCAAACCCTCCAAACCTGGCAACATCCCTGTAAATCTTTCCTGAACACTTTCAAGTTTCACAACATCCTTCCTATAGGAGGGAGACCAGAATTGCACGCAATATTCCAAAGTGGCCTAACCAATATCTTGTACAGCTGCAACATGACCTCCCAACTCCTGTACTCAATACTCTGCCCATAAAGGAAAGCATACCAAACACCTTCTTCACTATCCTATCTACCTAAGACTCCATTTTCAAGGAACTATGAACCTGAACTCCAAGGTCTCTTTGTTTAGCCATACTCCCTAGGACCTTACCATTAAGTGTATAAGTGCTGCTCTGATTTGTCTTTCCAAAATGCAGCCCCTCATATTTATAGAAATTAAAATCCATCTGCCAATCCTCGGCCCATTGGCCCATCTGATCAAGATCCTATTGTGCTCTGAGGTAACATTCTTCACTGTCCACTACACCTCCAATTCTGGTGTCATCTGCAAACTTACTAACTACACCTCCTATTTTCATATCCAAATCATTTATATAAATGATGAAAAGCAGTGGACCTAGCACCGATCTTTGTGGCGCACCACTGGTCACAGACCTCCAATCTGAAAAACAACTTCTAGCACCACCTTCGAGCCAGTTCTGTATCCAAATGGCTAGTTCTCCCTGTATTCCATGTGATCTAATCTTGCTAACCATTCTACCATGAAGAACTTGTCGAACGCCTTACTGAAGTCTCGAGGAGAGTAGGAGATATAAGGTTAAACTGTACAGTCAATGTCGCAAAACATAACCTTGCTTACTCATTTGAAAATGTGTACAACTGGTAAATGCTTATGACAGGGGAGAGAATGTTTGGGGAGTGGTGTTGAGGGAGGAGCTCTAGGAGCCTGAAGCAACCTGGCAATTAAGTCATGGAGCTACACATCACAAAGCACGGAATGGGCGAAGTTAAAACAGGAATGAGAGCTTCTCAAAAGTTCATGGCGATGGGCCCATGATGAAGATTGGTTAGTCCTTAACAAATATGACTACAAATTCAGAGCTTGATATATATCTGTAATGACCAGATATAGAATTATTCAATGTTAATTTGTATTAAGTAGTGTTACTTTGAATTCTAAGCTGGTTCAGGAAAAAGCAAATCTGCGTGGCATCAAAGTGCACTAACGTAAGCTTTTACCAAGACAGTTTAACAGTTTGATTATTAACTCCAGCAAATGCATGAGGCTGGTGGTTCAATTCAAAAATCCATTTGTTTTAATCCACAATGTGCACTGCCCTCAAGTGGTCAACCATCCACTGACAAAGCCACTGAATAATTTATCTGCAGTGAAACAGCATTAATGTGAGCTCAGGTAATGGTGGTGAGTGCATTAAATCAAGCTTATACATATTAATGTTTCCATAATGCTCGAAGTAGCCAGAATAATGGGCTGGCCCGTGTGATTGTGCAATTAATTCCAATAGTAACAGTAACCTGTGGTCCTTGCATTCAGCTGGAGATCTAAAAGGTAAGAGTAAAAACAGATTTCTCACCAAACTTACTGAAGCATATTGGACACATTTGTTTGGAACAGCAGAAGATACTTTAAATTCACTGTCTTGCCTGTATGATTAGATGGAAAATACATGCTGAGGCCTTAGTATACAGCAAAATAAACCACCAGGAGGTGCCGATTGCTTAACTGACGAGTGCAGCAGGAAGCCATGGTGTTAAGGGTCTATTTTAAGTAACATCTGATCTTGATTTTTGTTTTGCTTTTACATTTCAGTCTGACATTCTGTTTAAGTTCAATTTTCTTCCCAGCGTCAGGCTCAATCGATAGTATTCTTGTTTCAGAATCACAAGAGTTCAGGTTCTAACCCTACCCCAGGGGTTCAACACAAACATCAGGCATGGACATCACTCCAGATGATGCAATTGGGATCTTCACCTACAAGGTCAAACTAGAAATGATGGCACAAACTAACCCTGGCACGAAGGTCAATGATGTCTCAGAGCAGCTACCGGATGTCCTGGAGGGGGGAAGGTGGAAAGATATTGGTCATATCACACATCATTACCACCAACATAGGTTTAAAAAAAATTGATGAGGTCTTAACAGCAGAATATAGGGAGTTAGGAAGCAAATTGAAAAGTAGGACTGCAAAAGGTAGTAATTTCAGGATTATACCAGTGCCACATGCTAGTCAGAGCAGAAATGGTGGGACATATAAGATGTATAGGCAAAAGTGAGGACTACAGATGCTGGAGATTAGAGTCGAGAGTGTGGTGCTGGTAGAGCACAGCAGGCCAGGCAGCATCCGAGGAGCAGGAGAATCGACATTTCGGGCAAAAGCCCTTCATCAGGAAGGGCTTCATCAGATGTATGCCTGGCTGGAAAGATGGTGCTAGGGAGAAGGTTTCAGACTCCTGGAAGTTTGGGACCAGTTCTGGGGGAGGTGGGAGCAGGGGAAACCAGACAGGTTACACCTGGGAAGGGCTGGGACCTAGGCACTGTATTTGCTAGTGTGAACAGGTGTATTTAAACTAGAATGGGAGGCGGGTTGGGAACCTAAAGAGGGTGACATGGGAAAGAGAAAACAAGAGCAGTACTAAAAGAAAGAACAGTTAAAATACTAAAATGGCAAAAAGACAAACCTTTCTATCTTTATGCTCAAAGCATTTGGAATGAGGTTGACAAACTGGCATTACAAATCAAGATAAATGGATGGGATCTTCTAGCCATTACGGAGACATAGCGACAAGGAGATCAGAATTGGGAACATAATATTCAGGGATATTTGGCCTCTCAGAAAGACAGGAGGGAGGAAAATATTGGCGTAGCATTGTTAAGAGGAGATGAAATGTGGCCAGTTGTGAGAGATAATGTAGGCTTGGATGATATGGAGTCCATTTGATTGGAAGTAAAAACTGACAAAAGAAAGAAGGCACTGGTAAGACTTGTATAAGACCTACTTACAGCAGTTTAGAAGAATGAGAGACAAGACAGTGGAACAGGGATTAGCACTGCTGCCTCAGTGTGCTAGGGGTCTGAGTTTCATTCCAGCCTCGGGTGACTGTCCATGAGGAGTTTGTACATTCTCCCCGTGTCTGCGTGGGTTTCTGCTGGATGCTCTGGTTTCCTCCCACACTCCAAAGATGTACAGGTTAGGCCAACTGGTCATGCTAAAAATGCCCTGTAGTGTGCAGGGATGTGCAGGCTAGGTGAAATACCTAATAGGGCACACGTATTCCATCAGATTTAACTGTCGAGTTTATTGCTACAGGAAAAATTCACAGTGTGTTCATATGACAATCCATTGTTCTGTGTTGTAACAGTGGCTCTCCTTTTAAACACTAGACAGTGGAGGCCAAATGTTCAAAAGAATCAAAAGCAAATTAAGGACGGGTAATGGAATGCCGTGCGTGCGGTGCTGGAAAAGCACAGCAGGTCAGGCAGCATCTGAGGAGCAGGAGGATCGACATCTCGGGCATAAGGCCTTCATCAGGAATATTGGCCTTTATCATAAGGGTGTGACACACAAAGAGGAGGAGTTATGCTTTAGTTGCACAGAATAATGAACAGTCTCCACCTGAAATACTGCATTCAGCTCTAGATACCAAATCTCAAGAAGAATGTACTGTCCTTGCAAAAGGTGCAGCGTAGATAAAACGATAATGATACTAGAACTCCGAGTGTTAAACTATGAGGGCTTTGGTTGCATAAGTTGACTTGTATTCTTGAACTTGCAAAAGTTTGAGAAATGATGAATTGAGGCATTCAAAAGTTAAACTGATTGAATTGGGTCATTAGATTTGATGACACTCCACCTTCTGTTGAGGGCATTAAGGGTGAAGGGACGTAGTCTTAAAGTCACAGCTATGTCATTGACAAACAAAAACAGGAAACACTTTTTCCACACGGGCAATAATAGGAATGTGGAACTATGTCCCTTCCATATAAAGCCATGGCTGCCTGAAGATTTTACCAAGACACATAGTGTTAGATAACAACGTAACAGCATAAGAACTAGGAGCAGGAGTAGGCCGTCCGGCCCTTAGAGTCGGCCCCACCATTCAATAAGATCATGGCTGATCTTTTCATGGACTCAGCTCCACTTACCCACGCCCTCACCGTATCCCTTAATTCCTTTGTTTTTCAAAAATAAACTACCTTAGCTTTCAAAACATTTACTGAAATAGCATCAACGACTTCATTGGGCAAGGAATTCCACAGATTAACAACCCTCTGGGTGAAGAAGCTCCTTCTCAATTCAGTAAGGATAGAGCAAAGGTGATTAAATAACATTGAAGTGTAAATTAGCCATCATCTAATTGAATGGTGTGAAATTATTTTAAAAAACTATCTCCCTTGTTCATGTCCCTATGACATGTTAAACTTACACACCGCCATTATCATCAATGGTCATATCCAGCTTTTATAGTCTTGCATACACTGGGATTAAAGTATAATATAAATTGAGAAAGGAAAAGTAACTGAAATAAAGTAATGCTTTCATCAATGTAATTGAGTAACTGTAGAAAATATAGTTCAATATTATTACCTGCAGAATTTATTCATTAGCAGCACGTTATTGAGCAAACCATGGTATAGACTGTATTTCGCCTTACTAATTTGAATTATATGAATTAGGCTTTTAATCTAAAAGCAAATGTTATTAACTGGGTTTAAAAGCATTGTCAATTGCAGGAAAAAAACTTCAAATCTTCTCAAACAACCACCAGTTAAATAATTGAAACCATATTTGCATGGAGTACAACTAGGCTCAGATATAATACGACACAATTGCAATTACTTTTCTAAAGGTCTGATTCCTAGCTAAACGGCACATGAAGACATTCTTAACTGAAAATTCTTGGCTAATTTTTAATAGTCTTATTCAGAATTAATGTGTATAAAATATGCAGAAGCCGCAAGTGTCAAAAGAAATGACTCTACTAACGTAAATTCCACTCCGAATATCTGGCCTGTTGAATATTCCTTTGTTAAGGAATATAGAAATCCTGTGGGATCATCACATCCAGCTTTGAGGATTGTTCATTATCAGAATCTCACAGCTTTAATTCAAAACTATTTTGGCACTCTGATGAGACTCTTTCCCCATTGAACAAAAGTTTTTGTACAAAGGCTTTTATTTGACACCGTACTCTTGCAGCTCACTCATGCACAAGATGCTCAATGATGGACCTAGTTAGGGATAATCAGTAGGAAGCAGAAAGGCTGTCAGCTGAGGGTTGGTGTTCTGAGTCATGACTCGTACCTCACAGTCTCATTACCTATTGTGGGAAGTTGCCATTATTGTCTGTCATAACAAAGAGATGCAACGTCACACAACTCAAGACTCTAATAGACCAGACAAAAGAGCAATACATATAATTCATACTTTGTGAAGCATTTCAACAATGCAGACTAGAGTAAAAGCAGTAGTACATTCAGATTTTCTTAATGGGTCAGTCAATACGGTCCAGTTCGAAAATAAATCACACTGTAAGACGTCAGCTCAGATTTTGAAATTGTTCGGGGTTAAAAGGGCCTGGGTTTGACTCACGCTTGAGAGATTTGAGTATGATCAGAGATCAGCATTTAAATTCCCTTAATAAAAAGAAAATATTGCAGACACTGTAAATCTGAAACAAAAACAAAGAATGCTAGAAAAATGGCAGACAGCAACAGAGAAACATTCAAGTCCAACGTGACTCTTCAGAAGTGACATGATCACAACTAAAGTTGCCATCGTCTTACCAACCTGTAGGATCGTACTCTCATTAGAGAGAGATAACTGGTGATGGCTTAAACTGAGGGTCACAATACCTCAGGGGAAGGGAGAGATTAAGAAGGAGATTCTTTCTTGGTAATCTCAGTTGGTGCAGGAATTGAACCTGCACTGTTGGCATCACTCACCAGTACCTCCTACCCAGGTCAACTAATCTCACCCCCTTCAGTAATAAATGCCAGTACATCAGTAATCAGCAATACGAAGTGAGGGATAGGATTTACACATATTTATTGACCTGCTGCGCTTTTCCAGCAACACATTTTTAAGCTCTGATCTCCAGCATCTGCAGTCCTCACTTTCTCCTCCATATTTAGAAAGGCAAGGACTGACTAAGGAGAGCTTGCATGGCTTTGTGCCTGGGAATCTGAGTCTCACGAACTTGATTGAGTTTTTTGAAGAAATTACAAAGAGGATTGATGAGGGCAGAGCAGTGGACACCATCTATATGGACTTCAGTAAGGCACTCAACAAGGTTCCTCATGGTAGACTGGTTAGCAAGGTTAGATCTCATGGAATACAGGGAGAACTAGCCATTGGCATACAGAACTGGCTCAAAGGTAGAAGACAGAGGATGGTGGTGGAGGGTTGCCTTTCAAAGTGGAAGCCTGTGATTAGCAGTGTGCAACAAGGATCGGTGCTGGTTCCACTGCTTTTCATTATTATATAAATGATTTGGATGTGAGCATAACAGGTATGGTTAGTAAGTTTGTAGGTGACCCTAAAATTGGAGGTGTTGTGGAAAGTAAAGAAGGTTGCCTCAAAGTACAACAGGAACTTGATCAGATGGGCCAATGGGCTGTGAAGTGGCAGATTGAGTTTAACTTCGATAATTATGAGGTGCTGCATTTTGGAAAAGCAAATCAGAGCAAGACTTATACACTTAAGGTAAAGTCCTGGGGAGTGTTGCTAAACAAAGATTCTTTGGAGTTGAGGTACATAGCCCTTCAAAATGCAGTCTCAGGTAGATAGGATAGTGAAGAAGGCATTTGGTATGCTTGCCTTTATTGATCAGTGCATTGAATATAGGAGTTGGGAGGTCATGTTGCGGCTGTACAGGACATTGGTTAGGCCACCTTTGGAGTATTGCATGCAATTCTGGTCTCCCTCCTATACGAAGGATGTTATGAAAATTGAAAGGGTTCAGAAAAATTTACGAGAATGTTGCAAGGGTTGGAGGGTTTGAGCTATAGCAAGAGGCTAAGTAGGCTGGGGCTGTTTTCCCTGGAGTGTCGGAGGCTGAGGGGTGACCTTATAGAGACAAGTGCTTCTTTCCCTGGAGTGGGGGAATCCAAAACTAGAGGGCATAGGTTTAAGGTGAGAGGAGAAAGATATAAAAGGGACCTAAGGGGCAACTTTATCACACAGCGGATAGAGTGTGTATGGAACGAGCTGCTAGAGGAAGTGGTGGAGGTTGGTACGATTACAACATTTAAAAGGCATCTGGATGGGCATATGAACAGGGAGGATTTAGAGTGATGGGGCCAAATTCTAGCAAATGGGACTAGATTTACATAGGATATCAGATCAGCATGGACGAGTTGGACCAAATAGTCTTATTCCATGCCGTATATCTCTATGACTCTATGATAAATTTGCATGTTCTTCTTCCACATACTGCCATGGGATCTCTTGTATCCACATGAGAAACGAAACTGAAGGCTTCGGTCTAACTCCCCAGCTGAAAGATGGCATTCCGACAGACCCATGGGAGAGTCTGTCGAGACTTTTGTACTCCAGAGAGACTTGAAAGGCTCATAAAACAGAAAATACTTGAAATTAGCAACATACTGCCTTAAAAAAAAGTCAGTGTGTTGTTACCTTGAAGAATCAATGCAATGCAGCAAAGGAAAAAATGTCTTGTAATTTTACAGATTGGCTCTGCACACAGCCCAACAATGGAAACATGTTATCTGTATTGGGCATTTAGCATGAAGCAATTACAGGTCAATGTAAAATGGCCCTTGGTTCAGAAAGAAAACTACCAAGCAATTACAGAACCACCCATCCTCTCAAACTGCTACAGCGATTCTATTTTTTCTATTTCATGCACCACACACACTGGCAGCCTGTGCTTCCATGTCAGCTACTCACCGGGAAATTTGCACAGTTCCTATAATTGCAATGCACCCCAAAATCTCCCATTGAAC
The DNA here is from genome assembly GCF_047496795.1 of Chiloscyllium punctatum. Taxonomy (NCBI): domain Eukaryota; kingdom Metazoa; phylum Chordata; class Chondrichthyes; order Orectolobiformes; family Hemiscylliidae; genus Chiloscyllium; species Chiloscyllium punctatum. The sequence continues at coordinate 19,654,315 of NC_092747.1, read as the reverse complement.
TCCAGCATTGAGCTGTGTTCCCTCACCTTTTGGGATTGTTGTAGCTTGTGAAGATATTACACATAGCTACAAATAAGGGAATCTAGTCACTTTAGAAAATGCCATGGTGTGCAGTTGGCCAGCGGTTGCCATGTTGGGGAGTTGATGGTGCAGTGGTATTGTTATTGTCCCAGTAATCCAGAGAGACTGACTAATGTGCTGAGGAGCTTGGGTTTGAATCCCACTAGGATAGCTACAGAAATATGAATCGATAAATTTAAAACTGGTTGAATGGTCACTATTGTTGTAACCTAATTGTGGGCGGCACGGTGGCACAGTGGTTAGCACTGCTGCCTCCACAGCGCCAGAGACCCGGGTTCAATTCCCGCCTCAGGCGACTGATTGTGTGGAGTTTGCATGTTCTCCCCGTGTCTGCGTGGGTTTCCTCTGGGTGCTCTGGTTTCCTCCCACAGTCACAAAGATGTGCAGGTTAGGTGAATTGGCCATCCTAAATTGCCCGTAGTGTAGGTAAGGGGTAGATGTAGGGGTATGGGTGGGTTGCGCTTCGGCGGGGCGGTGTGGACTTGTTGGGCCGAAGGGCCTGTTTCCATACTGTAAGTAATCTAATCTAATCTAATCTAATCTAATTCATGAACACCCGTTAGGGTTGGAAATCTGTCATTCTGATCTGTCAGCACAGAGCCACAGAAATGTGGTCAATTCTTAACTACCAACTTCAATAACCCTGGCCAGTCAGTTCATATTTCCATTGTTGGGAATGAAAGGTGGGCAATAAAGGTCAGCTCGGGCAGCAATGCCCACATTCCAAAAGAATCATATAACAAACTAGGTCGCTTTGCATGAAGCTGAGCAGCATGTTCTCACTAGGAGCTGAACCAGATTTTGACAGCCTGCTCATTGTGAACGCATCCCAGAATTTATTTCATGATGTCGCATGAGCTTGGGGCTCCCCTCTGCTTTTTCTTTCCTTCTTAATTTTTACTTTGGCTATTTTTCTTTATTTATCCTCTTCCTTTTCGTCTTTTTTCTTCTTTCCTTGGGGCGTCACAGTGACTCGGTGGTTAGAACGGCAGCCTCACAGTGCCAGGGACCAAGGTTCGATTCCAGCCTTGGACGACTCTCTGTGTGGAGTTTGCACATTCTCCTCGTGTCTGCACGGGTTTCCTCCGGGTGGTCCAGTTTCCTCCCATAGTCCAAAGATGTGCAGATCAGGTGGGTTGGCCATGCTAAATTGCCCGTAGTGGTAGGTGCATTGGTCAGAGGGAAATAGGTCTGGGTGGGTTACTCTTCGGAGGGTCAGTGTGCACTGGTTCGGCCAAAGGGCCTGTTTCCACACTGTAGAGAATCTAATGTTTTCTTTAAAACCTTTTCCGTTGGCATGGCAGCAAGAGCAAGCCATTCGCAGAATGGTGGGCGGCAGCAGCGAGGTTGTGATTCCTCTCATCGAAATGTGGGCAGCAATTTCAGTGGCAACTAAGCTCCTCCTGAAGACCAGAAGTAGCAGCAGCAAAAGGCTTGGGCTGTGGCTAGGCCCAGACACCTGCATCGGAGGGTGATTATTCTACACACCTTTATTGAGATGTGATTTAAGATCTGGATATTTTTCTTTCTTTTAGATCTGGATTTTTTTTTCTTTTAGCTTGATTCTTTTTATTTCAGTTTTGTTTTAATTCTGGTTTTTGTAACCAAGATGGCAGTGAAGAATGGTGACTTTGTATACTTTTCACTGTGCTCCTGTATTCCTATACTGAAATGTGTTGCTGGAAAAGCGCAGCAGGTCAGGCAGCATCCAAGGAGCAGGAGAATCGACGTTTCGGGCATGAGCCCTTCTTCAGGAATCGGGCTCATGCCCGAAACGTCAATTCTCCTGCTCCTTGGATGCTGCCTGACCTGCTGCGCTTTTCCAGCAACACATTTTCAGTTCTGAACTCCAGCATCTGCAGTCCTCACTTTCTCCTCCTGTATTCCTATACTTGAGTACACAGGACAATAAAATCTCATTCAAATAACAGTTCATTATTATTAAGTTATATCCACCTGATTCCGTTACTTAGTAAAATATCAGAACATAATTGTTTCTGTAATCCCCCGCATGTCTGTAACAATAACTTTCACAAAACATTGGAAACTGGGAGCATTTGGGACTCAGAAGTAGGGAAGGCACAATTAGTTCAGCATGATTTCAGTGCACCACAGGCTACTTAAAAGAGTAATCCCAACTTTCTGTGGTTGTGTGGTATGGATAACAGCAAGTCAGCACATGCTTTACATCTGTACCAATTGAACTCAATTGAAATAATCATTGGGAGTAATGTAAGGTGAGTTTCCAATTTACTAATATCCATCCAATTATCGCAAAAGGTCAAGATCTACTGCAAGGCCATTTAAAGCTATATTGCTCCATGAGTCTTTCATTATTAAATATATCACTGATAAACGATCCCTTCACTATCATCTACAAGAAACAACATATGGATCCTGGTGTACATAATACTTTTTTAAAAAATTTGCACACAGGATGTGGGTGTTGCTGGCTCGGCCAGCATTTATTGCCAATTCTTACCTGTCCTTCAAAAGGTGTCTTCCAAAACCGCTGCAGTGTGTATGGTGTTGGTACACCCACAAGGTGGTCAGGAAGAGAGTTCCTGGATTTTGACTCAGCAACAGTGACGGACATCCAAGTCAGGATGATGTGAGACTTGGAGGGGAACTTGAATGTGGTGCTCCCATGTCCTTCTAGATGGGAGAGCCCATGAGTTTTGAGAAGTTTTAGTGAGTTTCTGCGGTGTATCCTGTAGATCATACTAACTGCTGCTACTGTTATTGATGGTGAAGGGAGTGAATGTTGGAACAGAAGAAGATGGTGGATGGGATGCCAACCAAGCAGACAATTTGTTCTGGATGGTGCCAATTCATGAGTGTTACTGGCTCTGCACTCATCCAGGTAAGTGGATTGTATTGCCTTACATGCCTGACATGTGCCTTGTAGATAATGGACAGACTATGGAGAGTCAGGAAGTGAGTTACTCAGTGTAGGGCCCCTAACCTTTAAATGACTCTTTTAACCAGAGTGCTTTATATAGTTAGTCCCATTCCGTTTCTATTAAGTGTATTATCCAGGATATGGATAATGAGGATTTACTGATAATGCCATTAAATATTAAGGCATTCAGATAGATGTGAAGAGATGGAATGAATAAATGTTCTATATCATGTGGTGACACTGCATCTATTCATTTGCAGCATGCAAAGTAATTTTGTCACTATGTAATTCAATCTGATTGGATTTGGTCTGATAATAATAACCTGTTATACAACAGATTTGGATCTTGTGTATTGACCAAGTGTTTAAGCTAAACCCTTCTGAATGTGTACTATTGTACATTCAGAGAAGCCATGAACTGTAACCTTGTCAATTCCTGGGATCTCTTCAAAGGATCATTCAACTCCAGCCTTTCGTTGGATTGGCCGCAGTGCACATCCTTCTGCTTCCTCCTGAATCTTAGCTTTCTCACCTTTCTGTCAAAGATCTTTTCAAACAGGAGGGCAGTACATACAGTGGCACAGATCTCCATCCATGAAGACATAGCACCACACCCCCATCCCCCAGCAACCCAGCTTGCCTGTGCTACATCAGTACGAATAACTAGGAATGAGTACTGTCTGAGCTGCTAACAACACCACTAACTGGCATTACAAACTAGAATCATTCAGCTATATGCTCCATTGCTTTATATATTAGCTGGGATGCAGCAAGACTTAACCAGACAATATTAGTGGATGAATGTTTGACAATAACAGGGATCTTCTTAGATTACATAATTAAATTAGGATGCTGGAATTCCTTCATTCACAAAGAAAAAAATTATCAAATTGAAGTTAACTTTGCAATATGTTTTAGACTCTCTAGGATGGGGCAGAATGGGTTACTGAATGGGCAGAAAGGACTTACCTCAAATATAATAAGTGCGTAGACGCCAGCCAAAATGATGGATGCAATGGCAACTTGAGTCTCAACATTTGCGTTGAGATAATGGTGACGAATGGAGAGTGGAACCATTTCATTGTTCTTGAGGAAGGCCAGTATACTCAAACTGATGCCATTGCTGCAAAAGATGTGCAGTTGTTGGTCAAAGACAGTTGTAACATTCTATATAACAAGTCATAGAGTTTTACAACATAGAAACAGACCCTTTGGTCCAACTTGTCCATGCTGACCAGATATCCTAAATTAATCTAGGTCCATTTGCCAGTATTTGGCCCATATCTCTCTAAACCCTCCCCATTCATATACCCATCCAGTTACCTTTTAAATGTTGCAATTGTACCAGCCTCCATCACTTCCGCTGGCAGCTCATTCCATACACGTACTACCCTCTGCGTGAAACTCTCCACAGTTCCCTTTTCAATGTTCCTCATTCCAATACGGCCTGACCAATGTCCTGTACAGCGCAACATGACATCCCAATTCCTATTCTGACTGCAATGAAAGCAAGTGTGTCAAACGCCTCTTTCACCACCCTGTCTACCTGCAATTCCCATGCTGTCCATGCAACTGCCCATGCAGTCAAATATGGTTAATGACAACAACATGACTTTATATAGCACTTTAAGTCTAGTAACGCATCCATTAGTCCCTTCACAGGAATGGGTTTCAAACAAGACTTGACACTAAGTCGTATAAGGTTGTATGAGAAATAAAAACAGAATATGCTGGAGATCGTCAGGTAGTATGGCAGCATCTGTGGAGCGAGAGACAGAGTTAATGTTTCAGATATTGACTTTCTGTCAGAACAGAAGTGATTTTATGACAAATGATGAAAGTTTTGTTCAAACAGGTAGACCTTGGAAAGTGTCTTAAAGGAAGAGAAAGAGGTAGAGGTGGGGCAGGGTTTAGAGAGGGACTTCCACAACGATAAAATCCAGGTGTATAAAGACACAGCCACCAGAAGTGGATTGATTAACATCAGTGCTGCACACAAGGCCAGAACTGGAGGAGCATTAATATTTTGGAGGATCAGGGTTTGAGAGCTGCTGGAAGAGGTATGGATAGGATGAATTTTATTAAAGGTGGAAGGCAGGAGGCCAACCAGCAAAGCAGAGGAATAGCAAAGTGTGAAATAAATAAGACGTGATTGTGACAACTAAGGAATCCAGCCCCAGTCTCCCACACAGAGGAGATCACCAGTGGCAAACACCCCACACACCCCATCACAGCTAATTTGGTGAACTTTGGGGCAGTACTGTACGGGGTGAAGGGGGTGAAAGGAAGGAGGAAATCCTGGCAACACTCAGGAATCTTAAAAGTTACATCATGGCCTAGATACTACAGAATGATAATGACAGTGGACTGGTCAGCCCTCACTCTCATTACTGGAATGGCCAATAACCTTAGTCAGGAAAAGCCCCTTTGATACCATCCCTCCCCCACTTTTCTGATAACTCTTGACAACCCCACCGGTCCTATCCCTCCCTGTTCAATCTTCTCCCACACACCCTCTCCGATACACCATCCCCCTCCCCTTCCACTGCTTCCTCAACAGGTACTGGAGGGTCTTATCCTACTGCCGAACCTCATTTCAACGTCGCACCGTTCTGTGCAATTTGTGCATGACATAACAACTTAGAGGGTCTGGAAGCTTGTGCATACATAGTTTGAATGAGCTCGTAGCCCGCAGTTACTGTGTCAGCAAACATTTTTGCAGAATAACAAAATAATGAAGAAGTAAATAGTTGCCGTCATTGTTTTGACTCTCCACTAGAGGGTGCACTATTGAGCAACCCATTCATGCAAACCTCAGTCCAACAGTGGAATCTTTAGGTCACCAGTGAATTGATGGACATTTGTCTTATACATAATTAGTCTCCCTGTAAAACATCACACTGCTGCTGGTACCTGGTCCCACTAACACTGTACAACTTAACCATCCATATTACCATGTGTATTTGAGCCCTAAACACTTTGGAAACATCAACCAAAACCCCGTAACTAGACTTCATAAAACAAACAGCAGCAGCTTCAATCACAATCCAAAACTATCCACAGTCAATAATACATCAAATCAACAGAATAGCGCAGTAAGTGATAGAGGGGGACTTAAGACTGAGCTTTTAATAAATATTATTTTTATAGAGGCTTCCAGCTGTACAGCATGGCAACAGACCCTTCAGTCCAACTCATCTGTGCCAACCAGATATCCTAAACTGAATTAGTCCCACTGCCAGTACCCGGCTTATATTCCTTTAAACCCTTCCTATTCATATACCCATCTAGATAACTTTCAAATGTTGGAATTGTACCAGCCTCCACCACTTCCTCTGGCAGCTCATTCCATACACGTACCATCCTCTGCGTGAAAAAGTTGCCCCTCAGATCCCTTTTATGTCTTTCCCCTTTCATCCTAAACCTATGCCCCTCTAGTTCTGGACTCCCCCAAGTCTGGAAAAAGACCTTGTCTATTTATCCTATCCATGCCCCTCATGATTTTATAAATCTCTGTAAGGTCACTCCTCAGCCACTGACACTGCAGGGAAAACAGCACTAGCCTAGTCAACTTCTCCATGTAGCTCAAATCTTCCAAACCTGGAAACATCCTTGTAAATCTTTACTGAACCCTTCCAGGTTTAATAACATCTTTCCTATAGCAGGGAGACCAGAATTGAATGCAGTATTCTAAACATCTCCTGTATAGCCACAACATGACATCCCAAATCCTGTACTGAATGCATTGAGCAATGAAGGCAAGTGTCTCAAATGCCTTCTTCACCACCCTGTCTACCTGCAAAGAAGTGGTCATCACTTTAACTCGGGTGGGAATAGCAACTGAAAAAAAAGTGCACAGAAATAATTAAGTCATACAGTGCATTCAGACCTTTGTGTCAGTGCCAAGTCACTGTACGAACTGCAAATTAGTTCCATTCCCCTAAACTTTCACTGAAGCCCTTTAAAATTGCTGTCCACAGGAACTTATCCAATCCCCTTTGAATCTACCTTCACCACATCCTTCAGCAATGTATCCCAGACTCTGAAAACCTGTGCTTTACAAGTACATTGTAAACCTATTGTTCACAGAGAATTGCAGAATCACAAAATGGTCATGTATGGAAGGAGTCCAGTCAGTCCATTATAAGTCATAGAGTCATAGAGATGTACAGCATGGAAACAGACCCCTCGGTCCAACCAGATATCCCAACCCAATCTAGTCCCACCTGCCAGCACCCAGCCTATATCCCTGCAAACCCTTCCTATTCATATACCCATCCAAATGCCTTTTAAATGTTGCAATTGTACTAGCCTCCACCACTTCCTCTTGCAGCTCATTCCATACTCGTACCACCCTCTATATGAAAAAGTTGCCCCTTAGATCTCTTTGATATCTTTCCCCTCTCACCCTGAACCTATGCCCTCTAGTTCTGGACTCCCCCACCCCAGGGAAAAGACTTTGCCAATTTACCTTATCCATGCCCCTCATAATTTTGTACACCTCTGTAAGGTCACCCCTCAGCCTCTGACGCTCCAGGGAAAACAGCCCCAGCCTGTTCAGCCTCTCCCTGTAGCTCAAATCCTCCAACCCTGGCAACATCCTTGTAAATCTTTTCTGAACCCTTTCAAGTTTCACAACATCTTTCCGAGAGTGCCAATCTCCTGCCTCTCCCCCAGATCCCAGCACCTAACTACTATCCAAAAAACCATCCAATACCCTCTTGAATGCTTAGCTGAGCCTGCCTCCACCACACTTACAACTCACCCGTGATTTTGAAAACCTCCAGAGCTTTGAGTTGTGACGACATGTTGAAATTGTGCAGGACATTGGTGAGGCTTTGCCTGCAATGCTGTGTCCTGTTCTGGGTGCCCTTTTACAGGGAGGATGTTATTAAACTGGCAAGCGTTCCGAAAAGTTTTACCAGGATGTTGCCGGGAATGGAGGGTTTGACTTATAAAAATAGGCTGGGACTATTTTCACTGGAGTGTAGGAAGCTGAGGGGAGACCTCACAAAGGTTTATAAAATCATGAGGAGCAAAGACAAGGTGAATAGCAAGGGTCTCTTCCCAAGGGTGGGAGAGTTCAAAACTGTAGGGCATGTTTTTAAATTGAGAGGAGAAAGCTTTAAAAGGGACCTGAGGGACAACCATCCCACACAGAGGGTGGTTTGTAAGTGGAATGAACTGCCAGAGGAAGTGGATGTGGATACAATTACAATGTTGAAAAGATATTTGGACATGTAGATGAATAGAAAAGGTTTGGAAGGATATAGGCCAAATACAGGCAGTGGGACTAGTTTAGTTTGGGAACATAGTGGGCATGGACTGGATGGTTCAATGGATCTGTTTCCATGCTGTATGACTCTATCTCTTCTCAGCTTTCTATTCAGGGAGAAGGATACCAACTTCTTCAACCTATCACGGGTACTAACATAGCCAAGTTATCAATATTCCTCAGGACAGCCCTTCTGCCCTCATGAACCCACCACACCATAATGTCCTTATTCCCCCTCAAACAATGCAGAAATCACTCACACTCTCACTCTCACACACACACAGAGTATCCACTCATTTGCTCCCTTGCCAAACCCACAGTAATCAGCCTCCTTTTTCCATCGTCCACACATACTTAATAGTTAGTCCTTTGTTTCCTACTATTCCCCAACTACACCCTGCATCCAGTCAACTGCTGACCTTACACTCTTAGGGGCAGCACAGTGGCTCACAGCGCCAGGGTCCCAGGTTCGATTCCAACCTCAGGCGACTGTCTGTGTGGAGTTTGCACATTCTCTCTGTGTCTGCGTGGGTTTCCTCCAGGTGCTCCGGTTTCCTCCCACAATTCAAAGGTTAGATGAATTAGCCATGCTAAATTGCCCATGGTGTTCAAGGATGTGTAGGTTAGGTGCAATAGTCAGGGGTAATAGGGTGGACGAATGGGTCTGGGTGGGTTGATGTGGACTTGTTGGGCCGAAGGGCCGGTTTCCACACTATAGGGATTGTATTCTATTTTGGTTTTGATACAGGTGTTTGCAAAGCAGAGCTCCATCTCCTGGCTGCAGTAAGAAGCTTTGTTAGAACAGGCAGATGGAAAGTAGCATCTTCTTGGGGTCTGAGCAACATTGCAGAAATGGGACATAAGATATCTTGAGGCCTATCCTGATAAAAGGGACATCTCACACCACTTTTTATGTTTTTCATAAGCATTGTGGTGAGTATCTTGCTCAGCAGGTGACGAGTTGCCAATTAAAGGGGCCTATAGCTTGTTAAACATATTACTAATGGCACAAGTCACTTCATTAATATTCTGCTTACCAAACTTGTCAAATAAGTTAGATGCTGAGAAATTGCAACCTGAAACATTGTGGGTATAAGCTCGGCACTTTTTCCAAACAGCCTCCATGTTGGACACTGTGTACCAACATCTCAGCTAATGCTCTAGTTTTGCCCAGTGCCACGGCAGCGCAAATATCAGGGACCATGCCACACAGCTCCAGACTGACAGTGCCCAACCAGATGCACAATGAGATGGTGGGGAGCAAAGAATGCTGGTCTTTCAGTGGATATCCTGAGTAGTGACTTGTTCTGGGAATGGTGCACAGTAAGATAGGAATAGCAGCGAGTACCATCCACAAGATGCCCACACAGAGTGCCTTTGAAAGCTGGCAACTTCTACACCCTCGAAGGACAAGGGCAGTAGAATACATTGGCACACCGTGCCCCTGCATGTTGCTCTCTAAGGCACACTCATCCTGACTTGAACTGTAATGCCGTTCACTCTTGTTGCCGGGTCAAAATACTGACAATCCCTTTCCTACCAGCATTACGAGTGTCTCTACACACCGAGGACTACACCAGTTGAGCAAGGCAGCTCACTGTCACTTTTTACAAGATGATAAGGATTGCGCAGTAAAGGCTGACCCAGCCAGAGACACCTGCATACCATAAAGCAATAACAGGAAATGCCCAGAGAAAGGGTAAGCTCAGGGAGGGAAGCGGAGGGTAGGGGGTGTGGTGCAGCAGCCATATCAGAGTTATTTCTGTGAAGCCCAGAGATACTGATGTTTACTCCTAATTACTGTTGGGCTCACTTCCTGGACTGGGCTGCCAACTAAAAATGGACTTAAGTCATTATAGTCTCAGGTAGGCATTTACCTGCTGGCCATTTCAAATGTCTTTGTCTTGAGGAGTTGATTCCTTTGTGGGCTTAATGGAATGGTCCAATTGTGCACCAACTGCAAAAAATATATAAAGCAGAGGATCAACACAAATCAAGTTACTGAATTTGTGTGTGTGCGAATATTCTTCAAACATCATTCCAATGTCAGGTATTGTCTGCACTTACCTCTTCCAAAATATTATCCTTGGGGTTACTTCAAGTCCAAAATTAGAGGGTATAGGTTTCAGTTGAGGGGGAAAGATTTAAAAAGGACCTAAGGGGCAACATTTTCACACAGAGGGTGGTACGTGTATGGAATGAGCTGCCAGAGGAAGTGGTGGAGGCTGGTACAATTGCAACATTTAAAAGGCATCTGGATGGGTATATGAATAGGAAGGGTTTGGAGGGATATGGACCAAATGCTGGCAAATGGGACTAGGCACATTTAGAGTCAGCATGGACAAGTTGGACCGAAGGGTCTGCTTCCATGCTATACAGCTCTACGACTCTAAACATGAAAGGAAATCTGGTGGCAAATCAATACCAGAAGATGCCGAGGTGCAAATGCAAATGCAGTTGAATTTCAATCATAACTTTAGTTACTGTGGGTGGCACGGTGGCACAGTGGTTAGCACTGCTGCCTCACAGCGCCAGAGATCCGGGTTCAATTCCCGTCTCAGGCGACTAACTGTGTGGAGTTTGTACTTTCTCCCCGTGTCTGCATGGGTTTCCTCCCACAGTCCAAAGATGTGCAGGTCAGGTGAATTGGCCATGCTAAATTGCCCGTAGTGTTAGTTAAGGGGTAAATGTAGGGGTATGGGTGGGTTGCGCTTCGGCAGGTCGGTGTGGACTTGTTGGGCCGAAGGGCCTGTTTCCTCACTGTAAGTAATCTAATCTAATCTAATCTAATCTAGTTTTCGGTCAAGAGAAAATAATAGGTATGATTTCCTCCAGAATTAAATGGCACAGATTATGTCACTGCTCATTGCTGATCATCTATTTCACCCCATGCAGCTCAGAGAAGGTGCTGAGTAAGTTCTGCAAGATACCACACTCTCCTGTACTCTCTCATGGAGGATTCTCCCTCTCAACCTCTCCCCTTACCTGAGGCATGATGACCCTGAGTTTAAACCAACACCGGTCATCTCTCTCTAATGAAAGAGCAGCCCTATACCTGGTAAGAGCATGGGTAGCATGGTGGCTCAGTGGTTAGCATTGCTGCCTGGGTTTGATTCCACCCTCAGGCAACTGCCTGTGTGGAGGTTGTGCATTCTCCCTGAGTCGGCATGGGTTTCCTCCCATAGTCCAAAGCTACACAGGTTAGGCAGAATGCTGAATTGCCCATAGTGTCCAGGGATGTGCAGGCTAAGTGGGTTAGCCATGGGAAATGCAGAGCTACTGGGATAGGGTGGGTTTGGATGGGATGCACTTTGGATAGTCAGTGTGGACTTGATGGGCTGAATGACCTGCGTCTACATGGTAGGGACTTTACGGTGATGTTGCCTTTTTAAAAAAAAATTATCTATTCTCTCAAGATCAATAAGAATCTTACCAGAGGGTAAGGGATAGGGATTCTGCCCACCTTTTTAACACACAAATCAACAAATAAATTGAGGAAAAATGTGATAATCTTTTTTGATCATTTGTAATTGTATCACCTATAACTGCCTTTTTAAGAGTCATCCAGCATGGAAACAAACCTGTTGGTCCTACTAGTCCATGCCAACCAAGTTTCCCAAGCTAAACTAGTCCCATTTGCCTGCATTTGGCCCATATCCTTCTAAACGTTTCTTGTTCATATACATATCCAAATGTCTATTAAATACTGTAACTGAACCTGCATCTACCACCTCCTCTTTAGTTCATTCCACATGCGAACCATCGTGTGTGAAAAAGGTACCCCTCACATCTCTTTTAAATCTTTCCCCCTCACCTTAAAAATATGCCCAGTAGTTTTCCCCCACCCTAGGGAAAAGACCTTTGCTATTCACCTTATCTATGCCCCTCATGATTTTATCAACCTGGAAAAAAATCACCCCTCAACCTCCTACACTCCAGGAAAAAAAGTCCTAATCGATCCAGCCTCTCCTTATAACTCAAACCCTCCTGTCCTGGTACATCCTTGTAAACATTTTCTTCACCCTTTCCAATTTAATAACATCACCCTGCTATAGGAAGGATCAGATCTGTATACAGTACTTTGAGAGTGGCCCCACCAATGTCCTATACAGCCATAGCATGACACCCCAACTCCTGCACTCAGTACTCTGACCAATCAAGGCAAGCATGCCAAATGCTTTGTTCACCACCCTGTCTACCTGTGACACCACTTTCAAGGGATTATGTACCTGAACCTGTACATCTTCCTGTTTGATAGAACTCCCCAGTGTCCTACCATTAACTATGGAAGTCCTGCCCTGGTTTGTTTTACCAAAATGTAACACCTTGCATTCACCTAAATTAAACTTCATCTGCAGCTCCTCAGCCCACTGGCCCAGCTAATCGAGATCTCTTTGTAATCTTAGATAACTTTCTTCACTGTCCACTACATCATCATCTGCAAACTTACCGATGATGTTTCTTATATTCTCATCCAAACCTTTTATAGAAATGACGAACAACAGTGCACCCTGCTCTGATCCCTGTGGAACACCGCTGGTCACAGGCCTCCAGTCTGAATAACTGTCACCCTCTACTGTCACCCTCTGTTTCCTACCCTCAAGCCAATTGTTAATCCAATTGACAAGCTCTCGCTGACTTCCATATGGTCTAAGTTTACGAACCAGTCTACCATGCAAACTTTGTTGAAGGCCCTGCTAAAGTCCATGTAGACGCTAAAGTCCATGTAGACAACGAGGAGCAGGAAAATCAACGTTTCGGGCAAAAGCCCTTTATCATCTTCTTCCTTGGGACCCTCCAACCCCATGGCATCATTGTAGATTTCACCAGTTTCCTCATTTCCCCTTCCCGCCACCTTACCCTAGTTCCAACCTTCCAACTCAGCACTGTCCTCATGACCCGCCCGATATGTCCATCTTCCTTCCCACCTATCCGCTCCAACCTCTCCTCCGACCTATCACCTTTACCCCCACCTCCATCCATCTATTGCACTCTCAGCTACCTTCCCCCCAGCCCCCTTCCATTCATCTCTCCACGCCCTACGCTCCCAGCCTCATTCCTGATGAAGGGCTTTTGCCCGAAACGTTAAATCTCCTGCTTCTCGGATGCTGCCTGACCTGCTGTGCTTTTCAGTGCCACACTCTCAACTCTGATCTCCAGCATCTGCAGTCCTCACTTTCGCCTCCATGTAGACAATGTTTACTGCTCTGCCCTCACCAATCTTCTTGGTCACGTCCTCAAATAAAAACTCAATCAAGTTTGTGACATATGATTTCCCCCGCATAAAGCCATATTGAGTATCCCTCATCAGTCCTTGCCTTTCCAAATGCATGTAAATCCGGTCTCTCAGAATGACCTCCAACAACTGTGACCTCCAACAACGACTGACTGTGTGGAGTTTGCACGTTCTCCCCGTGTCTGCGTGGGTTTCCTCCGGGTGCTCCGGTTTCCTCCCACAGTCCAAAGATGTGCAGGTTAGGTGAATTGGCCATGCTAAATTGCCCGTAGTGTTAGGTAAGGGGTAGATGTAGATGTAGGGGTATGGGTGGGTATGTAGGGGTATGGGTGGGTTACGCTTCGGCGGGGCGGTGTGGACTTGTTGGGCCGAAGGGCCTGTTTCCACACTGTAAGTACTCTAAGTACTCTACTCTAAACTTGAATTGGACTTCAGTTATGCTGTGTACGACACATTAACACATGCAACCGTGTTGGTCAACGTTCCCATTACAGAACCCAATAGGACTAGCTGGCCTGAAGTAGCCTTACAAAGCACATGATCACAACTGTCTCAAATCAAATGGAGTTAGTGTCCCGAGACACTGGCACCTGCTGACGGCTCCTCCTCCTTCTGCCACCATCTCCACCCTGTTCAATGTGAATGCTGATGTACTCGGCTGTATTGCTGTGAATTTGGCCTTCTGCAAATGGTCCTGCGATTTCCAGTTTGAGAAGAACATTGCCTTCAAAGTTTGAGAGATTTAAAACTGAAAATAAGTTCAATCAAGGACTGTAACAGCATCACTGAAAAACTGGGAGACACCAGCACCAAACAAATAATCTTTACGAACACTGGTTTAATACAAATTGGGGTGAGAATTATTCTGGGCAATAGCATCATAATGCATTAATGATAATTTGGTTTTAATCAGTGTGTCTGGTGACATTACAAGCAAGGATCCTTCGTCACACTTTCCCATTGGAAATGCTAAACTGTTCATATTTTTCTTAAACTTTGGATGTTTGTATCGAAGAAGGGTATATTTATTTTGTCTTATGATCCAGCTTTATTTCTGAGACAAGCGAATTAACCAGGATTGAGCAACCTGTAGACATAAATAGAAATATATGAAAATGAATAGGGTCCTAGGACCTATTCCACCATTCAATGAGATCATTGCTGACCTGAAACATATTTCTGTATACTGCCTTTGTCTCTTGTTGTTGGCAAATAAAATTTCCATGGCATGCTTCTGTTAGCAATGTAAAGTACATTACTGTGCATACTATGGAGAGTTCTGGCTTTATTACAAAATGAACCTACAAGCAGTTATGGAGATATGTTTTATGCCAAATAATGACTTTTAATGCAACATGAATTGAATTTATCAAAACAGACTTCTCAAAACCCAGACTAGAGTGAACTAAACTAACAGCAAAGATGTCTACCCAGTTTGCATTAACATTCCAATCCCAATGAGATGGAAACAGCATGAATGCAAAATCCAATTAGAGCCAAACATTTCAGAGGAATGTGAATGAACTACATTTCCAATTCCATTACCAGTGTTCAAGATATTCAATTGGGTAGAAACAAACTGTCAAGTCTAATCACTTGGACAATGGGATCCGAGCTAAGAGGGACCATATTCAGGCCTGGGTTTATCAATAAGCCACTCTTGGCAATAAGCACACAATTTCTCAGCACAACTGAAGGCAAACAACTGAGAAACTGAAAGAGATATTTCCTCTCCCCCTTTCTCTCTCTTTACACAACCTGCCTTTGGATTCCATCTGTTCTGTTCAACAAATCCATAACTACTGCATAATTCAAGAAGAGAATGACCAGTTTTGCCTCGTATCCGAGGCAATTTGAACAGGAAACAGCTGGTCAGGAAAAGTTGCAGCCATTTTCATTTCATAAGTGTTTTCACTGAGATCTTCTATTTTCCTTTCAGAGATTGGCAGCTCACAGCTGTGCTTTCTTTTTTCAACTCTGGATGACTCACCTCTTCTGACATCACGTACAACACAGCAGTGTGCTCAACACGAGGACTTTACTGATGTGAAGCTTACAAGGTCTGCCTTTGGGGTTTGTGCCTCATGGTAGACTTGACAATGCCACAGAAGACTTAATCAAGACATTTGTCCATGATCGCATTTCAACCAAACAATATCCAAAATTTGCTTTCGGAAGCATGAAGAGAGGCAAGGGTCTGAGGGGCAAAACTAGGAATTACTGGAAAAGTTCAGCAGGTCTGGCAACATCTGTGGAGAGAAATCAGAGTTAATGTTTCGGGTCCAGTGATCCTTCCTCAGAACGCAAACATCTGAGGAAGGGTCATTGGATCTGAAACGTTACCTCTGATTTCTCTCCACAGATATGGCCAGAACTGCTGAGCTTTTACAGCCATTTCTAATTTACAGCATCTGCAGCTCTTTTGGTTTTTAAGGGTCTGAGGGGGTTGTGCATATCAGAACTATGCCCAACACACTCTCCTGAGCTGTTGAGGAATTCATGCCAGCTAAAAGTTATATTAGTGTTGCTGTGGATGCAAAGGTGGACTTCAAACCTGAAGAGTAAAAGTCATCCCTTACATCTGTAACTAATTACCTTATAAAAGATTAACAGTTACCTTATTGAAACAGCAGTAAAAGTTTCGCATCACTCACCCCTCCTTGGTCATTTAGTTCCCCAAGTCTGAATTAGAGTCATCGAGTCATAGAGGTGTACAGCACGGAAACAGACCCTTTAAAGAAGAACTAAGAACCTAAAGTTCAGGAACAGGCCCTTCGGCCCTCCAAACCTGTACCAATCTAAATTAACTAGCTAAACCTATCGCCCAATTCCTAAGGATCTGTATCCCTCTGCTCCCCAACTACTCGTGCATCTGTCCAGATGTACCTTAAATGAATCGACCATTCCTGCCTCTACTACCTCTGCTGATAATATGTTCCAGGAACCTACCACCCTCTGTGTAAAGTATTTTCTGCGTATATCCCCCGAAACGTTTCACCTCTCATCTTGGATGCTTGACCTCTCGTTATTGAATCCCTCACCCTGGGATAAAGCTTATCTCTATCTACCCTGTCTATACCCTTCATGATTTTGTAGACCTCAACCAGGTCTCCCCCTCAATCTCCTTTTTTGTAATGAAAACAATCCTAACCTACTCAACCTCTTGTCATGGGTAGCACCTTCCATCCCAGGCAATATCCTCATAAACCTTCTCTGTACCCTCTCTAAAGTATCTACATCCTTTTGGTAATGTGGCAACCAGAACTGTACACAGTATTCTAAATGCGGCCGAACCAAAGTCTTGCAAAGTTTTAACATGACTTGCCAACTCTTATACTCAATACCCCGTCCAATGAAGGCAAGCATACCATATGCCTTCTTGACCACTCTATCCACCTGTGCAGCCACATTCAGTGTACAATGGACCTAAACACCCAGATCTCTCTGCTCATCAACATTTCCCAAGCTTTCCTGTTTACAGTATAGTTCGCTCTAGAATTAAACCCTCCAAAATGCATCACCTCACATTTGCCTGGATTGAACTTCATCTGCCACTTCTCCGCCCAACTCTCCAGTCTATGTATATTTTCCTGTACTCTTTAACAGTCCTTATGCTTTCTGCTACTCCATCAATTTTCATGTCATCTGCAAACTTACTGATCAGACCACCAAAGCCCTCTTCCAGATCATTTATGGATATCACAAACAACTGTGGGCCCAACACTGACCCCTATGGAACACCACTAGTCACCTTTCTCCACTTCGAGAAACTTCCTTCAACTATTACTCTCTGTCTCCTGTTGCTCAACCAGTTCTTTATCCACCTAGCTAGAACACCCTGCACACCATGTGACTTCACTTTCTCTATTAGTTTACCTTGGGGAACCTTATCAAATGCCTTATTAAAGTCCAGGTATATGACATCTACAGCCCTTCCTTTATCTATCCACTTGGTCACTTCCTCAATGAACTCTATTAATTTGGTAAGGCATGATCTCCCCCGCACAAAACCATGTTGCCTATCATTGATAAGCCCATTCTCTTCCAAATATAAATAGATCCTGTCCCTCAGTACCTTTCTCAGCACTCACTGGTCTATAGTTACCTGGAATATCCCTACTAGCCTTCTTGAACAGGAGGACAACATTGGCAACTCTCCAGTCTTCCGGCACTTCGCCTGTGTTTAAGGATGCTACAAAGATCCCAGGGTCCCAGCTATTTCCCTTCTCACCTCCCTCAGCAACCTGGGATAGATCCCATCTGGTCCTGGGTATTTGTCCACCTTAATACACTTTAGTCCATCCAACACATCCTCCCTCCTTATGTCAGCATGATCCAGAGTAAACAAACTTCTGTTTCTAATCTCAGCATTCATCACCATCTGTTCTCGGTGAACACTGATGTAAAGTAATCATTGAGAATCTCACCTATTGCTCGACTAACAACCTTCCTTCCTTATCCTTTAGTGGACCAACCCTTTCTCTAGTTACCCTTTTGCTTCTTATATATGAATCGAAGGTCTTGGGATTCTCCTTAATTCTGCTCGCTAAAGTTATTTCATGCCCCCATTTAGCCCACTTGATTCCTCATTTAAGATTGGTCCTACTCTCCTGTTATTCCTCCAAGGCCTGTTCTGTTCTTAGCTGCCTGGACCTTATGTATGTTTCCCTTTTCCTCTTGGCTAGTCACACAATTTCTCCTGTCATCCACGGTTCACGAATCTTGCCTTTCCTATCCCTTCTTTTCATAGGGATATGCCTATTCTGCACTATCTTCAATCTATCTTTGGAAGCCTCCCACATATCAAATGTGGACTTCCCTTCAAGTAGCTGCCCACAATACACATTTCCCAATTCCTGCCGAATTTTAATTTAATTGGCCTTGGCCCAGTTTAGTAAGCTTCCCTTAGGACCACTCTCATCTTTGTCTACAAGTATTCTAAAACTTACAGAACTGCGGTTCAACTCATCCATGCCGAACAGATATCCCAACCTAATCTTGTCCCAGTTGCTAGCACTTGGCCCAAATCCCTCCAAACCCTTCCTATTCATATACCCATCCAGATGCTTTTTAAATGGTGTAATTGTACCAGCATCCACCACTTCCTCAGGTAGTTCATTCCATACATGGACCACCCTCTGTGTGAAAAAGTTGCCCCTTAGGTCACTTTTATATCTTTCCCCTCTCACTCTAAACCTAAGCCCTCTAGTTCTGGACTTCCCCCACTCCAGTGAAAAGAATTTCTTCATAATTTGCTAGGTGGCATTTCAGGTACACCCAAATTGTCTGTCCCAACTCAACAGGTCATGAGAGTGTCTACATTCAAGGCTTCATATACATCCTACTTTTAGATATTCCACTTCAGTGCACTCCCATTGGTTGGAGCAGGGACCCAGAATCTCAGAGCTACAGATTTTTTTAGATACTCAAGATGTAGCAGCTGGAATAATGGAATTGCTTGGTTATTACAGGGATGAGTGTCACTGGGTCAAATATCTTTTTCTCATATTGACTTTCATTGAATTTTTATACAAGGTCATCACCAGCACTAGGACACAACAGGAAACCTCCATTAGTTAGGACACATTACAATCTGAATTGTCACACAGAATTACTCCTCAAAACTCTGATTGCAATTTATAAAGACTGGAATCAGTCTTACGCTCCTGCGTTAGGTCAAAACCAAACTGCAGAAGCATCGATTAACTGATGAAGCAATATTCATGATAAAATGGCTGCTCAAGTCAGCAACAATAAGACAGGAGTAGTTCCAGGACCCATTTTGCAATTGATTGGACAAATTTAGCTCTTTGGATGAAAAATTATTTGTTCAAAGGATAAGGCATTCAGTTGAAATTCCCTGTTCACTATTTTAATGAAATCATTAACTTACATGGGTTAAAACTACAAGCAGTAAAGGTCCACTTGAATTCATTAGCCAAGTAGTTAAAAATAGCACACAGATAAACATGTATCTTTAATGATGTGAAACATCACTCCATTTCTTTATTACTGACTAACACCTTCCAAACCACCGACCATTCAATGAGTACAGCATGATGATTTGCAACTGAGAGAAAAAGAAAGGTTTTTATAATGCAGTTAATTATATGTGTACAGCGCAGGCAGTTATATCTTTTTGAAACAATACAATTGATTCCATGCACCATTCTCTGTGATTGTCCACAATTGCTGCTGTTTTCAAGAGACATTGTGTGAGCACTCCTCAAAACAGTCAAGTTTCTTCACTGCTGAAATCTATTTTTAAACAGGTAAATGCCTGAACAGTCAGTGCTAGTCAATTTTAATGTGGCCTTACTCTGTCTTTCAGCAACTACTGCCATTGAGAATCTGAAGACAAGGGCAGAGCTTTATCGCAAATTTGATTTTATTTAAGGAGAACATAAAGAGCGGTGCTTGCCTTTAGAGGACAAGACTAATCACCTTGAGGGTGAAACTTGTTGAATTTTAAACCAACAGAGCAAATTAAAGGGGCTTTGAAAAATATAATTTGTCATTTTTGGAGTGGGGGTGGGGTGGGGTGAGTCTGAAGATCACACAGAACTATCTTGCATTGTTGGAGTTCCTCACCACCCTGCCGAGATGAATTGGCAAACGACTCTCTTCAGATAATATATGGCAACTGGAGAAACCTGCAAATGACAAATGGCGGGCATTGACATAATAAATGTTTAATTTTATGACAATTATTTAAATGTGGCCCAATGAAATCTCACTTACTGAACTGCAGGCGCTTCAGAAGCCACAAAACATCATAATTTAACGCATTCCTTCATATCACTATGAAATATGTTTTAAAACCATTCCCAAGGATTTTGACTGAACGTTCAAAATCCAGGAGCAGTTTCTAATTTAGGAGCAAAAGATTGCTTTTATTAAGAAATAATGTAATTATGTTATATTACAGCATCAAGATGAATGGATAATTTTTCCTGCTCCTACCCACTAATTCATTAGTCTGATCAACCTTTATCCATTTTCACAGGGTTTACTCGATCATTTCTCTTACCAGTAATTTATGCCAGTGAATGTTTGCAGGTGCATGCAATTTTATCTGGGGCCTTTTTTTTTAAATGCAGTCTTTCAGGGAGACTCCATCACATGCAGCAAACATCATTTTGACTGGCTGGTAAATTGCTGTCTAATTTATTGGAATAACAAGCACAATGCGAAAAGTAATCTTTTATGTCCACAGTAAAAACTCACTAAATTTACAGCAATCAGGGGTCTATTTTAGTCAATCAGCTTGGATTCTATCCCAGTTTCATGCTCATATAAAGCAGAAAAATGGAAGCAGTGAAGCATCTGTGGGGCATAAAATAATTTGACAACAGTGGGAACTAACTAAGTTATATTAATGGGTGTCCTTGGACGAATGTATAAAACAAAACCTCATATTATTCGTCCAATGGCCATTTGGCAATTTTGCTTCCATTTTGGACATTTAAACAGAATGGATAGCACACTATGTGATACACACACAATACAAAACTCCAAACTAGTTTGTGAAAAATAGCCTGCAGTTTGAGAAACAACGGAATAAAGATAAATTTAAGAGATTGTCGAACAAATGGAACCAGGCAGTTTACGTATTTTTTTAAACATCAGATATTTTTGTCATGGTAAGCAGCTTGCTTTTCCATGACAAACCTCATCTCAAATATATCACTGGAAGCTCAGTCTATAGTAATATAATAACAGCACCTTCCGACATTGTAATTCAGAGCACACTTGAGAACGAAAATCACCAGCCATAAGGACTGATGGCCATGCCCAGCTACTAAGCACAATCACATTTTGTAACTTGTTTCTATGCCCAGGACATCTGTGTCCTTGTTTCCTTATTCACTCTTGGTTAGAGACAAAAAAAACCTGCAGATGCTGGTATCCAAGGTAGACAAGCAGAAGGATGGAAGAACACAGCGAGCCAGGCAGCAGCAGGAGGTGAAGGGACAAAATGTTGACTTCTCCACCTCCCGATGCTGCCTGGCTTGCTGTGCCCTCATTCACTCTGTCTATGTTTGCACATAAACAGGGTGGGGTTCACTCAAAATCAGGTGGTGAGATG